>NW_028318063.1:3080000-3680000 GCF_062004578.1 Staurois parvus | reverse complement strand
ATATGCTTCTTACGGAGCCACTCCTTGGTTATCCTGGCTGTGTGCTTCGGGTCGTTGTCATGTTGGAAGACCCAGCCATGTCCCATCTTCAATGCCCTGAGGGAAGGAGGCTGTTGCTCAAAATCTCACAATAAATGGCCCCATTCATCCTCTCCTTAATACAGTGCAGTCGTCCTGTCCCCTTCGCAGAAAAGCACCCCCAAAGCATGATGTTACCACCCCCATGCTTCACAGTAGGGATGGTGTTCTTGGTATGCAATTCTTTTTCCTCCAAACACGACGAGTGAAGTTTAGACCAAAAAGTTCTACTTTGGTCTCATCTGACCACATGACTTTCTCCCATGCCTCCTCTGGATCATCCAGATGGTCATTGGCAAACTTCAGATGGGCCTGGACATGTGATGACTTGAGCAGGGGACCCTTCCGTGCAATGCATGACTTGAAACCATGACAGCGTAGTGTTCTACCGACAGTGACCTTTGAAACTGTGGTCCCAGCTCTCTTCATGTCATTGACCAGCTCCTCCCTTGTAGTCCTGGGCTGATTCCTCACCTTTCTTATCATCAGTGATACCCCACGAGGTGAGATCTTGCATGGAGCCCCAGTCCGAGGGAGACTGACAGTCGTCTCTAGCCTCTTCCATTTTCTAACAATTGCTCCAACAGTTGATCAATTTTCACCAAGCTGCTTGGCAATTGCCCCGTAGCCCTTTCCAGCCTTGTGGAGGTCCACAATTTTGTCTCTGGTGTCTTTTAACAGCTCTTTGGTCTTGCCCTTGGTAGTAGGCGTCTGACTGACTGTGGGGTGGACAGGTGTCTTTAAAGAGCTCAGACAGGTGCTACTAAGATTAATGAGTGGAGTAGAGGTGGACTTTTTAAAGCACAGTAACAGGTCTTTGAGAGCCAGCATTCTTGCTGTTTCTTAGGTGTTCAAATGCTTATGTTCAGCAGTGCAAGACAAATAAATTCTTTAAAAATCATACAATGTGATTTCCTAATTTGTTTTAAATTCTGTCTCTCAGAGTGGGAATGCACCTACAATGTGAATTTCAGACCCCTCCATGATTTCTAAGTGGGAGAACTTGCAAAATCGCAGGGTTTTCAAATACTTCTATTCCTCACTGTATATATATATATATATATATATATATACACATACGCACGAACGCACGCACGCACATATACATACACACATACTATATTGCCAAAAGTATTGGGATGCCTGCCTTTACATAAACTTTAATGGCATCCCAGTCTTAGTCCATAGGGTTCAATATTGAGTTGGCCAACCTTTTGCAGCTACAACAGCTTCAACTCCTCTGGGAAGGCTGTCCACAAGGTTTAGGTTTAGGAGTATGTCTATGGGAATGTTTGACCATTCTTCCAGAAGCGCATTTGTTAAGTCAGGCACTGATGTCGAACGAAAAGGCCTGGCTCGCAGTCTCTGCTCTAATTCACCCCAAAGGTGTTCTATCGGGTTGAGGTCAGGACTCTGTGCAGGCCATTCAAGTTCATCCACCCCAAACTCGCTCATCCATGTCTTTATGGACCTTGCTTTGTGCACAATCATGCTGCAATAGGAGAGGGGTCATCCCCAAACTGTTCCCACAAAGTTGGGAGCATGAAATTGTCCACAATGTCTTGGTATGTTGACACCTTAAGAGTTCCCTTCACTGGAACTAAGGAACCAAGCCCAACCCTTGAAAAACTACCCCACAACAATCTTCCTCCACCAAACTTTACACATGGCACAATGCAGTCAGGCAAGTACTGTTCTCCTGGCAACTGCCAAACCCAGACACGTCCATCGGATTTCCAGACAGAGAACACGTCTCCACTGCTGTAGAGTCCAGTGGTGGCATGCTTTACACCACTGCATCTGATGTTTGCATTGCACTTGGTGATGTAAGGCTTGGTTGCATGTCAGGGTCCTGTCCACGGCAGTAGTTCTGGAAGATCTGGCATTTCTGCCAGTACTCTGCATGGCCGCAGAAGCACACATCAGCCTCAGTTTGGTGCCAGGTGACCTTTATAAGGAGGCTCATCACTTTCTCAAGTTGCTGGATGATCTCTAGCTCCCAGTGCCCTGTTCCTGTTTCCTGTTACCAACTTGGCTTGCTCCTGGACCTGTCTACTCTGCTTTACCCCTGATCTGACCTTGGCATGGCTTACGGATACTCTCTCTCTCTCGCTCCTCTGTGTATGACCTCGGCTATCTCATCTGACTACGTCTGCTCTGATTCCCACCTGGTACCTGACCTTGGCTTGAACCAACTACCCAGTAAACATCTAAATCCCGGAAGGGCTTGCATACCACGCACAGGCGCCTCCTGTCTGCAGACCTATCTCTGTGCACCAGCTGTGCTTCTGAGTGGACCACCAACCAGCACTCCTAAAGGGGACATGTGCAACTTTGGGCCTGACTCCCGCTGTCCCACTCTCAGGGGAGTCCGGAACTTAGCCGCAATGGAAGCCCTCTCTCCATTGGACTCAATCACCAGGTACGTGATAATGCAGTTGCTCGGCCATGGAAACCCATTCCATGAAGCTCTCTATGCACTGTTGTGCTAATCTGAAGGCCACATGAAGTTTGGAGGTCTTTATCTATTGACTCTGCAGACCGTTGGCGACTGCTTCGCACTGTGTGCTGACCCCGCTCTGTCATTTTACATGGCCTACCACTTTGTGGCTGAGCTCCTGTTGTTCCCAGTTGCTTCCACTTTGTGATACTATCACTAACAGTTGACCGTGGAATATTTAGTAGCAAGGAAATTTCACAGGTGGAAACTTATGACGGTACCACGCTTAAATTCACTGAGCTCCTGAGAGTGACCCATTCTTTCACAAATGTTTAATAAAAAGAAAAAATATCACCGCACTATTGGCTTGTATCCAATATTATATGTCCATAAGTCCCAATAAAGTCTAACTAATAACCGCTTCAGATGGCAGCCGTCTTAAGGGTATGTATAGGTGCAAGAAATAACTGTGCCTTACGTGCTCTTTTGTCCCATATGGGCTAAAAGACTTTGTAGTTTAATGGTGTATGTCTTACCTTTTTAAGAATTTCATAACTGCTCATCTGACTATGTAGTATACCGCTCTTCTTATTTATTTATTGATGTACTTGTGCTAAGCATACATGTGTGTTTTTATTTATCTTGTTAACACTTCAGCCCGATAAATAGAATGTTAGGCATTGCACCCCTAGGCCTGTAGAAGGAGCAGTCAGCTCCGAGCACTTATCCTTGTCTCTTCCCTTCAGTTCGCTGCATCTCTGCCCGGCTTGCGGTTCTCGTTGGTCACAGGCATTTCCGGTCAGACTAGGTGCCTGAGACTCCTGACCATCTCCAGCAGTCCAGAACCCCGTTACCATCCACAGCGGCCAGCACCCCATAGGATGGACCCCTGCAGGACACAGAAAAGGCTATACTGATGAGCTTTTTAATCACCTTCACATTGTGAGTTTTTACTTTTGTGGCTCATTAAATATTCCTTTTATACTGCACTTAGAAGGCATGCCTAGGTGCTTGATTTTATACACCTGTGGCCATGTAGGTGATTAGAACACCTGAATTCAATGATTCAGAGAGCTGGCCAAATATGTGTGTGTGTGTGTTTTTTTTTATTTTTATTATTTGAAAAGTAGTTTAGCCATGTTGAAGTCATATTGTCTTTTTTTAGGTTTTCCATGTAATGTAGAATTGTCTGTTAACACTTTCCCGCCCGGCCTATAGCAGATTGATGGCTGGGTGGGACACTCCCCCTTGTGACTGGGTGTCATATGACATCCTGTCAAAACGAGCTGCTCACGTGGGACCGTGAGATCTGTCACCGGCTGTATCCATGGAGCACAGTCGTTGACATATCACTACAGCGGCCCGTTGCCAATGTCATGTGACCAATCACAGCAGATCACATGTCAATTGTATACAATGGATGGCTTCCTGTCATGCCATCCATTGTATGCAATTTTGTTGTTAGCTGTGACAGGTCAAAGCGTCACATGATACAGACTGGGCCAATCACAGCCCATCTGTATTATGTGATGAGCTTTGCCCAATCACAGCTAATCACAACAAAATACTGAATGAATCAGTTTCATTCAGTAACAATGGTTGCAAATATCATTGAAATACATTGGTATTAGCAATCAATGTGTTAAAAAAAAAAATCCTGATCACTTGCCCAGAGTAATTCAATGTTACTATGGTAACATCGTATTACTTTGGTCATAGGTGTGTTGAAAAAAAGAAAAAAGTTTTCCAAAAAATTGTAAAAAATTACAACCTCAAAAAAAAAAATACTCACCATGCCTTTTAAATACATTTAACTGTCTATTTTCCAAAAATGGGTGATTTTGGGGGTATTTCTACTATCCTGGCATTTTTGGGCCTCAAGAAATGAGATGGGCCGTGAGTATATCAGGATTAATCAATTGCCAGATATCTATACACCTTGGTTTGTGGACTCTTACTTTCCTACAGAATAAATAATATTCACTAATTTGGGTATTTTAAAAAAAAAATGTAGAAGAATACATTTGGACCTAAATTTATGACGGTGTTATTTGCAATATTTTATAACAGAAACTAAGTAAAATGAGTGTGTCAGGGATCCCTCCATGCAGCCGTGCGACGGCGCTGGATCCCCTCGGGCTGCAGCGGTGCGAGTGCGCATGCGAGCACACGCATGCACAGTAGCGTACACGTCACCGCAAGGTGGGCTATTTAAACCTGCAATACAGTTTAGTCAATGCCTTCTGGTCCATAACGTTCTGAACTCCATAACCTGATTCTGTTGCCTGTATCTGATCTGACCTGATTAAGAAAGAACTCCGCCTGCACCGACCCGGCTTATCCCTGACTATCCGCTTGCCTGCTCCCTTGTACTTGATTTGCTCGTTTGATCCTGACCCGGTTTGTCTGACTCTGCTGCACCTACTTACCTGTACCTGCACCTGGCTTGTATCCTGATTGCTGCCATACTTACCTGCTGCTGCACCCACGGTCCTGCATCCTGGTCACCGGCATACCTGCCTGCTGCCGCATCCACACTCCTCTGTCCGTTCCCAGTCTGCATCCTGATTGCTGCCATACCTGCCTGCTGCTGCACCTACGTTCCTACATCCATACCTGGCCTGCATCCTGATCTCCTGGGTCTCCCCTGCCTGCCACCAGCTCCAGACCTACCCGGCACTCGTGCCACTCCTGGCTCTGTTCCCTCTGTTCCCACTCCCTCTGTTCCCACTATCCCACTATCACGGGCTCCAAGCAGGAGTAGTAAGAGGACACCTCCTCTCCACGTCAGGCTCCCCAACCAGGTACGTGACGTGTTTTTCAAAGTTTTCAGTTTTATTTAACAAAAAATAAAAAAACTCAGTGGTGATTAAATACCACCAAGAGAAAGCTCTATTTGTGTGGAAAAAAAAAGATAAAAATTTCATATGGGTACAGTGTTGCATGACCACGCAAATGTCAAAGTGCGACAGCGCTGAAAATGCCCGGTATTGAAGTGGTTAACTATGCTGATAAGTCAGCATGTCCACAATTAAGCTACAAGGCCATAGGATCTGAAAGTACAGCCAATAACTCTGTAAATACTTACATTAAAAAAAAAATGCTAAGTGTTAGTCACAATAAAAAGGTCATTTTGTAATGATATAGCTGCTCTCAGCTATTAGATTCTCCCCAGTGGAGTTTGCCTTCTAGGCCAGGACTAGTTCCGCCTAAATGTAAAGAGTTTTCAGGTGATAAGTGTGGTCTGTGATCAAAATGTAAAATATTGATCAAAAGAGGAGAGATTGTAAAGGAAATTTGTAAGTTCTGTATAAAATTGCATTCTATTTTGCATGCTTTGCCTATGTTTTGCACACTGCAGTCATTGTGCACACGGCATGAATGTTTTTATTTTATTATTTGCATTCCTTCCAATCCGGATTAAAAATTAGCCTGCCTATGTAACACCCCTTGTTACCATAAAAGTAAAACTATAATAATAATGTGATACTTACGTAATCCTGTGTATTACGGTTAACATAAGGTGAGAGTTCCACAAGAGTACTGTAGCAATTATTCCTTTTTGTGGTGGCACGTTAGATCAAATGGCATACAATAGCACTTATAAATTTAGCATGGGTTGTATAGATTGGTCTAAAGATGGCTAGGTAAATGTACACTTACGTAGAGTCGGCATATGATGCGCTGCTGCTGGCTAGAATTATTGGTTCACCCAAAATCGACATGCAAGTGTTGGAGGATTGGTGGCTTTGTTTCCAAAATACAGGAAGTAATCTGTCTGAGGGATCCCAATACCTGCTGCCATGCCTGCTGTGCATGTGGTCCCTGGATGACAGATGATGGTAAGGAAAAACGCTCTGACATACTATGGATCTGATTGACCAATTTCACTAAGTATAGGCGTAGCTTAGCTTCATCAGGATAATAGATTGGGGCATTCAAAGAGTATACTCTTCCCTAAGTCTTCTGTGAAAGAGAAACAAGTTGTGTGTAACATACTTTCATAACACAAGCAGTGTCAATATTTTCAGTACCCACAAGAGTTTTTGGAGAGACATTAAGAGCAGGAGATCATTCATATAAAGGTTTTTAAAGAAGAAATAACCCTGGATAGATCATTTATATCTAGAAAGAGGGATTATTTGTATTACTCAGCCATGCTGGTCTATAATAAGGAGGCTTTGTGAAGCACTATTAGTTAATGTCTGTCCCCTTATTCATATATTGCACAAGTTGCTCTCAATATATAAGGTAAGAAATTAGGAAAATTAAATAAATTTAATGAAACCAAAATGAGAGATTGGCGGGGGGGAGTATGGCCGAAGAGAAGAGGGGGGACCAAAAGACAAGAAATTGGAGAAGGGAAACGTTAGTCCTGTTCATGGATTTTCAGTTTTATTAACACTCCAAAAAGGGTTGTAGACTAAACTCTGTATTTAAACCTAAAGGGTCCAAAGTCTTTAGTTTATATACTGTATCCACATTTTTTTCATTTCTCAAAAGCACATTGTCATAGTCTCCTCTTCCTGCTGGTAGTTTTAGCACATAAATACCTTTCATTGAAGCTGTCCAGTTTGCCATTGTGGAATTTGGCAAAATATTGTGCCACTTTGTATACTAATAAAAAATCTTGTTTACAATACAATTGTTTCTTATTATTAGCTACATATGTCACCTGAAATAACCATCTTTTTTTTAACTACAGCACATTTTCTGTAGTTTTGATTTTGTAATTTACGATCCTGGGCTTAACACTGGATGCCCGATGTCACAGGCAGCTGCTCCAGCTCTTGTCCCTGCCGGGTCCTGTGGGAGTCCCCAATCCCTGCCGCCACTTTAAATCAGCAATGAGTTAAATAGCCACTATCCCAGTACCTCTGTAAAATGATGCTGAAGACTGAAGTGGTCAATCTCTAGCATTGGGGGGAGGGGGATTTATTTTTGTCACTCTCTCATGGAGATACCATTTTGCATTATTTTATTACTGACTGAGAAGTCAATCCTACACCCACTTCCTGCCAGAGTCTGTCCAAGTTCAGGCCTGTCACCAACACCACCTGGTGAGTTCTGACCCTGCCATTAGTGTGTTCATTACTCCTGACCCCTCCATTCTGTGCATTACTTACTCCTGATGCCTGCATTCTGTACGTTACTCCTAATCCATGCTTACTCCTGACCCAAACTCTGTGTGTTACATACTTTTGATCCATTCAATCTGCACATTTTACACCTGAACTCTGTATTAGGAACTCTTGAACCAGAGTAGAATAGTCTCAGGTTTTATTTAATCATATCCCTTTAAGCCCCTGCCACAGTAAGCACAGTTTGACAACACCCACCATTTGGCATGGCATGCTACATGTGCTGCTATTAGCCCTGCCCCACTCCACCCTCTACTCCCCCCCCCCCCAATCTCAAGTGCACAGAGTTTCAAATGTTTGGTACCAAGTATATGCTAGTAATACAAGAAATCCTCTACTCTTTTTAGTATTTTGTTTTTGGCCCAGTAACCAATATTGTCAGCAAATAAGGTTCAGGCGCTGCCTTTAATTATTGCCAGTAGCTGAAATGTCAGCAGTGGAGAAACATTGGTTAGCAAAAGGAATCCCTGCTGCCATTGTGCTCCCTCTGTGAGACTGGTTTTGTACTGGAGATCCACTCATAGTGGTCTGTCTCCTTGAACAACTGGAAGCATTGGTCATTACATGGATACTGGAACATGAAGGACCTTATAAGCAGTAAATGTATCCAGGTCCTCATTTTCACTCAGTACAATGCTATCCTTCAGCAGCTTACTCCACCCACATATAAAGCCCAGAGTTTGTGAAAGGTAAAAAGTCCTCTGAGAAACATGCCTGCTCTCTCTTTCTCATCACCTGCAGCCTCCTAACCCTCCTGCTTTGACTTCTCCTTGACCTCCTGTTGCCTCTTCACCAAAGGGATGGTAGTGGTGGCATTAGCTCATACTATTCTTGCGCTGCTGTGCCTTCAAATTATGGGATTTCAGGCCACACAGCTGGTGTTCAAAGATTAACATTGAAGGGATGATGTTGCTGATAACCACCCAATCACTGCTTACCATTTTAGTTGTCTCCCCAAAAAAGAGCAAAAATAGTGCAGGCATCAGCGATGATCAGTCAATGCTAGGCATGGTACTGATGCTTACTGCCATTACTAAAGCCTCTGCAGCATTTATAAGATGGAATTACAGCACCTGGGTATGTCACATATCAATTTGTTTTTAGGCAGTTAGTTTTAGTGCTGCATTGCTGTCAGGTGAGTCATGGGAGCCAATATTCTCTGCAAAGATAAATATCCTCCTCTCAATGTACTTGTTTGGCTCATCTGCTGGTCAGTACAGATTTCACATAAATGTTAATGTATTTTCCAGTGAGTTACACAGGAAAGCTCTATTTTGAGTCCATTCAAGGTTCTTATTTTAACTGAAGGTATGCATAAGTCACCTTCTTGTCTTAATAATGATCCAAGTTACTGTTTTGGAAAGGTCTTTGAGTGTCTACAAAAGTATTAGTAGTACTTTCCAAGAATAGCCTCCATTCACATCTTTTTGATTTAATCTCAGGTTGCAGTGTATGTGAGACAGACGTACATACATATATATAATATACCTTTTTTTGTACTATTTACGAGATATGTGTTTTGTACTGTCAATTAACATAAACGGTCAGACAGGAGCTATGTTAAAGTGGGTGTGTGTACCTGTACATCCTTCCCATCAGTGGCTTGTGTGTGGCTCCTTGGGCACACACCAGCGAGCCTGGTAATTGCTGTTTCCCTCGTACACAGCATATTACATGACCAGATACAGCGATCACATACAGTATGTAAACAAAGAAAAATGAAAGAAAGCATTGGTTCTCTCCCCTCCCACAAGGATCGTGTATGAGAGGAGAGAGCCATTGCAGCAGTCCTGTGTCATTCATTTTCTGGCACAGTTTTAAACACACACACATACATACCAGTGCCAGACAGCTTACAGTGTCACCAGGACCAGGACCAGGACATATCCACTATTCACACCAGTCAGTGTCACCACACCAGTGCTGCCAGCCAGTGTACCTGGTTGCAGTGAGGCCAGACCAGTATACACTAGCACCAGTGTTCTGATCACCGCCACACCAGTGTCAACAGAGCCACTGTACCTGATTGCAATAATACCTGACTAGTATACACCAGCATTAGTTTCCTGATCACTGCCATACCTATGGAAGTGTCAGAGCCAATGTACCTGACCAGTATACATCTGTGCCTGGGTCCTGATCATCACCATACCAGTGCCCTTGATTGCAGTTATGCCAGACAAGTATAAGCCAGCACTATAGTGTTCTGATCATCACCACACCAGTAAAAATAAGAGGGCACACCAAGCTAGTGCGTTACCAAAAATACCATTTATTGACAAAGGTAAAGCATAGGTCATCTACTCCTAAATATATATAGTGGATGGGCAAATAATAAATGCAGAATAAACCACCTGTGTCCACAAAATAAAACCAATGATGTGGGAAGTCTGCGTAGTGCCCTAGGCTGACACGTTTCAAGGAATGAACCCTCTTTCTCGAGAGCCAAATTAGATTTGAATTACAACACACAACTATATATATATATACAGTATATATATATATATATATATATATATATATATATATATATATATAATCTCCACCCACAGCAACAAAAGGGAAGGGATAAGGGTGGAGTTACAAGTCATGCGAGCACAAAATATATAAAACAACAAAGTATTGAATCAAATCAAATATATGCCTAAGATGTGAGCATGGACCACAGAAGTCCCCAGAATTGACGGTTTGACCACAATGATATAAATCACATTATTAATGTCATATACTCTGACCTTAGGATGATAGTCCTGTACACGGGTCCATAGGCTGTGGTGACAGAGTGGTAATTATCATGAGTGCAACTCAGGAGGACAAGAACATGCAGCAGGTCCAGCAAAAAAGCATATGTGTATGCAGGTCCACATGGTGTTGTGCTCCCTTGGGACGCACGCCACTCATAAAAAAAAATATATATATATATATATATATATATATATATAATATGGGGAAGAGCCAGAAAAGGCAGGTGTATATGTGTTCCACCCACACTTCCGGCTGCAATGACATCACGTCCGGTCACTTGAGTGTGACGTCATGTCCGAATCGGTGCTCCGGTGTCATCTCCGAATCGGTGCTCCGGTGTCATCTCCGGCTGCTGCCAGCTCTCCAAGGAGAAACATCAAAAGGGCAAGTCTCAATACATAGGGACAGCATCCACCTAGTAGGCTGGCTTTCAGACTACAAACTAAAGTATCTATTCCTGGAGCATGACCTATAAACAACCAGGCAAAAATATATATATATTTTATATGTAAGACATCCAAGTAGGAACCAAATGTCAATCCATGCTGACAAGTAGGCCTTTGAGTGACATATATAATAGTAGTAAACAGCATATGTGCATTCAAGTGCACCCTCTAAAAAATATCATTGAGGGACGAAAAGGAATAAATAAATAATATAGATATAAATATATAGATATGTAAAAAAATGAATATATGGCTCATTATGCTACAAATGCATAAATAATATTTCATGAGACTATATGTACCCTACATGAAAATTTATAGTGAAACATAATACATAAAAAAATAACAATAGGAATGAGAGATATGGGATTCTCTATGAATACATATCCAATACCAGCTAGGTGCTCTAATTTTGGTGGTACACATACTGTAAAAACAAAAGTCCTCAATGGGGAGAACACAAATACAGACTAATAGAAAAATAATGTACAAATTAATATTAGAATATACGTGTGTACTCTGTATATTCGACAGATGATGGCAAGCTACTGGTTGGAAGACAAAGGATTGAATGAAGAAATCGAAAAACATTTTATAGTACATCGATAATTGGGGCCGACCCTCAAATAAAGAATATCCGCATTTACTATTAGTATCCCCTCCCTATGAGCTTCCATATTTCTTCCCATTAGCCCCCTATATTCCACCTAATTTCTTTGTGTAGGTAGAAGTTCTTCCTTCTTTTACAGTGTTGTCTTCCAACCAGTAGCTTTCCATCATCTCTAGAATCACCACACCAGTGCCAGTGTAAATACAGCCAGTGTCCTTGATTGCAGTGATGCCAAACCAGTATACGCCGGTACCAGTGTCCAGATCACCACCACAACAGTGGCAGTGTCAACAGATTCAGTGTCCCTTATTGTAGTAATGCCAGACCAGTATATGTCAGCACCAGTGTCTTGATCAACGCTACACCAGTGCCAGTATCAACAGAGCGGGTGCCCCTAATTGCAGTGACACCAGCCCATTTTGACCAGAACATGTTGTAAAATAATTGAGACTCCTGCATTTTAACAACAATTCCCTGTGTTCTCCCCGAAGTCACCCCAAATATGACAAGCTTTACAAAATTAGGCAACTTACTTATTTTCCCCCATAATTTTCTGATATGTATACTGCCAACAAACATACACTATTTTGCAAAAGTATTGGGACACCTCTTCAAATCATTGGATTCAGGTGTTCCAATCACCTCCATGGCCACAGGTGTATAAAACCAATCACCTCCATGGCCACAGGTGTATAAAATCAAGCACCTAGGCATGCAAACTGCTTCTACAAACAATTGTGAAAGAATAGGCCGCTCTCAGGAGCTCAGTGAATTCAAGTGTGGTACCGTGATAGGTTGTCAACTGTGCAATAAGTCCATCCATGACATTTCCTTGCTACTAAATATTCCACAGCCAACTGTTAGTGATATTATCACAAAGTAGAAGCAACTGGGAAAACCAGCAACTCAGCCACGTAAAATGACAGAGCAGGGTCAACACATGCTGAAGCGCACAGTATGTAGAAGTCGACTCATCTGCTCAATAGCTAAAGACCTCCAAACTTCATGTGGCCTTCATATTAGCACAACTGTGCATAGAAAGGTTGATGGAATGGGTTTTCATGGCCGAGCAGCTGCATCCAAGCCTTACATCACCAAGTGCAATGAAAAGCATCTGATGCAGTGGAAAGTACTCAGCCACTGGACTCTAGAGCATTTGAGATGTGTTCTCTGGAGGGATGAATCATGCTTCTATGTCTGGCAATTCGATGGACGTGTCTGGGTTTGGTGGTTGCCAGGAGAATGGTACTTTCCTGACTGTTTGGTGGAGAGGGATTATGGTGTGGGGTTGTTTTTCAGGGGTTGGGCTTGATCCCTTAGTTCCAGTGAAGGGAACGCTTAAGGCATCAGCATACCAAGACATTTTGGACAATTTCATGCTCCCAACTTAGAGATGGCCCCTTCCTGTTCCAACATAACTGTCCACCAGTGCACAAAGCATAGTCCATAAAGACATGGATGAGCAAGCCTTGGGTGGAGGAACTTGACTGGCCTGCACAGAGTCCTGACCTCAACCCAATAGAAAACCTTTGGGATGAATTAGAGCAGAGACTGCGAGCCAAGCCTTCTCATCTGACATCAGTACCTGACCTCACATATGCACTTCTGGTCAAACATTCCCATAGACACACTTCTAAACCTTGTGGACAGCCTTCCCAAAAGAATTGAAGCTGTTATAGCTGCAAAGGGTGAGCCAACTTAATATTGAACCCTACGGACCAAGACTGGGATGCCATTAAAGTTAAATGTGTGTAAAGGCAGGCATCCCAATACTTTTGGCAATTTAGTGTATCTGCAATGATAAGTCCATTTGGCAGGCAAACTGGGCATTAAACAATATATTTCCAGTAAAAGTAAATAATTTTATGAGGCTGGGCTGTGGAAAGTCACATACATGTAGTATCCCCACACTCGGGAGGAGTAACAAAATGTGTAATGGGGGTGAAATTCTAAGTATAGGTATGCATTAGAAATACTGTATCTTATTATTAATTGATAGTTTATGTAAAAAAAAAAAGGAATTCTTTCAAAATTTTCCCCAAAAAATTTGTGGCAAAAACATAACATTTCCAAAAGACTCTTTATACCTCCTAGAAAATGTGGTATATTTGTAGTGTATCCACTGTCCTGGTGTTCTGCGGCCTCCAAAAGTGTGATAGTTATTCAGGAAATTAGAGGTGTAATTTATGTCTTTAGAAATCCTTAATGTGGACTTGGGGCCTGTGTGGCTAGACACATATATGGTATCCCCATTCTCAGGAGGAGTTGCAGAATGGGTTTTAGGGTGTAATTGTAGGTATGTGTATGTGCACAAAAAAAAAAAACCCACGACATTGTCATGGCTTAGGTTGTGGTGTTTTCTTTCCAAAATGTGGTAATTTTATATTTTTTTCACTTAGTGCTCCAGGGCCTTCAAAAATATGATAGGTAGTCAGAAAATGTTATGCATAATTTATGCCCCTAGAAAGCCTCAAGAGACAAAACTATAATCCTGCCTCTTTACAAAACTGTAGTTTGGCCACAGCTGGAGTATGCTGTCCAGCTCTGGTCACCAATCAGGTAGGGAGGGAAGTGCGGGAACTGGAGAGAGTCCAGAGAAGAGCAATAAAGTTAATAAGGGAACTGGAGGACCTCAGTTATGAGGAACAATTACAAACACTATTCTACCTGGTGAAGATGCTTGAGAGGGGATATGATAGTGCTATACAAATACTGTATAATACCATTCATTCTAGTATAGGGAATAAACTATGCAGTCTCAGAATGCAAGACACAGGGCCAATCAATAAAATTGGAAGAGATGCGGTTCAACCTTAAACTCTGCAAGGGGTTTTCCCTGTCAGGGCAGAAAGGATGTCAGCAGGAAGCATTGATGGTTTAAAAATAAACTCTTGGACAGGTATCTTGATCAACACAATATCCAGGGATAAGGGGCATTGTTTTTTACATGAACACATACACACCCTCACAGGCTGAACTGCATATACTGGTGTCTTTATTCAACCTTACCTTTTTGAACCCAAAACAAAAAAAAGCAATATATTTCAGCTTACCAATCATTAGGTGTGGTGGCTGCATTTGTTTTTTTTCCTCACTCTGTTTTACCTGATCTGGCCAGTAACACACATCCTTTATTAGAGTGCCCCCACTCTGGAGGAAGGAGCACAAGGACACATTTGGACAGCAGCATTGTAAATCTTTGGGGAGGAAAGTGTTAAATGGACTAGCAGATTTAGATACACTAAACACATTTAAATCAAGCTTCAGCTAATACTTTGTAAACAGTTACAGTAATCCTTTTTAGATAAAGGTTTTACATAAATAAAAGATGATCATTGTAAGCACCACTGTCAGTGTTAAACTGGTATATCTGGAACACTGTTCTTTTAAAAACAGACTTGCTGGATCACCAGATGAAAATAAAGGAAAAAAAGCCTAAAAAGAAAACACAAATGCAGCCATCACATCTAAGCATTGGAAAGCTGCAATATAATAAATGTTTGGTTTAGGGTTTAATACTGCTTTAAGGTGCTTTTAGGATTTGGGACATTTACATGTGGCTAGTGTGAAAGTCACACGTATGTATCTCCATATGCAGGAGAAATAGCAAAATGTGTTTTGGGGTGTAATTCTAAGAGTGTGCTAGAAATATCTTGTTAACTGACAATTTTGTAAAAAAAAAAAACTCATTTTCTTTCCATTTTCCAAAGACTCACTATGCCTTTTAGGAAGTACCTTGTTTTTCCAAATGTGGTAATTTTGTTGGTGTTTCCACTATCCTGCTACCTCCAAAGTTCGATAAGTAGCCAGGAAATTAGATGTGCAAGTTAGATGCGCAAGTTATGCCCCTAGAAGGCCTGAAGGTGCTCTTTGAAATTTGGGCCTCTCTATGTGTCTAGGCTGTAAAAGAGTTTCATACATGTGGTATGGCCATACTTGGGAAGTGTACAAAAGAAAAGCGACCAAAAAGGTCAAAGGATTCCCCAGGGGACTTTAGAGGCAGAAGATATGAAATATATGAAAGTAATCAATCTTTATTATTAATTCCCCAAAAAATGGACAAATGGCCAATGGGACAAAAGTAAAATACAATACGATACACCAAATAATTGAGCCAACATATACCCAAGAGTATTTAGAAATACAACAATATAGATACATGTCTTGCTTGGCGATAATAAAATCTTCCCATAATTCCCTACATGTTTTGGAACGGAGTTCTTTCTTCAGGGGAAAACTACTGGTATAATGATGCTACAATACAATAATGTCACATCAGTAATTACATACAATCAAGTTTACAGAATATATACACATTGTAAACATATGTATAGCACGGCAGGAAAAAAAACAAAAAAAAACACACGGGGAAAGAGGGATTTTTGCAAGCATATGCATCCATAATTGCAAAAACTTAAAATTAGTAGGTGTATTTGTGCAACTTGATTCAAAAATAGACATCCACAAAGCAGAGGCAGTCTAAACAAAATCAGTGTAAGATCTTTAAATTCACATCTCCAGTTCTGAAGGGGTTACTACAAGGATCCCAGTGGTGCACCACCCCAAGGAAAGGCCAATCTATATGAAGTATAAAACATAAGCTAAGTGGCACACCAAATACATTGAAATACAGACCAAGATTTTTTGAAAATATTATGATTGGTAATAGTAAAATAAGGATACTGCGGTGGATTAAATCCACAGAACTTGTATCTTAGAGCTGACATTTATAGAACACATAGTAAACAAAATGTTAAAATTGTGTCGGCAAAGAGTATATATCAAACAGATAAGTGAGCGCAACCTGGAAGTGTAATAGGGAGCAGCTAGCATAAAAAGACAATCCTCAACACCTCAGTAACCAATCATAAATCAAATATGCAGCTCTCGGAAAAGGTGGTAAACCAGTATGGCTCGTAAACTCTGATTTATGTGAACAAATGTGATCACCATAAAAGGTGCCAAAGTGACGTGATAATGTCCACGTTATAGCAACTGCTGCTAATAAGATGTTATTCCAAAAAAGTGACAATGGTGATGAGTCAGTATAACTGGATAGAACAAAATAGTGCTCGGTGTTCCGTGACTTCAACTCACTGGTTTAAAATCTGGTACAATAATGCACTTACCAGAAGTACATATAATTAGGGAATTATATGTACTGTATAGCATATCCATGGCGGCATCTAGGTCTGGTCAGTAGTTACGATGGCATCCTGCACTATGGTAGACACTCAAGAATGGAATGACACACACTCGAGGGTCACCTCAGGCTCACCGGTACATCCAATGCAGTCCAGATTCCTAATTGCACTTTCCAGAAGGCTCCACCTTGTGAGGCTCGCAAAGAACGAGCCAGGGGGCAAAATAGTGCTGACAGTGTAGTATGTTTTATTAATACAAAGAAGATCCAGATAAACAATGATAGAATTCACATGAAGCATCACATGGCCACCAGGCCTTCCTCACAGGCTCAATGGTGGCTTAAGGCGTCAATCTGATGGATTCCTGTGACATGTTTTGTGCAACCAGCACATTTTCAAAGGGGTGAAATCCATCAAAAGGACGCCAGCTAAACAGATATGGCCACGCATGCCCAGAAGCCTCCACGCGCCGCCACGGGCGACGGGCGCATTTGCGAATGATGCAGTCCGCGGCACCCACAACACCATGCCCCCGTATGCCAGTGCGCATGCGCGGGCAGACGAGGAATACAGGGTGATGACATGTCTCTGTATTAACAGTGACATGTCTTAAAGAAAACAAATAGCAACATTTGTTTAAAGAAAAAGGAGTTAAAGGAACTGCCAAAATCCTGTGACCAAATTAATAAAGGAAAACGGGGCATGTTAACATTATGCACAATCATGTCTCTAATATGGAAATGCAGACTCCATTTTGTTGTAGTCCCTGTTCTGAGGAGATGGAAATCAAACCTCAGTTGGACAGCATATAAAGGCATTCTTTTCACCATACATAGTAGAAAAGCTGCCAATTTAAAAGATCCGATTAATTAATAAATATAAAATATAAAAAACAAAGCCCCACAAATGTTGATATTAAAACATGTGAACCCAAAATGCAAAGTAACAATACATTATCATATGGTAATATAAAATTACAATAACAATGGTGTTAACCAACCCCATTGGAGATCTCCGGGGCGTAGGGGTCAATATGGTCCTCATAACCAAACTACCCGTCCACCCAACACTAGACAATTTAATCATGGAAATCAGAATTCATACCATTCATCATACCATCCAAGGAATAACCAAAGGCCTCGCAACCCTAGCTATCGTTCTAACTTGCCACCGAGCTTCTCCTAACCCCCAATCTAATCATTTTTTAGGGGTAAACTCGACCAGAAAAAGAAGTGCCCGTACAGAGGAAAGCGAGGAGGAAAGAGGGTCAATAGCCCCCAAAAAGAGAAAAACATAACAATAGATGGCATATTCAATTTGAGCAAAACGACCCTCACAGATGATGAACTCAATTTATTAAATAAGGGACTGAAATTTGCACCAAAGAAAAAATTGGATACATTTCATACCTATATTGATGTTCACAAGTATACCCGCAGGTTATCCTTAAAAAAGGTATTTTTTATCTACGCCTCCTACACGAGATTTAATGACTAATACATATGGTGATTTTAGACCTTCTTATTTAAAAAATTCCTCCCTTTTTAATCCACCTGCGCACTCGCATATTAACACTTTTAAGAGTATGGTTTTAAAAGATTTGGATAATATCAAGGTAAGAAATCTATATAATCAACATAAGGTCAACACCAGTATTAAGTCTTTGCTGACCAATAAAGATTTAGTTATTCGACCGGCCGATAAGGGGGGTGGGGTTGTTATTATGGACAAAAAAAGTTTATATGACCCAAGTTTTTAAATTACTTGATGACCGGGAAACCTACCAACCGCTTCCTAAGAACCCACTAATCACTTATAAGAAGGAACTCAAAAGGATCATTCAACAAGGGTTTGAGGATGGGGCAATTACTAAAAAAGAAAGAATGTATTTATGTCCGACAGCTCCCCGACTTCCAGTGCTATATTGTCTCCCTAAGATTCATAAAAACCCTGTTTGTCCCCCAGGGAGACCCATCATCAGTGGCATTGGGTCACTTAACTCCCGTATCGGTGAATATATAGATTTTTATTTACAACCTTTGGTTAGAACTACACCTGCCTATTTGCGAGATACCAAGCAAATATTAATGGATTTAAAGGATTTTAAGGTTAATGACAAAACATATTTGGTTACGTTTCAGCTTTGTATAGTAATATTAAGCATAATGATGGTTTTGAAGCAGTTCAATTTTACTTTGACACCACATTGGATATACCCAGGCGTCAAAAAAAGTTTATTTTAGATCTACTCAACTTCGCCATATAATATCAAGTTGTCTTATGAATATGATTTTAAGGAAATCAACTTTTTGGACCTGGTTTTAATCAATAATGGTAATAGCATTTTAATGAAAACCTATTTTAAAAGTACAGACAGGAATGGTTTTATACCCACGGATAGCTGCCACCACCCTACGTGGCTAAGCAATATCCCAAAAGGACAGTTTCTTAGATTAAGAAGAAACTGTACAAATCTGTCTGATTATCAGAATTAAGCTGTTATGCTCAGAACCAGGTTTACAGAAAAAGGATATGACCTAGATGTTTTAAATCAGACTATTAAGTTGGGCAACTTGATAGGTTGGACTTACATCAGAGAGGAAAATAAAACCAGAAAGGTTTTGTCCCTTTATAACTGATTTTTCCATTCAATACAGGGATGTGACAAAAATTATCAAGAAAAATTGAGCTATTTTAAAGAGTGATCCAATATTGGGGGGGTGTTACCTGAATTTCCCGAGATCACTTTCAGAAAAGCCCCGCCCACTTAGACTTACAGTGGCTCCCAATGTGGTTGATCCACCTAGAAATATGTCATCATCCTTTGGTCTCAAGGGATTTTATCCATGTAATAAGTGCATTGTCGGTTCAATGGCTCTCATAAGAGTAAAGTTAGGGAATTTAGATCAAGTATAACAGGCAAAGGCTATATAATACATCCACTTATTACATGTAATAGCACACACATAGTTTATCTTTTGGAATGCCCATGCAAGCTGCAATATGTGGGTAGAACACAAGACGCTTGAGGGATCGCTTAAGGGAGCATTATAACAATATCAAGAAGGGCCTTAGGGACCACTCGCTCTTCAAGCACTTTAGGGATCACCATGCCAAGGATCCCACACTACTGAAATTTACAGCTATTGATATGATTACGCAACATTGGAGAGGGGGACATAAGAGAAGGGCAGTATCCCAACTCGAGACCAAATGGATTGTGGAATTAAAGTCTTTGTCCCCCCATGGCCTTAACGTGGATCTTGATATAAATTGTTTTATTGATAACAGTTGATTTCCTTTTATCCTGTTTTATCCTATTCCATGCAATCCCTTTTACTGGTTTTATTTTACCAAATCCATAGGTTTTACATTAATGGTTTGGTTTTAAGATCCTTGTTGTTGTGAGTTATATTTATATATATTATCTATTTATTTTTTAGAGGGTGAGATAGGTAGCATAACCGTGCTCATCACTCATTATTACATATGGATTGTTTTTATGATCATGCTGATTTTATCGTTTAAGGTGATTCTTCTTTAAACCAAAAACCTTACCTTTTATTGTGGTCTGATGTATACATGTTCGAACTTTTATGTATTGATATTTTTTATATAATTATATATTGTTCTTAGTTGTGCAATTTTATATTACCATATGATAATTTATTGTTACTATGCATTTTGGGTTCACATATTTTAATATCAACACTTGTGGGGTTTTGTTTTTTATATTTTATATTTATTAACTGATCTGGTCTGTTAAATTGGCAGCTTTTCTACTATGTATGGTGAAAAGAATGCCTTTATATGCCGTCCAACTGAGGTTTGATTTCCATCTCCTCAGAACAGGGACTACAACAAAATGGAGTTCGCATTTCCATATTAGAGACATGATTGTGCATAATGTTAACATGCCCCGTTTTCCTTTATTAATTTGGTCACAGGATTTCGGCAGTTCCTTTAACCCCTTTTTCTTTAACCACTAACCTACAGGGCACTTATACCCCCTTCCTGCCCAGGCCAATTTCCAGCTTTCAGCGCTGTCACACTTTGAATGACAATTGCGCGGTCATGCAGCACTGTACCCATATGAAATTTTTATCATTTTTGAGACAGATAGAGCTTTCTTTTGGTGGTATTGAATCACCTCTGGGATTTTTATTTTTTCTTAAACAAACCAAAAACCACTGAAAATTTTGAAAAAAAAAAATGTTTTTTCTTCGTTTTTGTTATAAAATTTTGTAAATAAGTGATTTTTCTCCTTCACTGATGTGCGCTAATGAGGCTGCAGTGATGGGCACTGATAGGCTGCACTGATGGACACTGATAGGTGGCACTGATGAGGAGGCACTGATGGGCATTGACAGGCATCACTGATGGGCACTGAAAGACAGCACTGTTACATAACACTGATACATGACACTGATAGGCAGCACTGATAGGCGGCACTGATAGGCGACACTGACTGGCACTGATAGGTGGCACTGATTGGCAGCACTGATAGGTGGCACTGATTGGCATTGATAAGTGGCGCTGACTGGCACTGATGGGTGACATTGAAAGGCAGCTCAGATGGGCACTGATATGTGGCATTGATGTGCACTGGAATGCACTGATATGTGGCATTGATGTGGCACTGATGGGCACTGGCACATGGCACTGATGAGCACTGACAGGTGGCACTTCTGGGGCCACACTGATCATCAGGGCACACTGATCACCAGTGCCCTGATTATCAGTGTACATGCCCCCTCCGCGGAAAGCCGATTACCATCTCTCCTCTCCTCTCGAGCTGTTAGCGTGATAGCTCGAGAGGAGAGAAATGCCAATAACCGGCATTTCCGTGTTTACATGTGATCAGCTGTGATTGGACACAGCTGATCACATGACCGAGCCGACATCTTCGGCTCTTTCCGTGATCTGCTGTGTCCGAGGGACACAGCGCACCGGCGATCGCCGCGCTGCCCACTCCCTGAGCCGCGCATGTGCATTGAGAATGGTAGGACGTCATACGAAATCCTATCAGAACGAGAGAACCACCTTGCGCCCGTCATTGTTCTATAGGGCGGGCGGAAGGTGGTTAAACAAATGTTGCTATTTGTTTTCTTTAAGACATGTCTCTGTTAATACAGAGACATGTCATCACCCTGTATTCCTCGTCTGCCCCCGCGCATACGCACTGGCATAAGGGGGCGTGGTCTTGCGGGTGACGCGGCGGGTGACGCGGACTGCAGCATGTGACGTCATTCGCGCATGCGGCCGTCACCCATGGCGGCGCGTGGAGGCTTCTGCGCATGCGCGGCCATATCTATTTAGCTGGCGTCCTTTTGATGGATTTCACCCCTTTGAAAACATGCTGGTTGCACGAAACATGTCAGGGGAACCCATCAGATTGATGCCTTAAGCCACCATTGAGCCTGTGAATAAGGCCTGGTGGCCATGTGATGCTTCATGTGAGTTCTATCATTGTTTATCTGGATCTTCTTTGTATTAATAAAACATACTACACTATCAGCACTATTTTGCCCCCTGGCTCGTTCTTTGCGAGCCTCACAAGGTGGAGCCTTCTGGAAAGTGCAATTAGGAATCTGGACTGCATTGGACGTACCGGTGAGCCTGAGGTGACCCTCGAGTGTGTGTCATTCCATTCTTGAGTGTCTACCATAGTGCCGGATGCCATCGTAACTACTGACCAGACCTAGATGCCGCCACGGATATGCTATACATATAATGCCCTAATTATATGTACTTCTGGTAAGTGCATTATTGTACCAGATTTTACACCAGTGAGTTGAAGTCACAGAACACCGAGCACTATTTTGTTCTATCCAGTTATACTGACTCATCACCATTGTCACTTTTTTGGAATAACATCTTATTAGCAGCAGTTGCTATAACGTGGACATTATCACGTCACTTTGGCACCTTTTATGGTGATCACATTTGTTCACATAAATCAGAGTTTACGAGCCATACTGGTTTACCATCTTTTCCCAGCGCTGCATATTTGATTTATGATTAGCAAAGTGTATATATCTAGGTCAACAAAGTATCCCAATAAAGCATAAGGCAACTGGGATAAAGTGGATGGTGTCCACAAGGAATATACATCTATGTCACAGAGTGTCCCAGTAATGAAAAGAGCAACTGGGGTAAAGTGAAAAAAATTAAAAGTACCTGGTCATAGCAGAATAGCAGTTACAGCAGAGGTATACTCAGCAAGGAAGTCATAGAATAAATGACTGAGTAGGGGGAAGGGAAGATATAGTTAGACGGAAAGGAAGATATCCTCTAATCTGGCCAATGATGTTTCTAGGAGCAGACACACACCTACCACACAGGTGCATTACATTGCACCATGTCATCTGGGATACCCAGTCATGTGAAGTATAAGCATCAACTTAGGCTGGCCATACATTATACAATTTTCTTGAGATTTTTGGTTTAGATTTACCAAAAACCATATAATAGGAGGTCAAAACTAACAACACTTGTTGTATCCAATTAGGCAGTCTCTTACACTACAGAGTTGAAGGTAAATCTAAAGGAAATTGGGCAGAAACTGGACAGAAAATTGTATAATGTATGGTCAGCCTAAGGTTTGGCACACCAAACCAGTAATCATATATATTGAGATACAGACTAAGGTTTTTTTTTAATATTATGATAGGTCATATTAAAATAAAAATGTTGCGATGGACTAAATCCACAGAAATTGTATCATATAGCTGACATTTGTAGAGCGCATAGTAAACAAAATGCTAACTTGTGTCAGAAAAAAGTATATGTCTATATCACAAAGTATCCCAATAAAACATATGGCAACTGAGATAGAGTGAATGGTGTCCACAAAAAGTATACATCTGTGTCACAGGGTATCCCAGTAGAGCAAAAAGCAACTGGGGTATATCTAGTCATGACAGTCACAACAGAGGTATGCTCAGCAAGGAAGTCATAGAATAAATGAGTAGTAGATATTATAGAAGTAGGGAGGCCTCTAATTTGGCCAGTGATGTTTCTGGGAGCGGACACACAACTAACCACACAGGTGCATAACATGGCGCCATGTGATCTGGGATCCCCAGACATGGCAGCGCGTGGCTCTGCCACTCTAGACAGGTGCGCGAGGGTGGCACACACAACCACACCTCCAGCGCGTGCAGGATGGCAATCACGCCGAGGCAGACGTGGGCAAAGGGGACAAGTCCATCGCCCGGAAACCGGGCGGAAAGACTCCTCCACCAAGCCAGATAACCTAAATGGTTCCCCCTGGGGGAAGGGAGAACCCACAACACTGAAAGGGACCCTCACACGCTGGACAGCAAACCCGAAAGGGGGAGATAATTAAAAAGACCACTGCAGATTGTAAAAGAAAAAAATACCTCAAATCATAAAAAAATTTGTAATTAATGATATTAACACCTTCCCGCCCGGCCTATAGCAGATTCACGGCAGGGATACACACTCACCGTTGTGACTGGGCGTCATATGACGTCCTGTCAAAAGCAGAAGTCCGGAAGTGACGAAACACGTAAGTGGACATGACGTCTGATGCACGCACTCAAAACTGGAAGTGTCACCGTGGCCATTTTGAATATGGGAAACCGTGGGTTTCCTATCCAGAGAGACATTGAGGCTGGTTGCTGGGCATATACTGTAGCTGAATCTCTTGCACCTTAATGTAAGATATCTAATAAATTCTCTTTATACTTGAATACACTTATCTCATAAGTCTCCTTTGCTTTATGATTAATATGGAGGATGGAGAAATGAAGTAAATGGAAGTTTGAAAGTGGTATATTTACCAGGATTATCCAGACAAGCTTGTGATTACTACCTGAGGGTAATAGTATGTAATCTCACTATTTGGAGGTGGCCACGGAGTGCTCACTATACAAATTGAAGTGCTCACTTATATATTTGATTTGCTTCACTCATTTACTGTTTTTTGATAATTATTAAAATTTTAATATTGGAATTATTTATAGTTATTCTAAGCCTGGTATTTTTTTTTCACTAGATTTTCACATATTGTTGAATATTCACGGTAAAATTATTTTTGTTGCATGATTCACGTGTTATTCACAGTTGAATCTGATTTGAGTTTGTGCACTTATATATTGTCTGCACGGATACATTTATACATGAGTAAGGTATTTGTAAGGTTATGATTTAGAAGGTAATACGCTATTGTAAGTTTTTTTTTTTTGAGGTATCACGAGGATTGGAATAGGAATTGGAAGGTCAACCTACTGGACTATACATTTTTTGGTGGACTATTGTATTGTTTGGACTACTTTATTTACATTTTGATATTTATTTTATTATAATTTTATTTTTATTTATTATTTTGGGATTATTTAATCCTATCATAATTTTATTACCATCATCATTTATTTATTGATTTATTCATTTATGAAATTATTTATTGTATATATTTGGGATCTAGAATATTTATTTAGGTGGTTGGGATAGGTTGCAATCTTACTTGTTGGAGTTTGGAAGAAAGGTATAATATTGTTATATTTACTTTCAAGGGTGAAAGTGTCACTTTCTTTATGGGTTGATGAGGGGGGGTATTTCATGGTTGTAAGGTTACCGATGTATTATTAATTATCAGTGGTAATTAAATGTCACCAAAAGAAAGCGCTATTTGTGTGAAAAAAAAATATAAAACATTTTTTCTGGGTACAGTGTTGCATGACTGAGCAATTGTCATTCAAAGTGCGACAACAATGAAAGCTGAAAATTGGCCTGGGCAGGAAGGGGGTAAAAGTGCCCAGTATTGAAGTGGTTAATAAGGAGGCATGTGCATACATATGAAGAGAGCATGATGTGTAGATGTGGGATGTTCAAATACACACAATATTTTGATTTCATATACAGAGATGTCCAAACATTTACAGAAATAATGCACAGGGAAATTATGACAACACATACCCCATAACACATACATGTACATGCAAGAGATCTAACCAGCAATATACAGTGAAAAAAGGCCCCTATGTGGATCACTATCAATTACTGTAATCACATATTTAATTCACATCCACCCGATCTGAAGTCCTCAAGAAATGGTTTTAAGTTAAAGGCCTCATTGAGGCCAGGGGTTCAGTGGTGTTGAGACAGATCCACCACAGTTCATGTTGGAGGAGGGATTTGTTAAAATCACCCCTTCTGAATCTGAAGTGGATCCTGACCAATGCCAAAAAGCGTATAGTAGCGCAGCGATCCAAGATGGCGGACGCATGAGAGCTGAGCTCTGCTAACCCTCAGTTCTCCCACTCATCCTCTGCAGCCATCACAGATCCGAGAGAGCTCTCCCACACACTATCAGGCACCCACATGGGTAAAATCTGGCATTGGAAGCCACCCATGCTGCCTCCTCCGGACCCCCGGCTCTCCATGCTAGATCGATTTTCAATAGGCCTGCATCCCCAGCCTTGCGGCGGTCCAAGTGAGTGCTCCGGAGGATCCACTGACATGGAGGGGACAGACGCAGAAGCTCCTGTTGCCCTGCTTTCTACTCCGGTGGTCCCTTCTTTGACAGTGGATATCCTGGAAGACAAACTGCAAGTATTTTCACACAATATCACCTGCACCATATCTGTTGAAATTGGGAAGTTGGCCCAGTAGCTTAGGGGGGAGATTACCCAATTGAGAGATGGCACAGACCACCTTGAGTCTAAGTTTGATGAATTGGTGCAATATGTCCATGTCCTGGAAGAGGATAATGTGACTCTGAAACATTCCGTGTCTCAGCTGCAGTGCCAGCAGGAAGACTTTGAAAACAGGGAGTGCCACCAGAATATCTGTGTCTGTGGCATCTCTGAAACGGTCCCCGACGCCCAGCTTCAATGTTACCTGCTGTCTCTGTTTGCCACTCTGGCCCGCAAAGTACCAGAGGTAGATTGGCATATGGATTGGGTCCATAGGTCGTTGGGCCCGAAGCCCCCTGAGGGTACTAGGCCCAGAGATGTTATCATTCGCTTTCACTACTTTTGACAGCAAAGAAGCCTTACTCTCTTCCACACCTCCCTGGAGTTTAAAGGAGACAGACTTCAAATTTTCAGTAACTTGTCCCCCATCCCCTTGTCAAAAAGGCATTCCTTGAAGTCGGTCACCACTCATCTCCAGGAACACCGCATCGCATACCAGTGGGGATTCCCTTTCAAGTTTGTTGTCTCGAAAGGCAATGCCTAAGTCATACATCGTGATCTACATGAAGTGGACTCTTTTTTTAAACAGTTGGGACTCCCTCCCCTGCCAGAAGAAACCCTTCTGCAGCCTCCTACTCCATCCAGGTCCCAAGATCTGGATACCTGCTAAGCCTAGGAAGAAGAGATTCCCATGCAGTCTTCAACGTCCTCGACTTCCTGGTCCAGTGGGCCCCACTATCTGACTATTTTACATATCAGGTCTCCCACCCTGTTAATTGAGTTCCTCAGCCCCCACGTGTGCCTTAGCATATTTCTTAATAATTGTGTCCTGCGTATAGCTGTTTTGTGAACAACCGAGGTAGGCATTTGCAGTTTTGGGTCAGCTGCCATGTTGCTCCCTTGTGCGTCAGGTTTTTGGATATATCTTTGATGATATCTTTGTTTCTGGCCATAATCCCTACGGTTTCTGTTTTAAGTGATATACATGATTGTACTAGGCCTGTTGCCATGTTCTCTATTTTGCCTCATTGATGACAATGTTCCTGTGTGCTCAGGTTTCACAGCCGCTACACATTACTGTTTTATGATGGCTTTACGGCTGTTGTCATATGTCAAGGGACTTAATTCAGTCCAAAAATGGTGGATGGCTCTGAAGGAGTTTAGATCCTCAGGGCAGAAGTAATATTGCTTCAGGAAACCCATTTCAACAGGATGGCTCTTTTCGCTTTGCCTCCAAAAGCTTTCCGCAGTCCTACTCTGCTTTTGATCCCTCTGGGAAAGCCAGAATAGCTATTTTGATTTGGAAAAACTGTTCCCTGAGGGTCTCCTCCACTCAAGTTGACCCATTAGGTCATCATATCTTGCAGGAATGTATGTATGAAGGCTCTCCACTTGTGCTTTTGAATTTATATGCACCAAACTCTGGTCAGTTGTCATTTCTCTCTCAAACTCTGTATAAACTGTGTTCTCTATCTACCCCATGCATGATTGTTGGGGGGGATTTTAATCTGTTTATGTCCCCTCACAAAGATAGGAAGGTGCTTTTTGAGCCTATCACATCAAAGAGACTATGCTCCTCGACGGCTTCGCCTCTTTGATGCCTGGCAAGTCAAACATCCTCTCCATAGGCAATACTTTATTCTACTCCGCATCGTATGTTTTCTAGACTGGATCACTTTTTCGTCACCACCCCTCTGATCCCCTTCTTAGTTTCCTCGGAGATCAACCTGATGACTTGATCAGATCATGCCTCATTGTCACTTGCTCTCCTTCTCCCAACCTCCTCCCCTACGGTTTGTCACTGGCTTCTCAATGAGAGTTTTTTGCACTCGGAATAACTTCGAGAGGAGCTCTCCTGAGGTTTGGATGCTTATTTTCAACTTAACGTTGGTTCTGTATCATCGTCCTCAACCCTCTGGGAGGCCCACAAGGACGTTTTCAGAGGCATCTGTATCTCCATGGGTCCCTGTTTGATGAAGGCCTCTGTTTGTGCCAGACAATCCCTCCTACATCAATTATCCTTGGCCAAGCGTCAACTACTAGACAATCGATCTATACCTCGGCTTCAGAAATGTTCCCATATACGGGATCAAATCAGGGCATCTTGACCTACATAAATCTGCTCAGTCCCTTGCCTGGGCTAGGCAAAAATGTTATATGTTTTCTAATAAACCGCATCGTTAGGCTAGGCAAAAATGTTATATGTTTTCTAATAAACCGCATCGTATGCTTGTAAATAGACTTAAGTCTCAAATATCCCCCTCATTACCCGGCCACCTCCTCCAGTCTGATGGCAAACCCACATATGTTATGGCTACAGTATTTGGGGAATACTATGAGAAATGTTATAATTGCTTAGCCCCTGATTATCACCCTCCCCTTCAGATGGCTGCTTTTGACGCTTTTTTTTACTCCTTTCAATTGACACGTTTGTCACCTTCTGAGGTTGCAGCCCTAAATGCGGACATCTCTACTGAAGAGTTATTGGATGTTGTCAAACATCTCCCCTCTCACAAATCTCCAGGGCTGGGGGTCTTCCTTACTCATATTACAATTCTTTTATCTGCATCTTAGCCCCCATCTCCTGACCTTGTTCCGAGATCTCCTGGAAGGGGTGCATCCACACGATGAGGTTACTCGTGCATACATTTCTTTGATCCCCAAACCAGATAAGGACCGTTCCTTTCTGGATAATTATCGCCCTATAGCCTTATTAAATTCTGACTACAAGATCTTTATGAAAATACTAGCTAACTGATTGGCCAAATATATCTCAAAGCTTATACACAGAGACCAGGTGGGATTTGTCCGGGCTAGACATAACAAAAGGATAACAAAAGGAGCACCACTGACCTGATTGATCTAGTCAATAAATCTCCTACTCTCCTGTTAAGCTTGGATGCCCAAAAAGCATTTGATAGACTAAGTTGGTCATACATGTTTCTAGTCCTAGAGAGATTTGGGTTTAGTGGCCCATTTGTAGCTGCTTTAAAGCCCTTTACTCCTTTCCCTCTTCCCAGGTCAAATTAGCATCATTTTTTATCCCCTTCCTTTTAGATGTCAAATGGAACACGCTATGGATGCCTGTTTTCCCGCTTGTTGTTTATCCTCTGTTTGGAACCCCTGGCTATAGCTATTAGAACTAATCTGGATAGCCATGGGATTCGCACTCACGATTGGGACTTTAAACTGTCTTTGTTCATTGATGGTATCTTGCTGACATTGACGGAGCCCCACATTACCCTGCCGGCAAGAACATCGTACCCTACAGCTTTTTGGTGCCCTGTCAGGTTATAAGGTCAACGTGTCTAAAACTGAAGCATTACCACTCCATATACTGTACCATCTACAATCTTATCCCCCCTTCAGTTAAATTATCCCCATCGGTGGTGCCCCCACGCTTTGAGGTATTTAGGTATGAACCTTACTTCCTCATACCACACCCTTTATGAAGCTAATTTCTCCCCTCTGTTTCATGCAATTTCTCAATCTTTAAAATCTTGGGATAATCTTTCCATCTCCTTCCTTAGACGGATTATTGTGCTAAAAATGATCATACTGCCCAAACTTCTGTATCTGTTTGAGACGCTTCCTGTTCCTATTCCTATGACCAAGTTTCGCTGCCTTCAGAAATCCTTCCTTCACTTAATCTGGCATAATAAATCCCACCGCATTGCCCGTACTGTTCTCCTCTCTCCTCAATCTAGGGGGGGTCTGGGGGCCCCAGACATTCTTATGTATTATTTGGCTACTCACCTTCGTGGCCTGGTCTCGTGGTCTTACCAAAGCCCCCCTAATAAATGGGTCGAGATCGAGTGGCTACAGATAACACACTCCTGCTCTCTACTCTGGTCCTTGACCAACATTGAAACCACCTCTTACAAACGTCTCCTACTTGGGCTCATGCATTTCATGTTACCTATATGGAGGTGGTGTAGGTTTGATTCGCTCTGGCTTCTCATTGTTACCCCCTTACCAATATTATATTTAACCCCAGTCTCCCAGATAGCTTGGCGTTGGCTCGAGTGCATCCATGGGCTGGGGCCAATCTATTTCAGTTGCGACACTTGGTCCAGTGACCCGTAAGTTTAAATCTATTTCTGAGCTTCCAAGAGCCACTCGTATGTCTCCTCACCAATGCTATGTTTATCTACAGATTCATCACTTTTTCTCCTCTAAAGCCACCTCTCTAACCCTTAAGAAGCCTACTTCCTTTAAACGCATCTGCATTCAGGTTCCGTACCAACGAGGCATAATTTCCTCTACTTATAAACTGCTTCAAGACGATTGCCCCATTACTATCAATACGCACCTTTATATGTGCAAATGGCCCCGAATCCTTCAACATTATATTGCCTTTGATCAATGGAGTAGAATTTGGGAGGCTGCCTTCAGATCCTCTATATGTGTAGTATATAAAGAAAACACTTATAAAATACTGAAGTTTTGGTATAAGACTCCTAAGGTTCTCCATGCTCGCAATCCGAGTGCTTCTCCTGCCTGTTGGTGATGTGGCGAGGAAACTGGCACTCTCTTTAAAATTTTCTGGACTTGCCAACACATTGCACCTTTTTGGAGAGAGGTTCTTAACCCTTTGCAGCTACTTATACATGCTCTTGTCGCATTTGAGCCCATTCACTTTTTATTGGGCCTACCTTTTTCAAGCCTCTCCAAATTTGCCAGGAAACTATCCTCCCATGTTTTAACTGCGGCCAGCAGAACCATTCCCATGTATTGGCTATTTCTACTATGCCTCCTACATGATCAGAATTGGTGAAGGTCCTTGTAGAAATTAGAAGAATAGAGTACCTCACTGCTTTACATGCTAACACTGTCCCCACCTTTGAGGCAGTTTGAGGACCGTGGGAACTTTTCATTTCTGATTTATCTACTCAATTGTCTGAAAATGATGGCTAATTCACTGTTATGTACTGACATTGTATATACCTCTCATCGATGAGCCTCTTTCTTTGTTCTTTATTGTTTAATGATTTATGCAATGCTGTTTGTTGTAAGCTTTTTGGAAATTAATAAAAAGTAAATTATAAAAAAAAAAGCGTATAGTAGGGGTGTGTGTGCCATGAACCAGAGCAGTATGACGCCCTAATGGGAAATCTGGATCTTGTTTACATATGGTAGCTAAATGTCTGTACATACATTTCCAGAACTCCAGTTTGCTTTTCCCTACATAGAAACAACTGCATTCACAAGTGAGAAGATACCCCACTGCTGACGTTTTACAATTGACATAATGTCTGGGACAAAAAATTGTCCCATTGGGAAGGTTGATGTGGGGTCTAATGTCCATAACAGAACAGTAGGCACATGACCCACATCAAAATGTTCCAATTCGTTTGCATGTGTCACCTCTGGATTCTCTGAGGTATTTGCTATGAACGAGTTTGTCCCCCAAGGATGGAGCTTGTCTATAGGTAAGAACGGGTTAATTAGGCACAAAAGTGCCTACTGATTGATCCACAGTAAGTAAACACCAATACTTCTTCAAGATCTGCCTAATTTGATTGTGTTGGGCCAAATGTTTCATGATGATTCTAGTGGTGGACTCCTGTTTGTCATTTCTCTTTGAAAACAGTAGATTTTGTTGAGGTATAGAACAGGCCTGTCTGAAGGCTTATTTTTAGGAAGGTATTGGTGTAACCTCATTCAAGTAGGCATGATCGTAACAGATCAGCCTCTGTGCGAAATATATCGCCCAAACAATTTCGTCATTTGTAGATATTGGCTGTATGGTATAGACATAATGAGGGGTTTAGGATTAAAACTGGTCACATAGAGAATGGTGTTTCCTGTAGTAGGTTTACGAAACAGTTCGTTAGACAGGACACCATCAGCACCCTTATGGATGCGAACATCCCAAAAAAGTGACATCCAAAAGACTATACGTCATGGTAAAATGTAGGTTGTATTCATTATTGTTCATAAAGGCCAATCACTGGTGAAGGAGGTCAGTAGGTCCATTCCACAGAATAAGAATGTCATCAATGTATCGGTGCCAGGAAAGAATGTTGCCCGCATACATCGAAAAATGATCATCGGATAGTAGTTGACGCACCCACTCCCCCAGGTACAGATTGGCGTAGGAAGGGACACAAAATGTGCTCATAGCCACGCCATGCACCTGGAGGTACAAAAAACATTATGCCTAAGTATAAAATCAAGGGCCTGTAGAACAAATTCTTTCATAGCAAAATCATGATGACTTCTTTGAGAAAGTACATGATGAATAACTGACAATCCCTTGGTGTGTGGTATCGAACTGTAGAGAGTCTCGACATCAATGGTGACTAATACCGTATCTGCATCAACATGAATTCCCTCTAGAATTTGAAGCAAGTGAATAGTGTCACTTACAAAGGAAGGTAGACTAGAGACAAAAGGTCTCAGATAATTGTCCACCATCCGGCTGAGGTTTTCAGTTAGGGCCCCTCTCCCGAAAAATGAGTGGTCTACCAGGGGGACTGGTTTGATACTTATGCACTTTGGAAAGGGCATAGAATGTGGCTATTCTGGGAAAACTGGTTCTAACAAATTCCCAGATGGTCCTAGAAATTACTCTGCTGTGGTAGGCCTCATCAACAAAGTGATAGAACTCCCTATTGAAGGTATCACAAAGAGATCTGGGCACTTCCCTATAGCAATTTGTATTGGATAAGATACAAATACACATAGCAACATATTTGTCGTTGTCCATTAAAATGATATTGCCCCCCTTGTTGGAGGGTTTTATTGTGATACTATGATTGTTGGATAGTATTCTGAATGCTGCTTTTTCAGAAGGAGTGAGGTTACTCATCTCAGATTTGGTAGTTTGGAGTGTACAGATCTCTGTTGAGACCAATTTTAAAAAGGATGCTACATTATGATTGGAACTGATTGGGGAAAATTGGTCAGATTTCTTTTTGAGAGAAGTATCATGGGTATTGCCAGCAGGTGGTGAGGATTCATTAGTTGTTTGAAGTAAGGACTCACTGTCCAATTGATAAATGAGATCAGTGCATTCACTTTCTTCTACAAAGGTGACTAGGTTAAGAATGGCTCGGTCATCCGTTCCCACGGGGGGGAGGATTAGAGGAATGTGGTTGTTTGGCATACATGCTCTTCAAAATTAGATTGCGAGCAAAAAGATGTGAATTTTTGATAAGTTCAACGTTATCCAGGGGTTGATAAGGACAGAAAGCCAAACCCTTAGAAAGGAAATTAATTTCATCATCTGATAGTTGATGAGAAGATAAATTTAATGTGGCTTGGGGTTTGACATTTTTTTCACAAAGGTTTTTATGTCTGCCTGGTGCATGCTTGTATTGCCCCTTATTGGGCCTAAAAAAGTAGTAGTCTTTGTATGGGGAAAAGGAGTACTCATAATATTAGAATGTTGCATGTTGGTGTGATGGGTAACCTCAATAGGAGTTTGTGAGGCAGAGCATACAACCACATCCCTACATATCTGATTATAAGGGGTGGGAAGTGGGTGTGCAGCAGGAGGAGAGTGAGTGTGTGATCCATTACCATGGCGGCGACATTTTTTCCTTCTATGGTTGTTCTGATGCCGTGTAGAAAATTGTGAAGAAGATATATCTGGTGTTTCAAGTGCAGTAGATCTATTTGTGATTCTGGAGTGATCAGGGAGGATTGGGAGAAGTATCAGAATGGATTTCGGGGTGTAACTATAAGTATGCCTATAATGTGTGTGAAATTTTACTAAAAATTACAACTTTGTGAAAAAAATTGTACTTATTTTCTTCATTTTCCAAAGAATTTTAGCAATGAATTACAATTTAAAAAAAACTCACCGTGCCTCTTATGAAATACCTCAGATTGTCTACTTTTCAAAAAAGGGTTCATTTTTGGGGAATGTGTTTTGACCTTACATTGTAGGAAATGAGAACATCAGTCAGAACATCAGGACTGATCAATTTTCAAACTCCTACTGTATATCATAGTTTGTAGACTCCATAACTTTCAAACAGATTACATAATATACAGTTATTTAGGCTATTTATACCAAGAAAATGTAGCAGAATATATTTTGGCCTAAATATATGAAGAAAGATTATTTATCTGGTCTTTTTTCCTTTATAGATCAAAAAAATAAAATCCAGTGGTGTTTAAGTACAACCAAAATAAATCTATATCTATTTCTGAAAAATTATATAAAATCGTTTGGCTACAGTGCAGTAGGCTGGGTGTGTGACAGCACGGAAAACTGAAAAATGGCCTGAAATGGAAGAAGATGAAACAGTTTGGTTTTGAAGGCGTTAAAGAGAGAGGAAGGGATATAATTAGAGATGAGCGAAGTATTCAAAAATTCGATTCGACTGATTCGGCGAATTCGTGGAAAAATTTTGATTCGAGTCGAATATATTCGCTGCGAATTTAACTTATAAAAGGGTGTTTCTAGGCTTCAGAGAGACTTTATATTAGTGCAGAACACTGTACCTTTAATTTAAATGCCCTTGGAGTCTGCTGGGGAAGAGAAATAATACTGACAGTCAGTATGACATGCAGATGAGTGCCGTCGATCTTAGAATCACCACACACTTCACTCATTTGGGCAGTCACGGGGCCAAAACCAGAGTGTGGAGCCACAGTGGCGGTGGAGGCAGCAGCAATGGGAGGCCATACAGCACCCTATGACAAAAATGGAAACCACCAGCAGTGTGAGGAGACCTGAAAGTGGCACATGGCAGAGTGTGGCGATGGAGACAGCAGCAATGGGAGGCCGTACAGGGACCCATGACACACTCTGGACCTGGCAGCAGCATGAGGAGGCGGTACAGGGGCCCATGACAGATTACGGGCCTGGCAGCAGCATGAGGAGTTGGTACGGGGGCCCATGGCAGATTACGGGCCTGGCAGCAGCAATGGGAGGCCGTACAGGGACCCATGAGACACTCTGGACCTGGCAGCAGCATGAGGAGGCGGTACAGGGGCGCATGACAGATTACGAGCCTGGCAGCAGCAACTTGGACAGGAGGACGTTCAGCTTCTGCACCGTCGGGTGCGTGCTCGCAAACTGTTGTCTCTTGGAAACGGATTCCAAGAAAGACTGCTGACGGAATCCGTGAAGAGGAGTAGCAGGAGAAGGAGCATCTGAACGAGCGGAATATGCCAACAAGCGACAACAGGGGCCCATGACAGATTACGGGCCTGGCAGCAGCATGAGGAGTCGGTACGGGGGCCCATGGCAGAATAGGGGCCTGGCAGCAGCTATGGGAGGCCCGTAATCTGCCAGCACCCTATGACAAAAAATGGAACCCACCAGCAGTGTGAGGAGACCTGAAAGTGGCACATGGCAGAGTGTGGCGATGGAGACAGCAGCAATGGGAGGCCGTACAGGGACCCATGACAGACTCTGGACTTGGCAGCAGCATGAGGAGGCGGTATAGGGGCCCATGGCAGATTAGGGGCCTGGCAGCAGCTATGGGAGGCCCGTAATCTGCCAGCACCCTATGACAAAAAATGGAACACACCACAAACGTGAGTCTCTCCACACTTTGGGTGGACAGTCGTGTCCTCCGCGGAGTTGCAATACCTCCTGCCGCACTAAACACGCGCTCCGATGCCACGCTACTGGCCGGGCATGACAGCCTTTCAAGGGCAAATTCAGCTAGTTGGGGCCAAAGGTCAAGTTTCGTTGCCCAGTAGTCAAGGGGATTGTCTACCTCGGTTGGCAGGGTGCTGTCCAAGTAGGCCTAAGCCTGTTGTTTGAGGTCCTGCTCCAGGTCCACCTGATGCTGCTGCTGCTGCGGCTGGTTAGTAGTTTCCTCACTGCGCTGGTGAAGAAAGCTACTCATCATCGACTGCAGACTGAGGCAGCTGCTGCTGGTGGAGCTGCCACTGCTCCTACCACCCCACCCCTCCCCTGCTGCCATGGCAGCGGAACGCGAGCGCACAGAGCCCACAGTGTCTGAGGATGGACCTTGGCGCAGACAGGCAGAGACCAGCTGACTACATAGGTGGTTTTTATAGTACGTTATTTTGGCCTCCCTCTCAGCAGGTGTGAAAAAGGCCACCATTTTTGAACTGTAGCGAGGGTCCAACAAGGTGGACAGCCAAAAGTCATCCCTCTGTCTGATGGTTATTATTCGGCTGTCGGTACGCAAGCAACCGAGCATGCTATGGGCCATTTGTGCCAAGGAATGCGAGGGACTCCCTGCCTCCATCTCCACAGCATACTGCCACGGTGCGTCTGGGTCCTCTGTCTCCTCTTCCTCCTCCTCTACCAGATGCTCCTGCTCCTCCACTCCTGTCCGCTGAGTGGAAAAACCACCCATTTCACTCAATAATTCCTGAGCACCAATGTCCTCCTCTACCTCCTCCTCTTCTTCCTGTCCTGCCCCCACAGGGGTCATGTGGTGTTGAGATCTGTGCGCCACGTCTACCGCACCCTGACCAGCCATTGTTAACAGCATTTGTTCCAGGACGTGCAACAGAGGAATGACGTCGTTCATCCCATATTCCTGCCGACTCACGAATAGCGTGGCCTCCTCAAAGGGCCTGAGCAAGCGCAGGTGTCACGCATGAGCTGCCAATGGCTGACATCTAAGTTACACAGGGAGTTCCTTTATCCGCTTTTAACATCAGGAAATCTGTGATGGCCTTTTGCTGTTCGTAAAGGCGGTCTAACATATGTAGGGTTGAATTCCAACTTGTTGCAACGTCACAGCATGAGGAGTCGGTACGGGGGCCCATGGCAGATTACGGGCCTGGCAGCAGCAATGGGAGGCCCGTAATCTGCCAGCACCCTATGTCAAAAAATTCAACACACCAGCAGTGTGTGAGGAGACCTGAAAGTGGCACATGGCAGAGTGTGGCGATGGAGACAGCAGCAATGGGAGGCCGTACAGGGACCCATGAGAGACTCTGGACCTGGCAGCAGCATGAGGAGGCGGTATAGGGGCCCATGGCAGATTAGGGGCCTGGCAGCAGCTATAGGAGGCCCGTAATCTGCCAGCACCCTATGTCAAAAAATTGAACACACCAGCAGTGTGAGGAGACCTGAAAGTGGCACATGGCATGAGACACTGTGGACCTGGCAGCAACATGAGGAGGCGGTACAGGGGCCCATGGCAGATTAGGGGCCTGGCAGCAGCTATGGGAGGCCCGTAATCTGCCAGCACCCAATGTCAAAAAATTCAACACACCAGCAGTGTGAGGAGACCTGAAAGTGGCACATGGCAGAGTGTGGCGATGGAGACAACAGCAATGGGAGGCCGTACAGGGACCCATGACAGACTCTGGACTTGGCAGCAGCATGAGGAGGTGGTATAGGGGCCCATGGCAGATTAGGGGCCTGGCAGCAGCTATGGGAGGCCCGTAATCTGCCAGCACCCTATGTCAAAAAATTCAACACACCAGCAGTGTGAGGAGACCTGAAAGTGGCACATGGCAGAGTGTGGCGATGGAGACAGCAGCAATGGGAGGCCGTACAGGGACCCATGACAGACTCTGGACTTGGCAGCAGCATGAGGAGGCGGTATAGGGGCCCATGGCAGATTAGGGGCCTGGCAGCAGCTATGGGAGGCCCGTAATCTGCCAGCACCCTATGTCAAAAAATTCAACACACCAGCAGTGTGAGGAGACCTGAAAGTGGCACATGGCATGAGACACTGTGGACCTGGCAGCAGCATGAGGAGGCGGTACAGGGGCCCATGGCAGATTAGGGGCCTGGCAGCAGCTATGGGAGGCCCGTAATCTGCCAGCACCCAATGTCAAAAAATTCAACACACCAGCAGTGTGAGGAGACCTGAAAGTGGCACATGGCAGAGTGTGGCGATGGAGACAGCAGCAATGGGAGGCCGTACAGGGACCCATGACAGACTCTGGACTTGGCAGCAGCATGAGGAGGCGGTATAGGGGCCCATGGCAGATTAGGGGCCTGGCAGCAGCTATGGGAGGCCCGTAATCTGCCAGCACCCTATGTCAAAAAATTCAACACACCAGCAGTGTGAGGAGACCTGAAAGTGGCACATGGCATGAGACACTGTGGACCTGGCAGCAGCATGAGGAGGCGGTACAGGGGCCCATGGCAGATTAGGGGCCTGGCAGCAGCTATGGGAGGCCCGTAATCTGCCAGCACCCAATGTCAAAAAATTCAACACACCAGCAGTGTGAGGAGACCTGAAAGTGGCACATGGCAGAGTGTGGCGATGGAGACAGCAGCAATGGGAGGCCGTACAGGGACCCATGAGAGACTCTGGACCTGGCAGCAGCATGAGGAGGCGGTATAGGGGCCCATGGCAGATTAGGGGCCTGGCAGCAGCTATGGGAGGCCCGTAATCTGCCAGCACCCTATGTCAAAAAATTCAACACACCAGCAGTGTGAGGAGACCTGAAAGTGGCACACGGCATGAGACACTGTGGACCTGGCAGCAGCATGAGGAGGCGGTACAGGGGCCCATGGCAGATTAGGGGCCTGGCAGCAGCTATAGGAGGCCCGTAATCTGCCAGCACCCTATGACAAAAAATGGAACACACCAGCAGTGTGAGGAGACCTGAAAGTGGCACATGGCAGGGGCATGATTCATGGCGGATTTAGTCAGTTGTGTCAGGAACTGGTGGTTTGAAATCCAGACTAATCCACGCCTGATTCATTTTCACAAACGTGAGTCTCTCCACACTTTGGGTGGACAGTCGTGTCCTCCGCGGAGTTACAATACCTCCTGCCGCACTAAACACGCGCTCCGATGCCACGCTACTGGCCGGGCATGACAGCCTTTCAAGGGCAAATTCAGCTAGTTGGGGCCAAAGGTCAAGTTTCGTTGCCCAGTAGTCAAGGGGATTGTCTACCTCGGTTGGCAGGGTGCTGTCCAAGTAGGCCCAAGCCTGTTGTTTGAGGTCCTGCTCCAGGTCCACCTGATGCTGCTGCTGCTGCGGCTGGTTACTAGTTTCCTCACTGCGCTGGTGAAGAAAGCTACTCATCATCGACTGCAGACTGAGGCAGCTGCTGCTGGTGGAGCTGCCACTGCTCCTACCACCCCACCCCTCCTTTGCTGCCATGGCAGCGGAACGCGAACGCACAGGGCCCACAGTGTCTGAAGATGGACGTTGGCGCACAAAGGCAGAGACCAACTGACTACATAGGTGGTTTTTATAGTACGTTATTTTGGCCTCCCTCTCAGCAGGTGTGAAAAAGGCCACCATTTTTGAACGGTAGCGAGGGTCCAACAAGGTGGACAGCCAAAAGTCATCCCTCTGTCTGATGGTTCTTATTCGGCTGTCGCTACGCAAGCAACCGAGCATGCTATGGGCCATTTGTGCCAAGGAATGCAAGGGACTCCCTGCCTCCATCTCCACAGCATACTGCCACGGTGCGTCTGGGTCCTCTGTCTCCTCCTCCTCTACCAGATGCTCCTGCTCCTCCACTCCTGTCCGCTGAGTGGAAAAACCACCCATTTCACTCAATAATTCCTGAGCACAAATGTCCTCCTCTACCTCCTCCTCTTCTTCCTGTCCTGCCCCCACAGGGGTCATGTGGCGTTGAGATCTGTGCGCCACGTCTACCGCACCCTGACCAGCCATTGTTAACAGCATTTGTTCCAGGACGTGCAACAGAGGAATGACGTCGTTCATCCCATAGTCCTGCCGACTCACGAATAGCGTGGCCTCCTCAAAGGGCCTGAGCAAGCGGCAGGTGTCACGCATGAGCTGCCAATGGCTGACATCGAAGTTACACAGGGGAGTACCTTTATCCGCTTGTAACATCATGAAATCGGTGATGGCCTTTCGCTGTTCGTAAAGGCGGTCTACCATGTGTAGGGTTGAATTCCACCTTGTTGCAACGTCGCAGATCAGGCGATGCTGTGGAATTCCGTTCTGCCACTGCAGCTCAAGGAGGGTGTGCTTTGCGGTGTAGGAATGGCTGAAATGCATGCAAGGTTTACGTGACATTTTAAGGATGTCTTGCAGTGGGATGGTGGATTTTAGGAACCGCTTGACAACCAGATTGAACACGTGAGCCATGCATGGCGCATGGCACAACCTTCCTTGACGCAGAGCAGACACCATGTTCTTTCCGTTGTCGGTCAACATGGTTCCGATTTTCAGTTTGCGCGGAGACAGCCATCTGTCGATTTCTCTGTTCATTACACTGAGAAGTTCCTCCCCTGTGTGACTACGTTTGCCTGGACCTGGCAGCAGCATGAGGAGGCGCTATAGGGGCCCATGGCAGATTAGGGGCCTGGCAGCAGCTATGGGAGGCCTGTAATCTGCCAGCACCCTATGTCAAAAAATTGAACACACCAGCAGTGTGTGAGGAGACCTGAAAGTGGCACATGGCATGAGACACTGTGGACCTGGCAGCAGCATGAGGAGGCGGTACAAGGGCCCATGGCAGATTAGGGGCCTGGCAGCAGCTATGGGAGGCCCGTAATCTGCCAGCACCCTATGTCAAAAAATGGAACACACCAGCAGTGTGTGAGGAGACCTGAAAGTGGCACATGGCAGAGTGTGGCGATGGAGACAGCAGCAATGGGAGGCCGTACAGGGACCCATGAGAGACTCTGGACTTTGCAGCAGCATGAGGAGGCGGTATAGGGGCCCATGGCAGATTAGGGGCCTGGCAGCAGCTATGGGAGGCCCGTAATATGCCAGCACCCTATGACAAAAAATGGAACACACCAGCAGTGTGTGAGGAGACCTGAAAGTGGCACATAGCATGAGACACTGTGGACCTGGCAGCAGCATGAGGAGGCGGTTCAGGGGCCCATGGCAGATTAGGGGCCTGGCAGCAGCTATGGGAGGCCCGTAATCTGACAGCACCCTATGACAAAAAATGGAACACACCAGCAGTGTGAGGAGACCTGAAAGTGGCACATGGCAGAGTGTGGCGATGGAGACAGCAGCAATGGGAGGCCGTACAGGGACCCATGAGACACTCTGGACCTGGCAGCAGCATGAGGAGGCGCTATAGGGGCCCATGGCAGATTAGGGGCCTGGCAGCAGCTATGGGAGGCCCGTATTCTGCCAGCACCCTATGTCAAAAAAATTGAACACACCAGCAGTGTGTGAGGAGACCTGAAAGTGGCACATGGCATGAGACACTGTGGACCTGGCAGCAGCATGAGGAGGCGGTTCAGGGGCCCATAGCAGATTAGGGGCCTGGCAGCAGCTATGGGAGGCCCGTAATCTGCCAGCACCCTATGACAAAAAATGGAACACACCAGCAGTGTGAGGAGACCTGAAAGTGGCACATGGCAGAGTGTGGCGATGGAGACAGCAGCAATGGGAGGCCGTACAGGGACCCATGAGACACTCTAGACCTGGCAGCAGCATGAGGAGGCGCTATAGGGGCCCATGGCAGATTAGGGGCCTGGCAGCAGCTATGGGAGGCCCGTATTCTGCCAGCACCCTATGTCAAAAAAATTGAACACACCAGCAGTGTGTGAGGAGACCTGAAAGTGGCACATGGCAGAGTGTGGCAATGGAGACAGCAGCAATGGGAGGCCGTACAGGGACCCATGAGAGACTCAGACTTCGCAGCAGCATGAGGAGGCGGTATAGGGGCCCATGGCAGATTAGGGGCCTGGCAGCAGCTATGGGAGGCCCGTAATCTGCCAGCACCCTATGTCAAAAAAATTGAACACACCAGCAGTGTGTGAGGAGACCTGAAAGTGGCACATGGCATGAGACACTGTGGACCTGGCAGCAGCATGAGGAGGCGGTACAGGGGCCCATGGCAGATTAGGGGCCTGGCAGCAGCTATGGGAGGCCCGTAATCTGCCAGCACCCTATGTCAAAAAATGGAACACACCAGCAGTGTGTGAGGAGACCTGAAAGTGGCACATGGCAGAGTGTGGCGATGGAGACAGCAGCAATGGGTGGCCGTACAGGGACCCATGAGACACTCTGGACCTGGCAGCAGCATGAGGAGGCGCTATAGGGGCCCATGGCAGATTAGGGGCCTGGCAGCAGCTATGGGAGGCCCGTATTCTGCCAGCACCCTATGTCAAAAAAATTGAACACACCAGCAGTGTGTGAGGAGACCTGAAAGTGGCACATGGCATGAGACACTGTGGACCTGGCAGCAGCATGAGGAGGCGGTTCAGGGGCCCATAGCAGATTAGGGGCCTGGCAGCAGCTATGGGAGGCCCGTAATCTGCCAGCACCCTATGACAAAAAATGGAACACACCAGCAGTGTGAGGAGACCTGAAAGTGGCACATGGCAGAGTGTGGCGATGGAGACAGCAGCAATGGGAGGCCGTACAGGGACCCATGAGACACTCTAGACCTGGCAGCAGCATGAGGAGGCGCTATAGGGGCCCATGGCAGATTAGGGGCCTGGCAGCAGCTATGGGAGGCCCGTATTCTGCCAGCACCCTATGTCAAAAAAATTGAACACACCAGCAGTGTGTGAGGAGACCTGAAAGTGGCACATGGCAGAGTGTGGCAATGGAGACAGCAGCAATGGGAGGCCGTACAGGGACCCATGAGAGACTCAGACTTCGCAGCAGCATGAGGAGGCGGTATAGGGGCCCATGGCAGATTAGGGGCCTGGCAGCAGCTATGGGAGGCCCGTAATCTGCCAGCACCCTATGTCAAAAAAATTGAACACACCAGCAGTGTGTGAGGAGACCTGAAAGTGGCACATGGCATGAGACAATGTGGACCTGGCAGCAGCATGAGGAGGCGGTACAGGGGCCCATGGCAGATTAGGGGCCTGGCAGCAGCTATGGGAGGCCCGTAATCTGCCAGCACCCTATGTCAAAAAATGGAACACACCAGCAGTGTGAGGAGACCTGAAAGTGGCACATGGCAGAGTGTGGCGATGGAGACAGCAGCAATGGGAGGCCGTACAGGGACCCATGAGAGACTCTGGACTTCGCAGCAGCATGAGGAGGCGGCATAGGGGCCCATGGCAGATTAGGGGCCTGGCAGCAGCTATGGGAGGCCCGTAATCTGCCAGCACCCTATGACAAAAAATGGAACACACCAGCAGTGTGTGAGGAGACCTGAAAGTGGCACATGGCATCAGACACTGTGGACCTGGCAGCAGCATGAGGAGGCGGTTCAGGGGCCCATGGCAGATTAGGGGCCTGGCAGCAGCTATGGGAGGCCCGTAATCTGCCAGCACCCTATGACAAAAAATGGAACACACCAGCAGTGTGAGGAGACCTGAAAGTGGCACATGGCAGAGTGTGGCGATGGAGACAGCAGCAATGGGAGGCCGTACAGGGACCCATGAGAGACTCTGGACTTCGCAGCAGCATGAGGAGGCGGTATAGGGGCCCATGGCAGATTAGGGGCCTGGCAGCAGCTATGGGAGGCCCGTAATCTGCCAGCACCCTATGTCAAAAAAATTGAACACACCAGCAGTGTGTGAGGAGACCTGAAAGTGGCACATGGCATGAGACAATGTGGACCTGGCAGCAGCATGAGGAGGCGGTACAGGGGCCCATGGCAGATTAGGGGCCTGGCAGCAGCTATGGGAGGCCCGTAATCTGCCAGCACCCTATGTCAAAAAATGGAACACACCAGCAGTGTGAGGAGACCTGAAAGTGGCACATGGCAGAGTGTGGCGATGGAGACAGCAGCAATGGGAGGCCGTACAGGGACCCATGAGAGACTCTGGACTTCGCAGCAGCATGAGGAGGCGGCATAGGGGCCCATGGCAGATTAGGGGCCTGGCAGCAGCTATGGGAGGCCCGTAATCTGCCAGCACCCTATGACAAAAAATGGAACACACCAGCAGTGTGTGAGGAGACCTGAAAGTGGCACATGGCATCAGACACTGTGGACCTGGCAGCAGCATGAGGAGGCGGTTCAGGGGCCCATGGCAGATTAGGGGCCTGGCAGCAGCTATGGGAGGCCCGTAATCTGCCAGCACCCTATGACAAAAAATGGAACACACCAGCAGTGTGAGGAGACCTGAAAGTGGCACATGGCAGAGTGTGGCGATGGAGACAGCAGCAATGGGAGGCCGTACAGGGACCCATGAGAGACTCTGGACTTCGCAGCAGCATGAGGAGGCGGTATAGGGGCCCATGGCAGATTAGGGGCCTGGCAGCAGCTATGGGAGGCCCGTAATCGGCCAGCACCCTATGTCAAAAAAATTGAACACACCAGCAGTGTGTGAGGAGACCTGAAAGTGGCACATGGCATGAGACACTGTGGACCTGGCAGCAGCATGAGGAGGCGGTACAGGGGCCCATGGCAGATTAGGGGCCTGGCAGCAGCTATGGGAGGCCCGTAATCTGCCAGCACCCTATGACAAAAAATGGAACACACCAGCAGTGTGTGAGGAGACCTGAAAGTGGCACATGGCAGAGTGTGGCTGTTAGGAATGGACTGGCCAGCAATGGTGGGACTCACCTGCCTTTTGATCTGCAGTACCAGGGCTGGCCAGCGGGTGTTCCCAGCAATCAGAGACTCAACTCTGCAGCCAGCTAACACCTGTAACTGATGATGCTGGGGTATTTAAGGGATGGCCAGACCCACAGACTCTGCCTTGGTGTTGTGTTTGTCCTGGGCCCTGTATCTGTCCTGCATCCTGTTTCTGTTCCTTTGCTGACTTCTCCTGCTCTGATCCTGGCTTGTGACCCTGACCATCCCTCTGTCTGACCCTCTGTACTACGCTGCTTGCTACCTGTTCTGATCCCTGGCTTGTGACCCGGACCATCCCTCTGCCTGACCCTCTGTACTATGCTGCTTGCTACCTGCTGAACCTGGCCTGTGACCCCGACCATTCTCCGCTTGCTCCCCCTGTACCTACCTGCCCTATTGATATTGACCCGGCCTGCCTGACGACGCTTGCTTGTATATACTGTTATCTGTGGGTGGTTTGGTTTGGTTTGTTTGCACCGTATTATGTTTTAGTATTGCACTGCGTTTATGTTTGTACTGTTAGTGTTAATAAATTATATTGTTTATAACATATCTGAGGTCTGCGTTTCCCTGCTTCAGTCACACACCTCTGGTCATACCTGGGAGCCCTGACATTACACCAAGGCCAATCCTGACCAGAAGTGGCTGCACAGGGAAGCCATCTTGGCTTGTTGATGGGAAGGATGGATCTTGAGGAGGTTGAGTATTTATATCTGCTAGTGTTTGATGACAGGGAGTATGCTTATCAAACTCTGAAGGAGTATACCCGGGATGAACTGCTAGAATGTATACGGCTCGCTCATGTTCTAGTAGATCAGGGCACAGTGTTCTCTGAGGTGCAGCCATTGATTGAGGTTTGTGCAGAGTTGGTTTCATCTGGTTCCCCCGAATGCAGGGATGAATTTTTGCCACCATTTAGTGCAGACCAGGTAGAGTCCCTGGTGTGGTTATTAGAGGATGATGTGGGTTACTTTCTGGAGCGTTATTCCACATGTTCACCACAGACACTGAGAGATTGTATAAACGCAGTGCAGTCATTGACCAGACAGGCTTTGTGTAAGCTCAGCTTTGTTCAACCCATACTGCAGACATGGACAGACCTGTTGCACCCAGCCTCAGTCAGCTTACAAAGACCCAGTCCTGCTTCTAACTCTACTCCTGTATTCCCACCAGCTCCTCCAGTTACAGCCCAGTATACTTGGCTATCTACCGCATGTCAGTACCCTGTTCCCACTCGCTGCACCTATCCTGCCTTTAACCCTGTAAAAAAGCCCTCTGTAGCAACTGCTCCCTCTCCTGTTCCATCCTCCAGTTCTTCTCTGTCTCCAGCTGCTCCATTCGTTTGCAGACCTGCGTTTACTTGCAGTGCTCCAGTAGTTAAAACCAGAAAAAAGCGAAAATTCTTTCCAACCAATACCATCCTGCCAGTATCCAAACCGGTGAGCCTGCCTTCCGTGGTTCAGACTGATGCCTGTACGCAGCCTGATGCCTGTACGCAGCCTGAAGCCTCTACTCGGCCTGAAGCCTCTACTCGGCCTGAAGCCTCTACGCAGCCTGAAGCCTCTCCTCGGCCTGATGCCTGTACTCGGCCTGATGCCTGTACTCGGCCTGATGCCTGTACTCGGCCTGATGCCTGTACTCGGCCTGATGCCTGTACTCGGCCTGATGCCTGTACTCGGCCTGATGCTTCTCTTCAGCCTGAAGCCTCTACTCGGCCTGATGCCTCTACTCGGCCTGATGCCTCTACTCGGCCTGATGCCTCTACTCGGCCTGATGCCTCTACTCGGCCTGATGCCTCTACTCGGCCTGATGCCTCTACTCGGCCTGAAGCCTCTACTCGGCCTAATGCCTCTACCCAGCATGATGAACTGATCCAGCCTGACGATCCTATTAGGCCAGTTGACTCGATGCCCGCTGTTGATCCAGATGATCCGGTACCTGATCCGGTGCCCGCTGTCGTGCCAATTGACTCAGAGCCCGCTGTCGTACCTGGTGACTCGGTGCCCACTGCCTTGCCAGATGACGCGGTGCCCGCTGGCAAGCCAAATGACCTGATGCCTGGTGACCTAGTGTCCGCTGTCATACCTGATGACCCGATGCCCGCTGTCGAGCCAGACAATCCGGTACCTGATGACCCGGTGCCCACTGTCGTGCCTGTTGACTCGGAGCCCACTGCCTTGCCAGATGACGCGGTGCCCGCTGTCGAGCCAAATGACCTGATGCCTGGTGACCCGATGCCCGCTGTCCAGCCAGACGATTCAATGTCTGCCCCGGTGCCCGCGGTCATGCCAGTTGACTCGGAGCCCACTGCCTTGCCAGATGACGCGGTGCTCGCTGTCGAGCCAAATGACTTGATGCCTGGTGACCCGATGCCCGCTGTCCAGTCAGACGATCCAATGTCTGACCCAGTGCCCGCGGTCATACCAGTTGACTCGGAGCCCACTGCCTTGCCAGATGACGCGGTGCCCGCGGTCGAGCCAAATGACCTGATGCCTGGTGACCCGATGCCCGCTGTCCAGTCAGACGATCCAATGTCTGACCCAGTGCCCGCGGTCATACCAGTTGACTCGGAGCCCACTGCCTTGCCAGATGACGCGGTGCCCGCGGTCGAGCCAAATGACCTGATGCCTGGTGACCCGATGCCCGCTGTCCAGCCAGACGATTCAATGTCTGCCCCGGTGCCCGCGGTCATGCCAGTTGACTCGGAGCCCACTGCCTTGCCAGATGACGCGGTGCCCGCGGTCGAGCCAAATGACTTGATGCCTGGTGACCCGATGCCCGCTGTCCAGCCAGACCATCCAATGTCTGACCCAGTGCCTGCGGTCATACCAGTTGACTCGGAGCCCACTGTCGTGCCTGGTGTCTCGGTGCCCGCCGCTCCGCCTGAGGGCCCGAGACCTGTCGCTCCGCCTGGGGGTCCGGCGCCCGCCGCTCCGCCTGGGGGCCCGAGACCTGTTGCTCCGCTTGGGGGTCCAGCGCCCGCCGCTCCGCCTGGGGATCCGGCGCCCGCCGCCCCGCCTGGGGGCCTGAGACCTGTCGCTCCGCCTGAGGGCCCGAGACCTGTCGCTCCGCCTGGAGGTCCGGCGCCCGCCGCCCCGCCTGGGGGCACGGTGCCTGTCGCCCCGCCTGGGGGCACGGTGCCTGTCGCCCCGCCCGGGGGCCCGGTGCCTGCCGCTCCGCCCGGGGGCCCGGTGCCTGCCGCTCCGCCCGGGGGCCCGGTGCCTGCCGCTCCGCCCGGGGGCCCGGTGCCTGCCGCCCCGCCCGGGGGCCCGGTGCCTGCTGCTCCGCCCGGGGGCCCGGTGCCTGCTGCTCCGCCCGGGGGCCCGGTGCCTGCTGCCCCGTCCGGGGGCCCGGTGCCTGCTGCCCCGCCCGGGGGCCCGGTGCCTGCTGCCCCGCCCGGGGGCCCGGTGCCTGTAGCCCCGCCCGGGGGCCCGGTGCCTGTAGCCCCGCCCGGGGGCCCGGTGCCTGCTGATCCGCCCGGGGGCCCGGTGCCTGCTGCTCCGCCTGGTGGCCCGCTGCCTGCTGCTTCGCCTGGTAATCCGATGTGCCTCTGCCCGGAGTCCTGCCCGATGTGCCTCTGCCCGGAATCCTGCCCGATGTGCCTCTGCCCGGAGTCCTGCCCGATGTGCCTCTGCCCGGAGTCCTGCCCGATGTGCCTCTGCCCGGAGTCCTGCCCGATGTGCCTCTGCCCGGTGTGCCTCTGCCCGGAGTCCTGCCCGATGTGCCTCTGCCTGGAGTCCTGCCCGATGTGCCTCTGCCCGGAGTCCTGCCCGATGTGCCTCTGCCCGGTGTGCCTCTGCTCGATGTGCCTCTGCCCGGAGTCCAGCCCGGTGTGCCGCTGCCTGGAGTCCTGCCCGGTGTGCCAATCTTTGATATCCCGCCAGTTGCCAGACCCGGGCGGTGGAACATTTTGCCCAGCTAGGACTGTTTGGAGCGTCCTGAGGCCGCTCCTTGAGGGGGGGGTACTGTTAGGAATGGACTGGCCAGCAATGGTGGGACTCACCTGCCTTTTGATCTGCAGTACCAGGGCTGGCCAGCGGGTGTTCCCAGCAATCAGAGACTCAACTCTGCAGCCAGCTAACACCTGTAACTGATGATGCTGGGGTATTTAAGGGATGGCCAGTCCCACAGACTCTGCCTTGGTGTTGTGTTTGTCCTGGGCCCTGTATCTGTCCTGCATCCTGTTTCTGTTCCTTTGCTGACTTCTCCTGCTCTGATCCTGGCTTGTGACCCTGACCATCCCTCTGTCTGACCCTCTGTACTACGCTGCTTGCTACCTGTTCTGATCCCTGGCTTGTGACCCGGACCATCCCTCTGCCTGACCCTCTGTACTATGCTGCTTGCTACCTGCTGAACCTGGCCTGTGACCCCGACCATTCTCCGCTTGCTCCCCCTGTACCTACCTGCCCTATTGATATTGACCCGGCCTGCCTGACGACGCTTGCTTGTATATACTGTTATCTGTGGGTGGTTTGGTTTGGTTTGTTTGCACCGTATTATGTTTTAGTATTGCACTGCGTTTATGTTTGTACTGTTAGTGTTAATAAATTATATTGTTTATAACATATCTGAGGTCTGCGTTTCCCTGCTTCAGTCACACACCTCTGGTCATACCTGGGAGCCCTGACAGTGGCGATGGAGACAACCCACCGACTGTTTTGCTCGCTGCCAAGCTGCCACCCTCTTCTCCTGATGATGCGGAAGCAATAGCCTGATGACGACGAGGCTGCCAAGTGCGATCAGCCTCATCATCATCAATTAGGGTCTCTGCCTCACTACTAGCCCCCTCGGCTGCGTGTGGGTCAGGAGACAGACCTGTCTCTAGACCGGCTACCGAGCCACTCTCCTCGCCACTACTTCTTCGCCTGGCTGCTGAAGAGGCGGATGTCTCCCCCCGTTCCTGACCGCCCTCTGTTAGCTCTTCCTCACTGTACTGGATGACACCGGGAGCACTGGCCTCTGGCTGTGAATAGTGCTGCCTCGACCCCTTCCTCTGCTGCCACGTCTGCTCGCTCCTAAAACATTGCCTCCTCAGCCACTCCTCTGCATGTTGTCTGACATACTCTTTAATTCAACGATTCTGTGTCCCTGAGGAACAATTCTGTGTCTGTCCCTGAGTAACAATTCTGTGTCCCTGAGTAACGTTTCTGTGCCCCTAAGTAACAGTTCTGTGGCCCTCAGTAACAATTCTGTGTCCCTCAGTAACAATTCTGTGTCCCTCAGTAACAATTCTGTGTCCCTCAGTAACAATTCTGTGTCCCTCAGTAACAATTCTGTGTCCCTCAGTAACAATTCTGTGTCCCTCAGTAACAATTCTGTGTCCCTCAGTAACAATTCTGTGTCCCTCAGTAACAATTCTGTGTCCCTCAGTAACAATTCTGTGTCCCTCAGTAACAATTCTGTGTCCCTCAGTAACAATTCTGTGTCCCTCAGTAACAATTCTGTGTCTGTCCCTGAGTAAGAATTCTGTGTCTGTCCCTGAGTAAGAATTCTGTGTCTGTCCCTGAGTAACAATTCTGTGGCCCTAAGTAATGTTTCTGTGGCCCTAAGTAACGATTCTGTGGCCCTAAGTAACGTTTCTGTGGCCCTAAGTAACGTTTCTGTGGCCCTAAGTAACGTTTCTGTGGCCCTAAGTAACGTTTCTGTGGCCCTAAGTAACGGTTCTGTGTCCCTCAGTAACAATTCTGAATCCCTCAGTAACAATTCTGTGTCTGTCCCTAAGTAACAATTCTGTGGCCCTAAGTAAAGTTTCTGTGGCCCTAAGTAACGTTTCTGTGTCCCTAAGTAATGATTCTGTGGCCCTAAGTAACGATTCTGTGGCCCTAAGTAACGTTTCTGTAGCCCTAAGTAACGGTTCTGTGGCCCTAAGTAACGGTTCTGTGGCCCTCAGTAACAATTCTGTGGCCCTCAGTAACAATTCTGTGTCTGTCCCTAAGTAACAATTCTGTGGCCCTAAGTAACGTTTCTGTGGCCCTAAGTAACGTTTCTGTGGCCCTAAGTAACGATTCTGTGGCCCTAAGTAACGTTTCTGTGGCCCTCAGTAACAAATCTGTGTCCCTCAGTAACAATTCTGTGTCTGTCCCTAAGTAACAATTCTGTGGCCCTAAGTATCGATTCTGTGGCCCTCAGTAACAAATCTGTGTCCCTCAGTAACAATTCTGTGTCTGTCCCTAAGTAACGGTTCTGTGGCCCTCAGTAACAATTCTGTGTCCCTCAATAACAATTCTGTGTCTGTCCCTAAGTAACAATTCTGTGGCCCTAAGTAACATTTCTGTGGCCCTAAGTAACGGTTCTGTGGCCCTCAGTAACAATTCTGTGTCCCTCAATAACAATTCTGTGTCTGTCCCTAAGTAACAATTCTGTGGCCCTAAGTAACGTTTCTGTGGCCCTAAGTAACGATTCTGTGGCCCTCAGTAACAAATCTGTGTCCCTCACTAACAATTCTGTGTCTGTCCCTAAGTAACAATTCTGTGGCCCTAAGTAACGATTATGTGGCCCTCAGTAACAATTCTGTGTCTGTCCCTAAGTAACAATTCTGTGGCCCTAAGTAACATTTCTGTGGCCCTCAGTAACAAATCTGTGTCCCTCAGTAACAATTCTGTGTCTGTCCCTAAGTAACAATTCTGTGGCCCTAAGTAACGTTTCTGTGGCCCTAAGTAACGATTCTGTGGCCCTCAGTAACAATTCTGTATCCCTCAGTAACAATTCTGTCTGTCCCTGAGTAACAATTCTGTGTCCCTAAGTAACGTTTCTGTGGCCCTAACTAACGATTCTGTGGCCCTAAGTAAACGTTTCTGTGGCCCTAAGTAAACGTTTCTGTGGCCCTAAGTAACGATTCTGTGGCCCTAACTAACGTTTCTCTGTCCCTAAGTAACGTTTCTGTGTCCCTAACTCTCTCCCTGCATACAGCCAGGTCTGCCTCTGTTGAATGACTGGAGGCAAATGGAGAATTCTAAAATGGCCGCTATTTATAGCTCGACCATTACACTGTGCTGGCTGGCTGGCTGCTGATTGGCTAATGCGATCACATGTCATGAATGAATGCATTATGGGTCAGCGCGCCTTGTCTGCGCGCCTTCCCAGACATCCCCGCTCCGTGGCCGCACATGTCGCCGCCATTTTAGGAAAAATTTCGATTCGCGCATCCGAAGTCTGCTTATTTTCGGATTCGATGCGAATCGAAATTTTCCTAATATTCGAAACGAATTCCACTTCGCCTACTTCGATTCGCTCATCTCTAGATATAATACATAAAGTGCCAACATTCCTAACGAATACAAGGGGGGGAAAAAACCATCAAGCACAGTCGTGCCCTGGAGCGACTATGGCGCAAAACCAAATCCCAACAAGCCTTCACCCGCTACAAATCTGCCTTCCACACCTACACTTCCTCCCTCCACACAGCCAAACAAGCCTACTTCCTGACCCTCATCAAGGCCCTCTCCTCCAATCCTCGTCGACTCTTCTCCACCTTCAACTCTCTACTCTCTCCACCCCCACCTCCACCCAGCACCTCACTCACCGCCCTTGAGATTGCCAATCACTTCAAAAACAAGATTGACAGAATTCGCAAAGACATCGCCGCAACTCACACTCCCTCTCAACCCGTCCCCTCTCACACAGCTACCCCCTCATCCCCCCTCTCCCTCGACATAACCCGCAGGGACTTTGTCACTGCTCAAACTCCCTCCAAACCCGTTCCCCCTCACTCAGCTACCCCCTCATCACCCCTCTCCCACGGCCCCACCACTGCTCTGACCTCCACTTCCACCCCACATTCCTCATACTGAAGCCCCCTCAACACTCCGCTCCTTTGACCTTACTACCATCGAGGAAGTCTCCAAGGTCCTCTCTGATGCCCGCCTCACCACCTGCCCCCTCGACCCTATCCCCTCACAACTCCTTCAACCTCCTTCCCCCTCCATCCTATGCTCCCTCACTCACATCTTTAATCTCTCCCTCTCCTCCGGCACTTTCCCCTCCCCTATGAAGCATGCACACATCACCCCCATACTTAAAAAGCCCTCCCTGGACCCCAATGACCCAAACAACCTCAGACCCATCTCCCTGCTCCCATTCACATCCAAACTCCTCGAGCGCCTAGTCTACACCCGCCTAAGCTCTCACCTCAACGACAACAACCTCCTCGATCCCCTACAGTCCGGCTTCCATCCCCTACACTTCACCGAAACTGCCTTACTCAAACTCCCCAATGACCTGCTAACCGCCTGTCAGGGACCATCGCGACACATGGGTCTACACAGGCGTAGGTGTCTGCCAAGACGTGTACGTGGCAGGGCACTAGGACCCAGGCGCACCCGTCATTTTGACAGTACTAGGCAGGCACTAGGACCTAGGCTGCGCCTGTAAGGTGCAGGGCGGGCTATTTAAACCAGCTCTGCACAAACACTTATTGGTCTTTGTATGCTGTTACCTGTGTTGTGAGTATCTTGATCTGGATTGTTTGACCTTGCTGCCTTCTCCTGTCCTGACCCTTGACCTGCCTGACTCTGCTCCTGGATGTTCCCCTTTAAATCTGATCTTTTGGTATTGACCCTGCGTGTGACCAGACTATCCTTTGCCTACCGTTTTGTACCTCACCGACCCGCTAGTTACCGACCCGGCCTGTATGACTGATTTAGCTCATCCATCCCGCAGGGATCACTAGGCTCCCTCACATCAGACTCTTAGCCCCCTGGAGCTCCTGTCAGACTCCTCTACCCCTGTTGGAGATACCTAGCAGCTGCGACCTGGTACCGGAGCGCTCCAAGTCCATCCCCACCATCAGGGGCCCTGGTGAACAAGTGCTCCGGTGCTTAGACTCCGCACTCTGGGGAGACTCTGCCAGGGGATTGATAGAGGTGCTGTCAGGCGGTCCCTTACAGTCGGTGTATAGGGATAATTTCTGGTGTGTGGAAGGAGTATGTATGCCCAGTATAGAGTCGTTAGCTCGTATGTCTCGCGCAAGATGTTCCATTACTAAAACAAAGAAGAGGTGAGAGTGGACATCCTTGTCTGGTCCCATTCAATATGGGAAAGGATGATGACATCGTACCTGTAACCAGGACAGATGCTGAGGGGCGAGAGTAGACGGGCATAATCCGAGCGAGAGTCCGCGAGCCAAAACCAATCTGCTCCAAGGTAAGACGGAGAAAGCGCCAATCGACGCGATCGAATGCCTTCTCGCCATCAAATGAGAGTAGGCAAGCCTTTAAACCGTGTTGTTTGATGTAAGAGATAAGATTGATCGTTTTGGAAGTATTATCCCGTGCTTCGCGACCCTGAACAAAGCCGACCTGATCGTGATGGATCAAGGTTGGTAGAAAAGGGGAGAGCTGGTTCGCTAAAATTTTGCAAAAAGCTTAACATTCAGGTTAAGTAGAGAAATTGGGTGATAGCTACTGCAATGAGAGTGGTCTTTACCTGGCTTGGGGATAATCTAAATGGTAGCAGACAGAAAGGCTGATGAAGGCATATTCGAATCGTCAATGATATTAAACGCTCGGGGCAGAAACGGAGCCAATTCGGCGGCGAATGTTTTGTAAAAGCAAGGGGTGAATCCGCCTGGACCCGAGCACTTACCATTTTTCAGGGCCCTAATTGCCCCAAGAACTACTATAACTGAGAAGGGCTCCTCTAGATCCAAAGTGTCTTGGGCATCAAGGGTAGGTAACGCAGTCTCCGCAATATATTGGGACATAGCCGGCAGGGAGGAAATGGGGAGGATATCAGGATTTGTCGAGAAGAGGTTATACAGTTGAGAATAATAGTGCTCAAATGCAGAACAGATGTCCTTATTGTGGTAGAGTTTAGAATTATCAGGTGCTTGGATGAATTGAATCGGATGGCAGGATGGACGGGGATGAAGTACATGAGCCAAGTGTTGGCCACATTTGTTAGCTAAAGAGTAATGGGTATTGCGTGCTTTGTCTCCTGCAATAAGGGAGGAGGAAACTAAAAGTTGGAGTTCATCTCTGCGAGCGTTAGATAGGTCCACTGCAAGCACCGGGTCTAATGTACGTTTGTGGAACGGTTCCAAACGTGCAATAAGTGAAAATAATCGCCGCATCTCTGTCGTACAACCTTTTTTAGGCGAGAGCCATGTTTAATGAGAACCCTTCTAAGAACACATTTGAGGGTCTCCCATTGAGTAAGACAGCCAGTAGTGTCCATTGTGTGATCCAAAATAAAGTCCTGGATAGTCTTCTCTATCTCCGCTATACAGAGAGAATCTTTGAGTAGGGTGTCATTTAGGCGCCACGAAAAACGACATACAGAAGATGGCCTGTCTTGAATCATAAGATGGATTGAAGTGTGGTCCAACCACAAAAAGTGACCAAGAGAGGATGAGGTCGGGCAATCTAACAAGGACTGCGAGACAAAGAAATAGTCTATACTACTGTATGATGCATGAGCTGCAGAGTAATAGCTATAGTCTCGCTCCGAAGGAAGTTGAATGCAAACATGACTTAAGTTGAGATAAGGTCGAGAAGGAGAGAGAAGATTTACCTGCTGAAGTGTTCAAATCTGGAGAGAGAGTGACATTGAAGTCCCCTCCGACAATGAGACAGGAACCCCCGAAAGCGGACAGCTGGGAAAGGACCTCCGTAAGAAACAGAGCCTGATCAAGGTTGGGAGCGTAGATGTTTGCAACTGTAAAAACAAAATCTTGGTATTTCAATTTAAGGAAAAGGTAACGACCAGTTGGGTCAATTAAGGAGTCCAAGACCTCCTGGCCGAAAGTATGATGAAAGGCTACCGACACTCCCCTAGACCTAGTCTGCGGATTAGTACTATGATACCACTGATTATAGTAACGATTGCGGAGGACTGGGATACCATCGGAGCGAAAATGAGTCTCATGAAGTAGTAAGATCTGTGTGCCATATTTATGGAAATGGTAGAGCATCTGGCTCCGCTTCTCCGGAGTGTTAAAGCCCCTACAATTAATAGAAATTTTTTTTATTGGAGCCATATTTGGTTGTAGGGGAACAAATTGGTAAAAAGTGTGACACCTAAAAAGCTCTGCCGAATGGCCCCCAACCCCAGAAAAAAAAAAAGGGGGGGGGGGGGAAGACGTTGAGAAAAGAAGAACAGATAAAAAGAGAAAAAAGGAGAAGGAAACACTACTAGACAGGCGAGCTGTCAAAATAACATACAGTGTAATACTATGCAGTACACTGAAGGTCTAGGTGGGGAACGTCAAAGGCGCATGTATCTGATACCGACCCAGGCCTCCCACAGGCAAATAGTAACTTGAGGAAGGTCACCCAGTAATAAGGGCGACTGCCTCTACAAAACGTATGCAATAATCCTTCAAACAGGAATGAGAAAATAAGCCCCTGTTCCTAACAAATAAAAATGAACAAAGTATGGCAAAGACGGGGTGTGGATAAAACAGACAAGGGAGGGCCTGAAGCCCCTAAGGCTAGGGCCAAAGGCGTCCCCGCCCATCACAGCAAAACCGCGGTGGCGATGCCCAGGGATTAGCCACAGGCCATAGCCTCAGAACCTAAAAAAAAGGCACAGAAAATCAACAGGCACAAATAAAAGGCACAAATACGAGCTACTGAACCAGCAGAGGTAACCATCAGAATGTGCAGGAACTGTAGAAGAGAAGTAAAGGGAGAGGCCTCCCATTTCACGTAGATAAGGGATCATCCCTCTCCGGAATCTGTTGAGAGGAGGATCTGGAACGCTTCTTCTTCTTGCGATCGGACTGCTGCCAGGGAGAGTGGAGAGGGAGGCCTGGAGTCGGAAGTTGAAGGGGCCAGTCCGGGAGGGACACCTGGGGCAGCTCGAACACACCGAGAAATGTAGGCAGGTCTCCAAGGATGTGGAATTGGGCAGATTTACCATTCTGCGAGGCGTGAAGCTGGAATGGGAGCTGCCAATGGTAGTGGATATGCCTCTCTTGCAGCATCTGAGTGAGAGGGCGCAAAGCCCTGCGCATAGCGAGAGTCTGGCGGGAAAAATCAGGGAGGAGCATCACCGATATTTTGTTAAATAGGATGGTGTCCTGCGTGCTAGCCGCACGCATAATGGCATCCTTGACCTTAAAGTAATGGACCCTGCATACAGTGTCACGAACAAAAGACAGATCAGGATTTCTGGGGCCCATCGTGCGGTGTATGTGGTCCAACTCAATGTAAGTGTCTTTAGGTTGCTGGAGTAGTTGATTGAAGATGGCGGTAGCTGCCGCGGCCAAATCTTTAGGTACAACGGATTTGGGAATACCCCTGATACAGATATAGTTATGGCGGTTCCTATTCTCAATGTTACCCTGCTGGTACATGAGCTGTTGTATAAGAACCGTAAGGGAGTTAAGGGTCTCTTCGTGGGTTTGTAAAGCGTTACACAGACCGTCAGCGGTATTTTCAATCTATTCCATACGCACACAAATGTCTTAAGATCAGAAATTTCCTGCTTGTATGTGCTTTCAAAACGTTTCACACATTGCTCAAAATCTGCTTTTGTAGGAAGGGATTTGATGTAGGTGTGCAGGGATTTTATGTGGGACTGCAGATCCCAGCCATCCTCAAAGCAGAGAGATGCTGGGGAGCGGCTGTGGGATCCCTGTGTGCCCTGGGTCTGCTTAGCCTGTTGGAGAGAGTCCCCAGGAGGAGAGAGAGAGAGCCCCGAGGGCTTACCTGTTCTTCATCTGCCAGGTGCCCTGTAGCCACGGGGGGTGAAGAGGGAGGAGGTGCTGGCGCCATCTTGACGGCCAGGGCACCCGAGGCCTCGGATCGGGTGGCAAACCGGCTTATACTGCCGCCAGGCCGACCCCCCGCTGCTCCCGGGGGGTCTGGAGATGATTTTTACCCATGTAGGGTTGATGCAGAAGCCCGTGAGGGAGAGAAGATGCCCGTAGTGGAGGACCGGGTCGGGAGCTCAGCAGGAACGCTGCTATGGCTCCATGTGGCAGGCCACGCCCCCAGCATCTAAGTTAATCCTTGGTTTGGCCAGTAGGGGGCTGATGGTGTCAGCCTGAGCCTGGATTCCAGAGGTGGAGTAGAGTGAAAGCTGTCAGCTATCAGCGGTGGGGACGCTGGAAACCAGCACCATAACGAGCGGGGAGTGCATGGAAGTCCGGACCGGGCAGGTGACCAATAGGAAGGTGAAGACGGATCAGGTGACGCGTTTCAAAGCACCTGTTTCTTCTTCAGACCTGGTTGGATGTTGGAGATGTCACTCTCTTAAAGGAAGAGGAATGGATGGGGTGGGCTTAGGCAGATAGATGGACAGCAGTGCACTAGAAGGCGAGGATAATGGTGCAGATCAGCAGACATGATTTAAAAAGAACAATGTATATATTGCACAGTTAATAACTAGATGGTAACAAACTTCAAAACATACTTGCGGTCACTAATCAGAAAAAACTGAACCACAGGAGAACATGTATATAAAAAATATGACAGATAATTGAACATTAGCAATCTTAAAGACCATAATATAGAGAGATATATTTACTGAAAATAACCAACAAAAAAGAATATACATGTGTATGTAGCTATATTGTCACAACAAAGATGGGGACATTGAAGGATTTGACCATAAATAAGGGTGAATAACGCTAAAAACAGGTGCTGCAAGAATAGATTAGAGCTTTAAACATATACGAAAAATTGGATACAGGTATTGAATGATATGAAGGTGCAAGATTGCATCTCCACTACACAGACATCTATCCCACTTAGCTTACCTTATACTAAAGCTCCCTCAACACTTTCCTCCTTTGACCTTGCTACTACTGAAGATTTCTCACTAAAGTTTTCTCAAAAGCCCGTCTTACTACCTGCCCCCTGGATCCTGTCCCCTCACAACTACTACTCTTCTTCCATCCTATGCTCCCTCATTCACATCTTCAATCTCTCCCTCTCTACTGGCACCTTCCCCTCCCCTCTAAAGCATGTACAGATCACTCCCATACTTGAAATGCCCTCACTGTACCCCACCAACCTGAACAACTTAACAACTTAAGACCCATCTCCCTGCTCCCATTTACCTTTAAACTCTTAGCCCTCCTCCTCAAAAAACTCACAATACACTGTGTGCACAATTATTTGGCAAGTGAGTTTTTTTTACCAAATCCTCATTTTTATGCATAATGTCCAACTCCAAGCTGTATAAACTTGAATGCTTATTGGCTTTAAGCATATCATGTAATGTCAATTTGTGTAATGAGTGAGGGTGTGGCCTAAGGAGATCAACACCCTATAACAAGGTGTGCATAATTATTAGGCATTAGGTAAAATAGGCCAAAAAAGATTTAACTGACTCTGAATAGTCAAAAACTGTAAAAAGTATTTTAGAAGGATGCAGAACTCTTGAAATTGCTAAGGTATTGAGGCTTGATCACAGAACCATCAAACATTTTAAATTAGTATAAAGTTGGGTAGTTACTTGTGATTCTAATAACAATTAATTGCGTGCATAAAAAAATTAATTAAAATTAATTAATTACGTGCTTAAAAAAGTATTTGTAAAATATTAGATCGCCAGGTACTAAGTACACCCTCTCTAGGTGTATAAATGTTAACCATATATTCCAATATTGTACCGCGCTCCAATATATTCTACCTCATGTGATATTGTGAATTCCTGTGTATACCACCAATTAACAAATAATTTCATCAAACAATAATACTTAAATATATAATTTGTATAAATATGAAAGAAATAAAATATTCTATAAGTGTGAAAAAACGAAAAAATAAAAATAAAAACGAAAAAATAAAGTGGGAATGATAGTTCTCTTCTATGTAAAATGAGATGGTATTATTCAGACTGGATTGTATAATGAATGTGAAAGGGGAGGGGCGGTGACGTCATCACGCATCAGAGGAACGGCGAGTATACACACTGAAGGCAGACACACCTATAAGGCTGACTATATTACGATCTGGATACACTTTATGTAAAGCGCTACTTTATCTTTCACAATGTGAGTGGGAAATCAAAGCACATTAAACAACTGAAATCCCGGATAAGACACTATGTTTCTTTTCCCTTCTTTTTATGTTCCATATATGGAGGATTAAGCCAAGCAGCCAGCGGAGAAAGTTCTACTGAGAAGGCTGTGCTGAGGAGAGAGAGGTTCACGCAGTGGACACAGATTCATTATACAATCCAGTCTGAATAATACCATCTCATTTTACATAGAAGAGAACTATCATTCCCACTTTATTTTTTCGTTTTTATTTTTATTTTTATTTTTTCGTTTTTTCACACTTATAGAATATTTTATTTTTTTCATATTTATACAAATTATATATTTAAGTATTATTGTTTGATGAAATTATTTGTTAATTGGTGGTATACACAGGAATTCACAATATCACATGAGGTAGAATATATTGGAGCGCGGTACAATATTGGAATATATCATCAAACATTTTGTTGCAAATAGTCAACAGAGTTGCAAGAAACATGTTGAGAGAAAAAGATGCAAATTAATTGCCAAAGATTTGAGAAGAATCAAACTTGAAGCCACCAGGAACCCATTATCCTCCAATGCTGACATATTCCAGAACTGCAACCTACCTGCAGTACCCAGATGTACAAGGTGTTCAGTGCTCATAGATATGGCCAAGGTAAATTGAACATGTAACATGTTCAAAACAATGGTAACCAGATTAAGTAGAAAGTAACTGGATTTGTAATGTCATGTGCAACTTGGATGGTTTGAGTAAGGAACTCTCTCACTTGATCCGTGGCCTCGGTCAGGTGGTGGATGGTCTCTCTGTAGACAGGGGCCCCTGTTTCCTCGTGGATCCTCCTTCAGAGATCACCATGAACAGCAGCACTCGATGAGTTGTGTTTCTACCAAACAGTTCTATTTTGGTTTCATCTGACTATATGACATTCTCCCAATCCTCTTCTGGATCATCCAAATGCTCTTTAGCAAACTTCAGACGGGCCTGGACATGTACTTGCTTAAGCAGGGGGACACGTTTGGCACTGCAGGATCTGAGTCCCTGGCGGCGTAGTGTGTTACTGATGGTAGCCTTTGTTACGTTGGTCCCAGATCTCTGCAGGTCATTCACTAGGTCCCCCCCGTGTGGTCCTGGGATTTTTGCTCACCGTTCTTGTGATCATTTTGACCCCACGGGGTGAGATCTTGCATGGAGCCCCAGATCGAGGGAGATTATCAGTGGTCTTGTATGTCTTCCATTTTCTAATTATTGCTCCCACAGTTGATTTGTTCACACCAAGCTGCTTGCCTATTGCAGATTCAGTCTTCCCAGCCTGGTGCAGGTCTACAATTTTGTTTCTGGTGTCCTTCAACAGCTCTTTGGTCTTCACCATAGTGGAATTTGGAGTGTGACTGTTTGAGGTTGTGGACAGGTGTCTTTTATACCAAGTTCAAACAGGTGCCATTGATACAGGTAATGAGTGCAGGACAGAGGAGCCTCTTAAATAAGAAGGTACAGGTCTGTGAGAGCCAGAAATCTTGCTTGTTTGTAGGTGACCAAATACTTATTTTCCACCATAATTTGCAAATAAATTCTTTCCAAATCAGCCAATGTGATTGTCTGGATTTTTTTTCTCATTTTGTCTCTCATAGTTGAGGTCTACCTATGATGCCAATTACAGGCCTCTCTCATCTTTTTAAGTGGGAGAACTTGCACAATTGGTGGCTGACTAAATACTTTTTTGCCCCACTGTAACTCATTCATGACAGTTCAAAACAAGCTTTGCATTGCAGATCAATGATCGTCATTGCTCATGCAATGTAAAGTGTAAAAAAGAAAAAATAAATTCTTGATTACCCCCCCAAAGTAATAAAATGTTACTATGGTAACATTGCACTACTTTGATAAAAGTATTTTTTTTAAATAATAAAAAAATGTAAAAAAAAAATACCATATTGAGAATTTTTAGAAAACATTTTTTGGGGTTTTTTTTTTAACCACTTGCCGACCACCTGCCCGTATTGTGCGGGCGAGCAGCGGCTCCGGGCAAAGCGATATAACCTTACGTCGCTTTCTATTTCAGATTGTGAATGCACCTATACCCTTCGCTGCCCCCTCCCCGTCGGTCCACAGAGAGAAGAGAGAACACCACGCTGTGAATAAAAGCACTACATTTTACACACAAATGTTAGATTAGCACATATAACTCTTTGATCGCCCCTATTAACCCTTTGATCACCTTGTCACCCAGCCAGTGCCATTAGTACAGTATCAATATATAGAATTTTTCACTGATCACTGTATTCCTGCCACTAGCGACATCAGATAGCGTCAGTGTCTGTATGTTCCCCTCCCAGCCAGGGTCATCTAGAGTTAGATTGCCCACACACTATCACACTCACGCTATAGGTCACTGATCACCATCATTACTAGTATAGTGTATGTACGGATCAATATATTGATCACAAACATAACTCTACTAGTGCCTCCTTTGTATGGTGTTCCCAAAAACGCAGTGTTAGCAGGATCAGCCCCGTTCGCTGCCAGCACTAGCATTTAGCCCCTCCACTGTTTTTCACAGAAGATTTGTACGAATTGATTGTGGCCCAAAGCAATTTATACACACAATATATCGCCACCCACCCAAATTCAGCTCTTGCCAGACAATTTGCATGGAAACCTATTACGGTTTCTGAATTTAAAACTTTTTTGGGACCTAACCTTCACATGGGCATTACAAAAAAGAATAAATTGCAGTCAGATTGGTCCACAGACCCGATTCACCATATGCCTGTGTTCTCTGCTGTTACAAATATATAGCCAACAAGGACCAGCAACGTACTGGTACATTGATGAACTTTGAGTGGTTATACCCAGATGATGCCTGCAACTACAGGCATCATCTTGGTATATTTTTTTTCAGCTGGTGGTCGGCTTTCATGTAAAAGTAACCTTAGTGGCTGCTGGAATGATTTTACAAGCAGCGAGAAGGAGCGTCCCCTCTCCCTCCGCCTTCCATAGCTTTCTTGGGCTCTCCCGTCCCACAGAGGAATCCAAGAATGCAGTTCTGCTGGCTGACCATAGAGCTGATTGGAGACCAAAATGGCCTGTAAAGGCTTTTAAAGTGTCGCTTTTTGATATTACAAATTTATGTAGCTTGGCACCGTTGCGCGGGCATGTCATGTTTGGTATCTATTTATTCAGTGTAACATATTTTTTTACATTTAATAGCAAACAATTGGGCAATATACTGTGTTTTTGTGCATTAAGATTCAAAAAAATGTATTTGTTTAGACTGTGACATAAAAAAATTGCAACACCCATTCTATAGGGCCATTGCTCTAAAAAATATATAATGTTTTAGGGTTAAAAGTAATTTAACAAAAAAATGTTTTTTCATGTACATAAAAAAAGTGTCAGAAGTTCTTCAAGTGGTACGAAAAGCGGGTGATATGTGGCAGAAGCTTCTGGCCCTGAAATGTTCCATTAGCTGACGTTCTATACATCAGACAGCTGCAACTAGCACACCTTGAACTGTGGCGACAATGAGGATGATTTAATAAAGGAATTTATAAGCTTCACTTTATACATTTTGGCTGTGTTCACTTTGAATACCAAGTAATGTACTGATGGAATAAAAAAAACAAAAAAAACAAACACACAAGAATCCATGATTTCCATGACTGGATAACTGAATTGAATCTTCTTAAGTTATTGAAGATTCGTAACCCTTTTAGTAGTCAACATCAGTGCCTACAGATTGTACTGATTTTAGCCCATCTTGGATTATATCAAAAAGAGAAGAAATGGCAGTCTACTGGGATGAGTCCCCTATCAATTCTTATCAGAAATTTGCTTTATTCACAGTCCCCAAACTCCAAATACAATTGGCTTTAAAAAGCCTTAAAACATTTTTGTACATTAAAAAAAAAAGTAATTCCTGCTTTCAGAAATCACCAATACTTCTGGGAGAGCCAGTACCCTTGAATGCTAGGACAACTCTCTCCTGCAATGGACTGAAGCACATTCTCAAGGGATTTTGAGCAGCCGGCATTCCTAGGAGGCAGGGGTAATGTGTAATGATGTCACACATGCTCACTGGAAGCATTGAAAGTGAGGCCGAAATAAGATTGTTTTATTATATATCTTTTTTGGGGGGGTGGATTAAATTTATACTATGCCTTATTTGAATGTAATTTCCAAGAGTCTACAAAACAACTGTTATACGTTGAATATTGAAAAAAAAAATGGGATGTATTTTAAAGGTTTGAAAGAAGCTCCCTGAACTTATAACACTATGCAGAACTATTGTTAAAAATTTTACTTTAGTGCAGAAAGGGGACACTGTAGTTTACTTATGACTATTTTAGTTTTAGCTACACCAAGAGCAGACCTTTTGGATACAACCTTAATATAAAAGCAACCCAAACATCTATACCTCCTACTATCAGTGACCTGGAATCCAATCCGGAATCCCAAGGTATCCCTTGTGTAAGTGCTGACCTGACTGAAAATGTGGATATAACAGAGGAACTTGGAATCATCAATTTGTCAAATAATAAACTTTCTGAACCAGAAATAACCATCCTTTCCAAAGGCCTTACATTCTGCCCAACCACCAAATTGGATTATTTACAATTATTGTCAGATATGGAGGACTTCTTCAAGAGACTAATGCAGGCCATAGACGGGTCGAAAATCGGCCGATTTTTCGGCCGAAAATAAAATCGGCCGATTTTCGGATCGTTAATGGGCTATTTGTTCGGCCGTTTTTCGGTATTTTGACCGTTTTTTTTGATCGGGAAAGTTGGAAAAAAATCGGCCGATTGTGCCGACCGGCCAATTTTCGCAGCAATAATGGGCTAATCGGCCAATTTTTTACCGATAAAAAATCTGCGCATGAGCAGTGACCTGCAAGAGGAAGACAAAAAGAAGAAAAAGAAGAAGAGGAAGAAGAGGATGATGAAGAAGAAGAGGATGATGATGAAGAAAAAGAAGAGGATGATGATGAAGAAAAAGAAGAAGAGGATGATGATGAAGAAGTAGAAGAAGAAGCAGAGGATGATGATGACGAAGAAGAAGAGGATGATGATGACAAAGAAGAAGAAGAGGATGATGATGATGATGATGATGATGAAAAAGAAGAAGAGGAGGGGGATGATGATGAAGAAGAAGAGGATGATGATGAAAAAGAAGAAGAAGAGTATGATGATGAAGAAAAAGAAGAAGAAGAAGAGGATGATGATGAAGAAGTAGAAGAGGGTGATGATGAAGAAGTAGTAGAAGAAGAAGAAGAGGATGATGATGAAGAAGTAGAAGATGAAGAAGAGGATGATGATGAAGAAGAAGAAGAAGAGGATGATGATGATGAAGTAGTAGTAGTAGAAGAAGAAGAAGAGGATGATGATGATGAAGAAGAGGATGATGATGATGAAGAAAAAGAAGAAGAGGATGATGATGACGAAGAAGTAGAAGAAGAGGATGATGATGATGAAGAAGTAGAAGATGAAGAAGAGGATGATGATGATGAAGTAGAAGAAGATGAAGAAGAGGATGATGATGAAGAAGTAGTAGAAGAAGAAGAGGATGATGACGAAGAAGAAGAGGATGATGATGATGAATAAAAAGAAGAAGAAGAGGAGGAGGATGATGATGAAGTAGAAGAAGAGGATGATGATGAAGAAGTAGAAGAAGAGGATGATGATGAAGAAGTAGAAGAAGAAGAGGATGATGAAGAAGTAGAAGAAGAAGAAGAGGATGATGATGAAGAAGGAGAAGAAGAAGGATGAAAAATAAGAGGAATTCCAGTCCGACAAAAAGTGTCTCTGCAGAGAGCTTCGCTATTTCTTTGACAGTTCTTTGACAGTTCCTTGACATTTACAGAGGTTGCAACATTGTATCTATTTGTTTCCGAATAAAAACATCTGTATCCTAAATGGATACAAATAGATACATTGTTGCAACCTCTGTAAATGTCAAGGAACTGTCAAAGAAATAGCAGAGCTCTCTGCAGGGACACTTTTTGCCGGCTGTAGACGGGATGAAAATCGGCCGATTTTCGACCCATCTATGGTCTGCATAAGGCTCAAAGAATATTTCCACAGTAATGAAAGGAATCCTAGAACAATGGAGCGCTACACAAAAAAAAGAACAGCTGCTTCACACCTCCACAAGGACACAACCCCAAACTGGACACCTATATTGATAGCTTCAGATTGCCAGCTACATCCCTGATATGCACCCAGCAAAAGAAAATTTTTTAGAATCTTTCACCACTAGAGCGAAGGGCTATACACGATGTGCGCAATAATCAGGCCATAACCATCAAACCAGCGGATAAGGGGGGGCAGTTGTTGTGATAGATACAAACAAATACATACAAGAAGGTGAGAGGCAGCTGGAAAATGCCATCTACTATAAAAAACTGAATTATGATCTGACCCAGGACTTTACAAAGCAATTAAACGGTCTCATTAAAACACTTCCAGCCCACCTACATTCAGAACTTATAAATGCGATTCCGGATCATCCAGAAATTGGGGACTTCTACATGCTGCCCAAATTCCACAAGCCAGGAAATCCAGGCAGACCCATCATACCAGGTATGAACACACTCACCGAACAAATCTCAGGCTTTGTAGAAAATAATTTAAAGAATACTGCTAGTTTCCTGCAAGACACAACTGACTTTCTGAACAAGATCAACAACATAAAGCAATTACCATCGAATACACTTCTAGTGACTATGGATGTAGTATCCCTGTATAGTAACATCCCTCACAAAGATGGATTAGCTGCATTTCACAGATCCTTATCTTCACCAAACCACAAATACACTGCTGAGGATGTTACACAGCTCATTGAATTCATACTTACACAACTTACACAACTACTTTGCTTTCAATAAAGACATTTATCTTCAATGTATGGGCACTGCGATGGGAAGTAAAATGGCACCCCAATATGCCAATTTATTTATGGCTGACCTGGAGGAAAAATTCCTGAACAGCACGGAACAAAAACCATACAGATACTATCTCTATATTGATGATATTTTCATCATATGGACAGAAGGTGAAGAAAACCTAAAACAATTTTACTCATTGATCAACACTTTTCATCCATCAAACTAAAAATGGAATACTCAAACACACACGTCAACTTCCTAGACACCACAGTATACATCAGGGATGATAAACTTCACACCTCAATATTTAGGAAACCCACTGACAGATGCAACTACCTCCACAGTTCTAGCTTCCATCCCCAACACACGAAACGTGCCATCATACACAGTCAGGCCATTAGATACCACTGAATATGTTCTGACCCAAGAGACAGAGATAAACATCTCGGAACACTAGCAGACTCCTTCCATAAGAAAGGTTACAAGGATAAAACTATCAACACCAGCATAAACACAGCCTTGAGAACCCGAAGAGAAAATCTACTTCAGTACAAAGAGAAAAAAAAAAACAACTGTGTACCTCTAGTAACCACATACAACCCAGCAATAGAAGGAATAAGAAAAATAATCAAAGATTTACAACCCATCATAACAGAGGATGTAACTCTGAAAGAAATATTCCAGCAACCCCCAATACTGGCTTTCAGACAACCCCCCAACCTCAAAAATAAACTAATCAGTAGGAAACTTCCTTCTGATTATGAAGTCACAAATAATGGAAGCAAACCCTGCAATAAAAAACGCTGCACACTGTGCAACCAAATCAATCCATCAAAAAGTGGAAGACACTCAAAAAGGATCTTCAATATCTCCGGATCATACAGCTGCACTTCTAGTAATGTTGTGTACCTTATCGAGTGCAGAAAATGTAGCAAAGGATCTTACGTTGGCGAAACAGGACAGAAGTTGCAAAGAAGGATGAATTTGCACAGACATACCATCAAGGAGCAAAAAGAAGATGACTTTTGCACACCTGTGGGACACCATTTTGCACAACCAGACCACACTATGGAAGACCTCAATATCTTAGTTCTTAAAGGAAATTTCAAAACTATTCAGGAAAGGAAAACTTTTGAACTAAGAATGATAATTCTATTTGATACAAGAAATCACGGCCTTAATTTGGACATGGGATTCCACACTCATTATCCAATAGTTTTATGACCCCCTATGTGGGTGTTGCCCCCCCCAGTCTTTGCTTTTGCTGTATCTTATCTCTAGTCTAATCCTAGTCTTATAACCATTGCTGTGTACATTTGTTTGTGTGTGTTTCTGGGTTTTTTTTCCTCCCCCTTTCAACCTCTCTTCTAACATTCTGCTAAAACCTTGTGTAGCAGTACTGCCTGGACCTTGAAGAAGGGGACATACCCCAAAAGCTTCTCCTCAAAATTATATGTTAGTGCAAATAAAAAAAGTATCACGTCAGTACTCAATTGTTTCTGTTGCAAGTGCACTAATACGGCTACAATCACCTCGTTTTATTTCCTAAAATGGTCTTTTTTTGTGAAATAATTAAGAAGTGTATAGTTACTATGCATTTTATTGGGAGGAAGAGGAATTTAAATTCAAGAGGTCATGTATTCTCAGTGCATGATGGATGAGTGGTTCAGGGAATATTTGTATTTTATTTATGGAAAAAATGACAGTTTTATGGGAATTCAGAGAACTAAGGCAAAGGGAATTTAGAATGCTTTTAATAGACATGCTGTACATGAAAGAAAGAGAACATAAGAAAAGACTAGATTTTTGGCAATTAAAAAATGTGCAGTTATCATGAATAAAAAATGTGCTATGACAGAAGTGTCATTAGTGTCTGCATCCCAAATGTTATCCGTTTTACAACCAAATGACTGAAATCCAAGTTCAAACAGTCTTTATTTGTCCCATGCATCTACATTTCATTCAATCTGTAACATTTATTGTTGACGTCACATATATAATGTATAATATATAATGTCTTTTACATGCAGTAAAGTAGGCAAAGCAAAAGTCAGTATTACCTTTTTGACCTTATTGCCATAATTTACTCTTTAAGACATATGCCAAACAAATCCATTTCCAGCCAACATTCAAGTCTAAGAAAATATAATGAAATATAATGAAGATGAAGACATTACTTACAATAAAGTGAAGTGAACTGGTGCACAGCTGGTGCTGAAGTTTAAAAACTAAAACCCTGAGCTGCTACGTGGTTATATTTACTGTATATGCATTTTGAAGCATTAATTTTAAAATAAAAAAGAGGCTATACTTACCTGCTCAGTTGAAACAATATTGCACAGAGCAGCTGCTTACCACCTCTTTTGCAGTCCTCTGCCAGCACTGTCCACTATTTCTTCCCTCGAGTGCCCCCGTAGCAACCTGGCTGCAAAGAGGGCACTCATGCATGCACGCACCTGAGCCAAGCTATGTCCGTTCAAAGACACACACAGCACTGACAAGGCATGCCCCAGGTCCCTCCACACAACAATTTGACAGAGAGTCTCCTGTGAAATCAGGAAGAGAGAAGAGCAGTGCTGCAGCTGAGACAGCGTTGGATTGGTGAGAGGAGTCAGGGAAATGTTTAGGGATGGAGAGGGGGAATAGTTAGTAGGGTTTTTTTTTTAACTTAATGCAGAGACTGCATTAGGGTAACAGTCACCATATGAGGCCATATGCAGCCCTTCTCTTGCCTTTATATTGCCCTTGGGGCTCTATTCTTCCCATTGACACCTGCACTGGGGCTTAATTCCTCCCACTGACACCAACGATGGGGCACCATTACTCTTACTGCTGACAAATGCTCCTCTACCTAATACTAAAGATAGTGCACTGTTTACTCTCACTGATGCCGCCGGGTGGCCCCCCAAAAGTCTGAAGGAGAGTAAACTGGCCCTTTGTTTAAAAAGTTTGGAGACCCCTGCATTAGGCTTAAAACCATTAAGATCTTAGAACCACTTTTAAGTGTGGCATATAATGGACACATCTTTTCTATTTTTCTGCAAAGAGTAGGCCACAGTTTAAATGCTGCATAGGGTACATTATTAATATTATTATTATACAGTATTTATATAGCGCTAAAAGGTTTGCTCAGCGCCGTACATTATAGTGGGGGACAGAACAAGAGACAATAGAGTAGCAAAACAAAACACGAGGGATTCAAGGGCCCTGCTCTTTCGAGCTTACAATCTAGGAGGGAGGGGATAGTGGTACAGGAGGAAGTGGCTGTGGGGGATGGAGTGGTAGGAGGAGTGGAGGAGATCGACTGTTAGGTGATGGCGGGGTAGACTTCCCTGAAGAGATGGGTTTTCAGGGTGTGCCTAAAGGTGAGGAGGGTAGGTGACAGTCTGATGGATTGGGGTAGTGAGTTCCAGAGGATGGGAGAAGTCCTAGAGAAGTCCTGCAGTCGGGCATGGGAGGTGGAGACCAGGGAGCTAGAAAGAAGGAGGTCCTGTGAGGAGCGAAGATTACGGGTAGGGTGGTATTTGGGTATCAGGTCGGTGAGGTAGTTTTGGGCAGCATTATGAATGGCTTTGTATGTCTGTGTTAGTAGTTTGAATTTAATGCGTTGGGCAATCGGGAGCCAGTGGAGGGAATGACAGAGGGGGGTGGCAGAAGCGGAGCGGTTGGTAAGGTGGATGAGTCTGGCCGCTGAGTTCAGGATAGACTGAAGCGGGGATAGCCTGCAATGAGTTAGGCCAGTGAGAAGGGAGTTGCAGTAGTCTAGACGTGAGATAATAAGGGAGTGAACGAGTTGCTTAGTAGTGTCTGGGGTTACGAACGAACGTATTTTAGAGATGTTGCGGAGGTGGAGCCTACATGAGTTTGCCAAAGATTGGACATGGTGTTGGAAGGACAGGTTTGAGTCTAGAGTGACACCTAGTACTTTGGCTTGCGGGGTGGGACTGATGGTGGCATTGTTGGTCGTGATGGAGAGGGTGGGGGCATGGGCTGGGGGGGAAATCAGGAGCTCAGTTTTGGAAAGGTTCAATTTGAGGAAATGGAGTGACATCCAGTCTGATATGTCGTTCAGTAGGTGGGTGATACAGGCGGAGACTGAAGGGGTGAGGTGAGGGGTGGAGAGGTAAATTTGCGTGTCATCGGCATAGAGGTGATAGTTGAAGCCGTGCGAGTGTATCAGTTTGCCGAGGGAGGAGGTGTAGATGGAGAAGAGAAGGGGCCCGAGGACCGAGACTTGGGGGACCCCAACAGAGAGGAGGAGAGAGGGGGAGGTGGTAGCATTATAGGTAACGCTGAAGGAGCTTTGGGATAGATAGGAGGAGAGCCAGGAGATGATGCCGAGGGAGTGTAGTTTGTTAAGGAGGAGGGGGTGGTCGACTGTGTCGAAGGAGTAAGAGGACTGAGTAGTGGCCATTAGCTTTGGCAGTTAGCAGGTCATTAGTGATTTTGAGTAGGGCGTTTTCGGTGAAGTGTAGGGGACGGAAGCCAGACTGTAGTGGATCGAGGAGGTTGTTGTCAGTGAGGTGGGCGCTTAGGCGATTATAGACTAAGCGCTCAAGGAGCTTGGAAGTAAATGGCAGCAGGGAGATGAGTCTAAGGTTGTTCAGGTCGGTGGGGTCCAGGGAGGGTTTTTTGAGTATAGGGGTGATGTGTGCATGCTTTACGGGGCAGGGGAATGCGCCAGTAGAGAGGGAGAGATTGAAGATGTGGGTGAGGGAGCGTAGGATGGAGGAGGAGGGTGACCGGAGGAGTTGTGTGGGGACAGGGTCAAGGGGGCAAGTGGTAAGGCGGGCTTCTGAGAAGACCTTACATAGTTTCTTTGGCCAATGAGATTAGATGTCCAATCAGAACTGTTACTTATTTTTATTTATCAGCAATTGTTACTTTAGGTACAGAACATTGTTCTCTGTGCTATGTTTTCCACGGTCTGCTTCTTGATTTATAATGACTGAAAAGGATGGATGTATTAAAGTGGTTGTAAAGGCTCAAGGTTTGTTACCTTCATGTATTCTATGCATGAAGGTAAAAAACCTTCTCTGTGCAGCAGCTCCCCCAGCCCCCTCTAATTCTCATCTAAGCCCCTTCTCGATCCAGTGATGTGCACTGGAGCCTCAGCAAACCCTGGACTTCCTCTCTTCATTGTCTGGGACATTCACAGCCAGTGAGCCAATGAGAGGACAGAGAGGGGACAGGGCCAAACCGCAGCTCCATGTGTGAATGGACACATGTAGCAGCAAGCTGCTTGCTGTAGGGGCACCGGACAGGAGGGAGGGGCCAGGAGAGCTGGAGGGGTAGGATGAGAAGAGGAGGATCTGGGCTGCTCTGTGCAAATCCACTACAGAGAACAGATAAGTATAATGTGTTTATTTAAAAAAAAGCCTTAAATATCACTTTAAGGTGAAACTAATCTCAATCAATCAACATTAACAATTTTGTATTCCTTATGCTACTAGCATTAGTAAATAGATAGGAAGGTAGATTATATTTATTTGTTTTAAACTTTCTTTTTGTGTTTCTTCGTGTTTGGTGTCTCTCCAGGTGGGAGGAGGACCTCATCTACTCAAGAGATTGGCCTTCCCTTGTCTTTTATCGCCGCTACATAGATGATATTTTTCTTTTATGGCAAGGCGATGAATTTTTTTTAATACCTTAAATTTTAATGACCTGAATATCAAATTGACTTTCCAATATGGTTATATGGAGATACATTTTCTGGACCTTACTATAATTAATAGTGGCACTGAAATCACTACTAAAACTTTTTGCAAAAGAACAGATAGAAATAGTTTTTTTACCTATTGATAGCTGCCACCACCCTACGTGGGTAAAGAATATTCCTAAAGGACAATTTCTTAGGATTTGCAGAAATTGTGCTAATACTGAAGACTTTCAATCCCAAGCTAAAATACCTAAAAATAGATTTTTAGAGAAAGAGTATGACGCTATAACTTTGGATAACACTATTAAGGAGGTTGGAGCTAAAAATAGACTGGACCTACTGACTTCAGAGAGTAAAGTGAGGCCTGAACGTTTTTGCCCCTTCATTACGAATTTCTCAGTACAACATAAGGAAGTTGCCAAAATTATACAAAAGAATTGGGCAATTTTGAAAAATGATCCAGTATTGAGTAATAGTTTACCGGAACACCCAGAGATTACCTTCTGGAAAGCTCCCTCTCTCAGACACACACTGGCACCTAACATTGTTGACCCACCTAAAAATGTATCTTTTTCATTTGGGCTAAAAAGGTTTTTATCCATGCAACAGATGTATGGCCTGTCACTATGATGGCATCCATAAAAGAATGACCAAGGATTTTAAATCTAATGTATCAGGGAAACTTTATAATATCAAATCTCTAATTATGTGTAACAGCATGCATGTGATTTATTTATTTATTAGAGCGCCCATGTAAATAACAATACGTGGGCAGAACCCACCAGGAGAGTAAGAGATAGGCTCAGGGAGCACATTTATAATATTAAGAGAGGCTTCAAGGAACATTGCCTCTCCAAACATTTTAGAGATTGCCATTACAGAGACCCTACTCAATTAAAGTTCACTGGTATTGACCTCATTAAACCCCACTGGAGAGGGAGTCACCAACGTAGGGCAGTCTCCATGTTAGAGACCAGGTGGATCATTGAAATGCGATCCCTATCCCCAAATGGCTTGAATGTGGATTTGGATATTAATTGCTTCATAGACAATAGCGGAGATTTTTTTTGGATTTTTTATTTATTTCTTATCTCCATGCGTTATTTATATTTAATTTTTATGCGCTTATGGCAATTTTACATTCTATTTTTTCAGGTCATATTGTATCTTATATCTATGATCATATATGATTCTACTTCATTTTAGTTGCAGTACCCCCATTTTATGTTTTCAGAAGGACTTTTTAAAATGTTTTAAAAAATGTTTTAAATATTATATATTTGTTATGGATATTGGTTTTCCTACACCAGTATTTTTAAGCACCAATTTTTGAGTTTTTATGGCTCATTTAGGTTAATTTGTGAACAGTATTTCTTTTATGATTATTTAATTTTATGGTTATATCGCCTTTGAGTGTTTTTTCATGTATATTGTATGTTCTTACTTATTCCTATTGTTTGTTTTTAGCACTCTTTTATTGCGTTGTACATTTTATATTTTCATTGTTGTGATTATTTATTTTGTTCATTCATTAATCAGTTGGGTCATGATATCATAATCATACATATTTGATTTATCTCGTTATTATTAATATTATCCATTTATGTGGTGAGACTTGTAGTCCATCATGGCTGTTCATAGACATCTCTAGTTTGGGTCCACAGCAAAATGGTGGCTCTTTTGCCCTCAATCGGTCTCCACTAAGATGGCTGCCATGGATTATTTTATTTCTCCTATTTAATTGTTTATCCCACTGAGTAATTGACAGTTCCTTTCGTTATACCCCCAAGTTGGTTAATTATATGAACTTGGTTTAATTCCTGCTGTTTATCCAGCGGGCACGGCTGTAATGTCCTTCCCGCCGGTCCGTCTCGCTCGCAAATGTGCGGTACACTAATATGGCGTCTGTCCGCACATGCGTGCGAGACTATTTAAGCCGTAGACGTTGTTATGGCGAGTACATCCCTTCGATAACATCTTCGGGCATGAAACGCGTCAGTCAGGAGCCTGTCATAGTGATGTCACGCCGCAGACGGCCGCATGGAAGGCTGGTGGCCATTTTAACTTGTCTTCATGTGAGGGCTGACTTTTTCAAATTATTAATCCTTTCCAATCAATAAAATACTACACTATTAGTACTTCATTTGTCTTTGGCTTGGTGTATACGAGCCCCCAAGGTGGAGAAATCCCTATTTCTTTGTGGAAATTGATCTGGTGGTCTGATGCTTACTTGGAGTTGTCCCTGGAAGCTGAGAGTGTCCTGTGAGTGAGATTGAAGTTACCTTGTGTGCTTACAGTGTGCCAGATGATTCCACCATCCTCGCCTACACCCTGATGACCATACTGGGATATTATATACATATGCACATATCTTTTGCACTTCTGGTGAGTGCATTCACATTATTGGTCTACATCACGGAAATCACCAGCACGGAGCATGGATCACCTTAAATTTTGGACTTTTTTACCCTGTTTATTTATAACGCACTTCAGTCACTTTATTATTGTTCCTTGTATCAGGCAAATGTGTCATTATATGAAGGTTCACCATTTGTATTCTATTCACTTTTAGCGCTTTTCAGCACCCACATTAGTACTATATTATTGTCATCTCAAGCGCTGCATTTATATTTATATACAAATGCTTATAAAATGAACAAAAAGTATGTTGTAAAAAGTATTCCAATATATGTACAAATGAATGAAATGTAATAAAAAGCATATTGTGAAAAGGTATAACACCTATTGGGCTATTGATTAAAAAAGACATCTTTAAAAGTCTACTAAAACTAGAGAGTACAAAATCTGGTGCAGCTCTGCATAGAAACCAATCAGCTTCCAAATGTTTTTGTAAAAGCTTAATTGAACGAACTGAAGTTAGAAGCTGATTGGTTACCTTGCACAGTTGCACCAGATTTTGCACTCTCCAGTTTTAGTAAATCACCCCCATTATGTCCATCACAGTCAAAGCAGCCAACAAGAGGTGGGCCACATTTCAGATAGATGACAATGATTCAAGATGGGGGATATTGGAACCCTTGGTGACATTTCTAGTTACATGTCAATCAAGCAGGATCCCAGCCCTGACCACAATTTGACCTCCCTCTGACTGTTGTACCAGGCTGCTACTCAGCCTCTGCCTAACAAGTAGGATCTAGCTCCATCTAGCTACCTAGGAGGGTGCTACACTACATAGTGTGCATGCATGGCAAATCAATAAAAAAACAATACAAACAATATGCAACAGACAATATTTTTATACCTGGTATAATTTTGACCCACTATCTTCTGTTAGTATGCACACTATGTATTATGCTACAGTATATCTCATTGCACACAATAGGGGTTATTTACAAAAATTGGACAGTGCAAAAACAGGGCAACTCTGCATTGAAACCAATCAGATTTCAGGTCTTATTGCTAAAGTTTAATTGAGCAAGCTGAAGTTAGAAGTTGATTGGCTACCATGCACAGCTGCACCATATTCTGCGTGCACCAGTTTTAGTAAATCTACCCCTAAATGTATTAACTCTACCCATATGAATTATACTATATCTCACTCTATCTGCCATCCTCTTATTATCTTTCAGCCCAACCACCACACCCTCTTCCTCTCAGTTTCATCTTTAAGTCATTTTTTTTCTTCCTGATGTGCTGAATTTCTTTCTTAGTCTTTTAGTATCTGTGAGGCGCTTTCTTTTGTACAGCACTACAGGCAGTGGCACCTATGCTGGTCCTCAAGCATTGGCACCGCCAATGTACATGTAATGTGCATGGCAGACTCTTTGTGGTGGGTAATACAACGTCCATTGAGCCTGGGTTATCCTTGCCCACGGAAGGAGATAGAGCCAGGCCTAATACCTTTAACTGCTAGGTAGTGAAACATGCATCACATTGGCCCGTCATCACATCAGTTCATCATCTCTATTGTATCCTGATATGTTTGGTTGTATTATATGATCTGAATGAAATATTAAATGTCTTTAAAGTGATTATGATATCATGGGAGGGTGTACCCTGTTTGGTTAGTATGGTTGTCACTTTAAGGAAGGGACCCTGTAAAGCCCAGAATTTCTTTTCCTTTTTTTACATTTCACAAGTAGCAAGATTTTTACATTTTAAAAGTAGTAAGATTTACATTGGAGTGCTAATGACTTTCTAGCCTTCATCCTTCTTTCATGCACTGAAAATGTCTTACGAGAGTGATACATTTTCAGTTTCCATTTTTCCTTGGGCAGGGATAACCCAGGCTCAATGGATGTTGTATTACCCACCATAGAGAGTCTGCACATGCACATTACACCTACTTTGAAGGTGCCAATGCATCCCTGCTGCTTGACAACCAGTATAGGTGCCACTGCCTGTAGTGCTGTACAAAGAAAGCACCTCACAGCTACTATTACACATTTTATCTAAATTTCAGGAAATGGGGATGGGTATATTTTTTTTCTAATAAATATCTAAATTTTAGGCCTCATTTCAAAGCTGCTCCTAGGGGCGGCAGGTGTTTTTTTTTTTACTGCCTCTAAACTCCCTTGCATGTTATTCTATGTGTTCATGTACACATAGGATTTTAGCAGCATTTTGTGGCAGAGAAGAGAAACATCGCCTCTGAGCATAGACTGTAAGATATTTAATGGTGAACACAAATAAAATCACATGTAGGAGGTAATAAGTAAGCTCATAAGGGGTTAAACGAGGCACAACGCCAGAATTGCTATCTGGAGCATCAAACAGGTTGGCCAGCTGGACAGCAGGGAGCACTGGAGAGGTGTCAGGATGGAGCCTGTAGTATAAGCTCGGCAAGTCTGTGTGGACTCCAGCTGGACAGCAGGGTACGCTGTAGCGATGTCAGCTGAAGCCTGAAAATGAAAGCCTGGCAGATTCCTGTGTGCTCGGGAGCAGCGGTGATGGCATGTGACGTCATAGACACGTTTGTGAGCATGTGCGGGTTCTGAGGACCGGCACGCTCCTTTCTCAAGCATAGCTACTCCAGAGTCATTGCTTCACTCTACCACAGTTTGCTGGGTGTCTCAGACCGTTTGTTCCTCCGCCAACTCCTGATCCCACATTCAGCCTAGAGACTATGTGGACTGCTTATTCTATGCGCCTGTCTTCCCCCCTTTTGTGGCAGGACTGTTTAGTGACAGAAAAACACCCCACTGCTAGGCCATCCTGCAGCAGCAGGGTTTTGGCTGGAAAAATGCTTGATGTGCTTAAACACTTCCAACTGCGTTACGCTAGATGCGTTTAGCACTTGAGCACTCACCACTTGCCCTCCAGAGGATTTATCCCCCTTCCTGACCAAGTCATTTTTGGCGATACGGCACTGCATTACTTTAACAATTGTGCGGTCATGCAGCGCTGCACCCAAATTAAATGTATGTCTTTTTTTCCCCACAAATGGAGCTTTCTTTCGGTGATATTTGATAGCCTCTGCATTTTTAAGTATTTGCGCTCTAAACAAAAAAAGACCGACAATTTAAAAAAAAAACAATATTTTTGACTTTTTGCTATTAAACATGTCCATTAAAAAAAGTCAAAAAAAAAATCAAATTTCGTCATAAATTTAGGCCAAAATGTATTATGTTACATGTCTTTGCTAAAAAAAAAATTCCAATATGTGTAAATTAATTGGTTTACGTGAAAGTTATAGCATCTACAAATGGCGGTATATATACTGGATTTTTTTTTAATACTAGTAATGGCGGCACTCAGCGACTTCTAGCTGGACTGTGGCTTGCATTCTGACACTGGGGGAGAACTAACCACCATTGATGCTAGTACAGTGATCAGTGCTAATAAAAAGCACTGACACTGTACTAATGACATTGGGCAAGAAGGGGTTAGCATTTGGGGCAATCAAAGTGTGCCGTTTTACTATATGTGTGTGCTTTATTGTGTAAGCACGCTGCTTTGTATTGCTCTGCTATGCAGAGCAATACAAAGCAGTGCTGGAGCTGAAAACGAAGAGATCTGTATTGTTTACTCTCTTTTACTCCTCTGTCAGTGTTCCTCTGTGATCGCCGTGTGCCAGCGGTGAATCTCCGGACAAGACCCGGTGATCGACAGCTGTAACCACCCATGGCAGCGTGGGTAGGACGGCGCATGCGCCCCCTACCGGAAAATACAAAATTACATATATATACCTGATTTTGCGCAGCCCTGCCGCCCTATAACAGTAGTTCTGCTATAGGGTGGCCAGGAAGTGGTTAATTTATTTCAAAGGCCAGAATAAATAATTTGTTCTTGGCAATTAAATTAATGCTCAAACGCTTGACGTGGGTAAAAGCGTGTAAGTACGGTACACACTTTTACACGCATCAGGGTTTTTTGCCCAAAACACTGCTGGCTTCTAGGGGAGTTAATTGTCAGTGTTCACGATGCCATAAACTCCAGTGAGATATAAATAAGTATTAAACTTCATTTGCTGCCAGTAGATGTAGTGGTGAGGAAAAGGGCTAAAATCTGTTGATAATACTTGAAGACGTTATGGTAGAGCTATGAATGAACAATAAGGAGCGTCAAAGTAGGACTGACAATGCTGTATTATCCAGAGATCGCTGAGCAGTAATTCAATATCACGTGTATCTTTTCTAGTGTAGAGTCTTAATCAGCTGGATCAGTTCCAACATTCTGCCACCGCCAGATGCACCAATTCCATAATACTCCTACATTGGTTCTAACTTGTTTGAAAATAGCTTTGCAGTGAGTAAACAAACATGTTACAAATTGAAATTGCATGGCCACCTCATACAGAAAAACATGTGCTTTACGTGTGAAAAAAAGACAACACTGACCCTTGTTTCCCTGAAAACATGACTAGGGCTTGTCGTAGAGATGAAATATGTTTCTTCCTGTAAAGAATTGTCAGGAATTGCTCATTTTCATGTGCATAGTTCTGTTCTCCTGACATAGGAAGTATGAAAATCACCTTCACCAGACACACAACTTGAACAGATTAATCATCACAAAACGTCTATCAAAGGAAAATCACTAGTGTACATCTTGTACTATATACAGACATACAGAAGTTCTTATTCCAATGAAAAACATATGCTGGAAACCCAAGTTTTATAAATGTAGCAAAACATCGAGAAGAGAGATCTATGGTCAGGTTCAAAATAGCAGCATTTATGTACATTGGTGATGGTATATTTGCCATTCCTTTATGTATTAGGATGAACTTTTGAAAAAGGAAAACAATTTATTTTATGCTGTGATATTTGTGGTATATTATGACAAAAGCAATAAAACACGGCATAAATCAGTAAACAGATAATTATACATACTTAACAGGCCCAGATCTAGGGGAGTACTGGGGTGGGCTGTGCCCCTACCAGATTTTAGTTGTGCCCTCTAGGTCTCAGAGTGTATCCACTGATCCATGAGCCAATCTGATGGGGAAACACATTGGGCCACATTGATGGGGCAATTGATGTAAGGAGGCATTAATAAGGACATTTGATGTAAGGACACTGGTTAATGTGAAGGACTATCTATTGTCAACAAAGTTTCACTTGGTGAATTGTTAAAACATTTATTGAAGATGCGTAAGTAAAGCAAACGTGCTTGGGGAAAACAGCCTCCCCCTTCTTTGGGACTAAGATGTAAATAAAAAATATGCATAATCAAATAAATACAATAAAAATCTGCAACAGGTATACCTGATACATTGAAATGTAAAATGCATGCATAGTTTAGTCACTTCAAAATAGATTTGAAATGGAAGATCAAAAAGAGAAAAACTGAAAAAAAGAAATAATAGTAATAATAAATTATAGGATCCGATCCGACTGCCAAGAGGGAGGGGGGAGAATAGAGGAGTGAGCAGGGAATTTACACAGAGCCTGCTCTGTGATCCCAGCGGGGAGGTGGGTGGGTGGTTTTGAACCCACACACACACATACAGTGGGGAAAATAATTATTTGATCCCCTGCCAATTTTATAAGTTTGCCCGCTTACAAAAAAATTAAGGGTGTATAATTTTTATCATAGGTGTATTTTAAATGATATAGACAGAATGTCAACAAAAAATCCAGAAAAAAACACATGATACAAATGTTATAAATGGAGTTGCAGTTCAGTGACTAAAATAAGTATTTGATCGCCAAGCAAAACATGACTTAGTACTTGGTGGAGGAACCCTTGTTGGCAAACACAGAGGTAAGACGTTTTTTGTAGTTGGTTACCAGATTTGCACACATCTCAGGAGGGATTTTGGTCCACTCTTCTTTACAGATCTTCTCTACAGGTTTATTGGCTGTCACTTGGCAACTCAAAGTTTCCCCTCCCTCCATAAATTTTCTATAGTATTTAGGCCTGGAGACTGGCTACGCCACTCCATGACCTTAATGTGCTTCTTCTTGTGCCACTCCTTTGTTACCTTGGTGGTATGTTTTGGGTCATTGTCATGCTGGAAGACCCATCTACGACCCTTTTTCAGTGTTCTGGCTGAGGGAAGAAGGATCTCATCCAAGATTTCACAATACATGGCCTTGTCTCAATGTGGCAAAGTTGGCCCATACCTTTAGCAGAGAAACAGCCCCAAAGCATAATGTTCCTACTTTAGTGCTTGACTGTAGGGATGGTGTTCTTAGAGCCATAGTCAGCATTTTTCTTCCTCCAAATACTGTGAGTCGCGTTCATGCCAAAGAGCTCAATTTTGGTCTCATCTGACCACAACACTTTCTCCCAATCCTTCTCTGAATCATATAGATGTTCATTGGCAAACTTCAGATTGGCCTATACATGTGCCTTCTTGAGGAGGGGGACCTTGCAGGTGCTTCAGGATCTCAATCCAGGGTGGTGTATTGTGTTACTAATGGTCGGTTTGGTGACTGTGTTCCCAACTGCCTTGAGATCATTCACAAGCTCCTCCCATGTAGTTCTTGGCTGATTCCTCACTTTTCTCATGAATATCCTTACCCCATGAGGTAAAATCTTGCATGGAGCTCCAGATAGAGGGCAATTGATTTTGTAGTGCTTCCATTTGTGAATAATCGCTACAACAGTTGTCTCCTTCTCACCAAGCTTCTTGCTGATGGTCTTGTAGCCCATTTCAGCTTTGTGCAGGTCTTCAATCTTGTCCCTGATGTCTTTTGACAGCTCTTTGGTCTTGCCCATAATGATGGTGATGTTTGAATGGAAGAAAGAGATTCTGTGTTCAGGTGTCTTTTATACACATAACGAATTGTCATTAGGAGCACCTTCTTAAATTGACAGGATTAATCTGTGTACCACATGAGCACATAGCCAGTCTGTGGGAGCCAGAATTATTGTTGGTTGGTAGGGGATCAAATACTTAATTTACTCACTGAACTGCAACTCAATTTATAACATTTGTATCGTGTTTTTTTTCTGGATTTTTGGTTGATATTCTGTTTCTATCATTTATAATACACCTATGACAAAAATGATAGACTCTTAATTTCTGTGTAAGTGGGCAAACTTTCAAAATCTGCAGGGGATCAAATAATTATTTTCCCCACTGTAGTTACATAGTTAGTTTAGTTGAAAAAAGACACAAGTCCATCTAGCTCAACAATAAAAAAAAATATTTTTACAATCCCATACACACAATCCTATACCCACAGTTGATCCAGAGGAAGGCAAAAAAACAACAAAGCATGAACCAATTTTCTCCAGCAGGGGAAAAAAATAAATTTATATAACTCACTTCCAGCATTACAGAGGTGAAAAACAACAGTTTTCATATCCTAGCAGCATGGCAGGACGTTGAGATTGCTGACTGGGAGTTTTTCTGTCAGACTTCTGGGGGGGGGGGGCCCAAATGGTTGATAAGTATATCAATAAAATTAATAAAAAACCTTTACAAAGCTACACAGTCATTGCATACTTGCTGGGGTTCCTTGACTGCATAGGCTATTTTCTGGCACACATGAAAAACCACAGGGCTGCCATATGGGTGCATTTTTAAAAAAGGGTCTGGTACCTTTTTCAGTGTTTCCCACATGTACAGAAGCCCATTCAAGTGAATGCACACATGCACCTGCACAGATAATTTCTATTATATTCTTTTCGATTTTATTAAAATTTATTATATTCAAAATTTTAATTTTGGAAGATGGTTATATTCTGTTTTTTTCTATTCTATTCAAAATTCAAATTTCAGAAGACAGTTATATTCTATTCTACTCTATTATTTTCTATTTCATTCTATCATTTTCTATTCTAATAGTTACCATCTACTAATGTTCATATAGTTTCCTTAAATTTGAAATATGGCAACATTAGGATTTTCTACAGTATATGGTATGCAGAAATAGAGTTTTTAAGCATTTAGGTAATATACTAAGAATGTCAACAATTATGTAATCAGAGAAGCCTGCATAGTGTACCATTACCTTAACTAGGCTAGATAGACTCTTATTGTATGAAATGAAGACAACACACTAGACATAATCAGGGCTGACATCAGATTACAGTGTTCAAATATGAAGACCCAACCGTTACCATAGTAAAGGAGTATACATATGCTTATAGTTCTATAAAGTATACTGTACATGTGATTGCAATCTACAAAAAAATGCCATAGGCAATATATAGAAGGAGTTTATGAATGTGTGTTTTCTTATCTGTGCACAAAAAAGTAAATAAGTGGCAATATAATTTTATATCAATATATTGCCTACCAATACTGTGTTTGATAAAGAAAACAAAATAAGAAGTAAGCTATGGTAATTACTATACATTACCTATCTATATTATGTTTATTCCAGAAAACAACATACCTTACAAGTAATTACATAATATGGCATTTCTTTTATGTGCAATGAAAACAAATGTTTTGTTACTGTACGAGATGTTTTGGGCAATCCTTCATTTTCATAGACATTGCAACATTTGAAATAACAGATCTCTGTTCATCTTTGCATGGAAACACAAACATCTTTAAAATGTCATTGGATTTTGCCTTGCTAAACAATTTACAACACAAAGAAACTGCGATGTTTATAACATTGGTAATACAGAATGTTTGTGCTTATTAGAATACTAGTTACTTTTGTCTTATTTGCTTAGGGGGTACAGAGCAGTTTGAAAAGCTTCAATCTAGAAAGCTAGAGAAAACATTAAACTCCAGTGTCCCTTACACCCCCCGTTCACATCAAATCCTACTGTGAAATCGTGCGACTTACAGTGATGTCATCCGATTTCCAAGTCGGATAGCATGCCGATTTCAGGTGCAATTTGCAAGACATCTGATACAGATGTCTATGCAAATCGCACCAAAAGTTGTGCATGTACCACTTTAGAATGCGATGCGGCTTTGTCCAAGTCAGAACCGCACCGATATGACCACTCTAATTGCAGACAATAGGCTGCGATTTGGCATGCGATTTGCAAGGTGCATGGCATGCAAATCGCATGCCAATTCGTATCCAGTGTGACGGGCCTTAATGTTGCATTTGGAAGCTCTAACAAGTTTTCTCCAACAACGAACTACACGTGCCAAATACTGGCTTAACCAGGCTTTTAAGGCACTTGAATTCTTTAGACAATTTTCGAAAGATTATAAAATATCACAATATTTATGTGTACAATCTATAAAACATACAGATTTATTATTCTGTTTCAAGCTCTGTTTTATGCATTGACTTACTGCCTTTAGACCTCGGTTTATCTAGTCACGCGCTGAATAAGCAACTCCACAGACAGCTCAACCCTCTAATAAGGCAGTATGGGTTCCCATTACAGATGGAGTGATGAGGGGTATGCTTAAGTGATTGAATTCAGGCATGTGCAGAAACAACAAATTAGTTTTGTTTCATTATTTATATAATTTGGTTTCATTCAATTAGTTTAATTCATGTTTTATTCATTTCGGAATTTGTTTTGATTCAAATTCAATTTGACCAAATTTGAGTTGGTATTTGAATTCTAATTTATTCTATTCGGAAGATGGTTATAGTCTATTTTATTCTATTCTGTTGTATTGGTTTTATTCTATTGTTTTCTATCCATTTCTATTCTATTCTTTTCTAATTTATTCAAATTCAAATTTATTATATTCAAAATGTTAATTTTGGAAGATGGTTATATTCTGTTTTTTCTATTCTATTCAAATTTATTCTATTCAAAATTTTAATTTCAAGATTGTTATACTCTATTCTATTATTTTCTATTCTTTTCTGTTCTATTCTTTTCAAATTCAAAATGTATTTTATTCAAAAAAATTCTAATTCTGGAAGATGGCTATATTCTTTTTTTTTTTCTATTCTATTCAAATTTATTCTATTGGAAAGTCTAATTTCGGAAGACCATTATATTCTATGCCATTGTTTTTCTAGTCTATTCTACTCTTTTCTATTCTATTATTTTATATTCTATTCTCGTCTATTCTTTTCTATTCTATTATGTTCTAATCTTTTATATTCTATTCTAATCTATTCTATTCGAAATTTGAGTTTCTAGTCTATTCTAGTCTATTCTTTTGTATTCTATTCTAATTCAAATGTATTCTATTCAAATTTCGGAAGACAGTTATATTCTATTTTAGTCTATTGTATTGTTTTTTCTATTCTATTCGTTTCTAATCTAATCTAATCTAATCTATTTGAACTTATTCTATTTGAATTTGCATTTCAGAAGACCGTTATATTAATTTTTTTCTATTCTTTTCTGTTCCTTCCGTTTATATTTTATTCTAATCTATTTTATATTGTGTTCTATTCTATTGTTTTTCTATTCTACTATTTTTTATTCTATATTTTTACTGTCCATTCTATTTATTTCTATTCTAATCTATTCTATTCTTTTATGTTCTATTCTTTTCTATTCTATATTAATCTCTTCTATTCAAATTAGAATTTTGGACGACAGTTATATTCTATTTGATTCTATTCTATAGTTTATTTCTCTTCGCTTCTATTGTATTCTTTTCTATTTTCTATTCTATTATGTTATTGTCTATTTTATTATTTTCTATTCTATTCCATTCTTTAATGTTCAATATCAAATTCAATTCAAATTTGATTTAATTTAGAATTTTGTTCGAATTGTGTTATTTTGCATTCATTACTAAAGTAATTTGGAAATTCGGAGACCTCCAAATGTCCAAATGACAAAAAATTTGTCCAAATTTGAGTTCAGAACGAAACGAACGGCACATGTCTAATTTGATTCTATATAGCCCCTTCTCCCACTGGTATTGAAGAGTAACAATTTTTTTCTGCTCTACTTGATATATGGTTAGCACACCTTATTGTAGACAACCAGGCCCAGCAGTTCTTTTTGTTTAAATGTCTCTTTGATTTACTTTATGAAATAATGTAATATTCTAGGTTTCTTATATAGTGGACCCATGGAATGATTTTGTTACCAATGTGAGGATTAAGTGACTTCTTCCTCTGCTGCAAACATTCTGAGATGTTCATGTGACCACTCATGTCTTCTCAGGTTACTCACGCCATCATTTATCAAGGCGTACATTTCTGTGGTGAATGCCACTGTTTTTAGGATTGCTCTCATACATGCTAGTAGTTCAATTGATGCTTTGTAAGTATGAAAATGGAGAACATATAACTACTGTTGATGGATCTACAATGATTTGTTACTAATTTTGAATATGTTCTTTTCATGCTCCCTGAAGAAAATCTTGGATTGGAATGATTGAAATGCGTTGGACCCATTAGGGAATATCTTGTATACGATCTTGTTTTCTCAACCCTATATAGGGGATTATGCTGAAGAAATTGTGTCAGAGCTCCTTGTATTATTTTAATATGTAATGGGTCATTTAGAAAATGTTGTATAGTAAGGTATACAATGTTTTATATATTATTGTCCCAAGGGGATAATTCTTTCAAGGATTTGGGCAAGTAGCTAGCGTAGAGATGTAGTGATGTATATGGGGGAAGGTTATGTATACCAAGATACAATATATAAGTAAATATAGTTGTTTTTATACCAATGATTTAAATGACATCACATTATATTGTGGACATCATACTGTAGAATCTTCCTCACCTTGTTCTCCATATGAAAATGGATAGGTGAAATGTGTTGAGAAAGGAGACATCTGTGTAAATTTAATGAATGTGACTCTTGGATTAATTGATGTATTGTATTTTGAAGAAGGGGGATAAATACCTACCTGGTAGTCTCCATGAGGAGAGGGATAGTTTATTATTCAGTACCTTCATGGAAGGTTGGTGAATCACTATATGTGTTTTATATATATATATATCTCATGATATAGGGTCTGGGATTAAAAATACCATTTCAGTCTTTGCAGATGAAACCAAGCTGTGCAGTGGATGTTACAGGATGTCTTCAACTTACAAGCCGACCTCAATGCACTGTTTAATTGGGCAACTATGTGGCAAATGAGGTTTAATGTTGATAAATGTAAGGTTATGCACTTGGGGGCTAAGAATATGCATGCATCATACATACTACGGGGAATACAACTGGAGGAATCAATGGTGGAGAAAGATCTGGGAGTTCTGGTAGATCACAAGCTTAATAATGGCATGCAATGCCAAGCTGAGGTTTCTAAAGCGAGCAAAATCCTCTCTGGTATTAAAAGAGGTATAGACTCCAAAGAGAGAGATATCATATTACCCCTGTACAAATCATTAGTAAGATCTCATCTGGAATATGCAGTTTAGTTTTGGGCACCAATTCACAATAAGAACATTGGGGAACTGGAGAAAGTACAGCGAAAGGCAACCAAACTGGTGAGGAGAACCTCAGCTATGAGGAAAGATTAGAGAAACTGAATTTATTCTCTCTTGAGAAGAGGAGATTAACATATTGTGAACTCGGGGTAGAGCTATTGACCTTGAGGCTATCACAGAGGACAAAGGGGCACTCTTTACATCTGGAGGAAAATAAATTTAATCTCCAAACCCGGAAAGGTTTCTTCACAGTGAGAGCTGTGAAAATGTGGAATAGACTCCCTCAAGAGTTGGTTCTGGCCAGCTCAGTGGATTGCTTGAAAAAAGGACTGGATTCTTTCTTGGATACACAGAATATAACTGGACACTAACATTTATAGGTAAAGTTTATCCAGGGAAGGATTGCCTCTTGGGGGATCAGGAAGGATTTTTTTCCCTTGCAGGAGCAAATTGGATCATGCCTTGCTGGGGTTTTTTTGCCTTCCTCTGGATCAACTGTGGGTGTAGGATAATAACTATTTTTTAATGGATGAACTAGATGGACTTTTGTCTTTTTTTAGCCAGACTAACTAAATATATATATATATATATTTATATATATATATGCATTCTTTTGGAAACTTGTCAAAAGAGATTCAAGCACAGTAAAAACCCCATTAAGCCAGTATTTGGCATGTGTCGTTGGATGTTGTATAGTAGATGTGTGATGCTTTAAAAAGTCATCTGACAACACACCCAACATATATCTATAAGTTTTACCATTAAAGAGAATTACAGGTTTAATTCGCTGACGTCACCACTAGCTCCACCCAATTGTTTAAATCTGACTGGCAACTTTCAGATCTGTCATATTGCTGCAAGTGCTTGGTGGGTGTGGATGGGTCGGCGGGTATTTTTTTTTTTTTCGTTAAAATCATCGGGACAACAGTGGACGCTGTGATTGATGATGGATTTCATCAGTGGAACCATTTTTTGGGGCTTTTTTTTTAATCAAAGGACTTGTCAAAAACTGTTGTTTTATTTTTTGTTCAATTAAAATATTTCTTCAAAAGTCTGGCTTCATTTTTTTCTAAATTTAACCCTTTAGTGAAAGGGTAGGGGTACAAGTACCTCTTACTCATTCACAAGGGGGGGCAGCATCAGGGTGCCCCCTTATTTAATGGAGTACCCAGATGCTAATGAGCCCCCCTACCTGCATACCCCCACAACCAGGGTTGTGGGAAAGAGGCCTTTGTCCCCAGGCTTGTGGCCTGGTAAGCCACAGGGATAGGGGGGATGCTCGATTACCCCCCCTTTCCTGCCCTGCCAGGCCTGTGGTCAGATCAAGGGTCTGGTAGGAATTTAGGGGGGACCCATACTTTTCCCCCCATTTTTTGGGGTGGGGTTCCCCTTAAAAGACCTACCAGGCCTAAAGGACCTGGTATGGCTTTTAGGAGGAACCTCACATACTTTTACGTTGATTTTTTTTTCAGTGGGGTCCCTCCTAACCTTCCTACCTGACCTAAAGGGCCTAGTATGGCTTGGGGCGGAACCTACGCTGTTTCTTTTTTAAACTTTTTCATTTTAATTTAAATTTTTTTTAATACTGGATTTTTTTTTTTGGGGGGGGGGGGGGGAAGAGTATTCTCCCCTCTGTTTTTGGCAGTGTCCAGCAACACACTACCCAAGGCTGCTGTGTAAGCTGTAAGTCACCGTGACTTTGGCCAATCATGGCTCTCACAGTGCATTGTGCTGTGATTGGCCAAAACATTGCACCTGAACTGTGGTCAGGTGCATTGCTTTGACCAATCATGGCTTTCACAATGCACTGTGAGAACGCCTGTACTGTTCGTGTGTTTGGCGAACACACAAACGGCCGATGTTCGAGTCCAACTTACATTCAACTCAAACATCGAGCCCAACACTAGTTACAAAGAGACAGGTATTTCCTATGCTCTTCTGCTCATACCCATTGGGCAGAATGTGGTATTTTACTACTGCCCATAATAAAACCTCATTTGTTCAGAAGAGAAAATAAGCAAAAGAAATGTTTTTTCCAATTTGAACATAATGAATATGTGTAGATATGCTGCCTATGGGAAGGTTTCATAAAAAGACCCCTATGTGTTGCATATTTGACCTGCAGTAAACTGTACTTTCCATGTAAGGACTTGTTAGTTATGTTTGCATCCTAGGCCAAATGTATTGTCTTGTTTTCATTATAATCAGTAATAACAATAAGTTATTGAGGGTGATCTACCACAGCTAGGGAATTACAGTAGTATTTTTCCAATAGTTTTACTAAATGCTTTACAAATATGTTTACTGGGAGGTTCTGGAGTAACTTACAGTATCTTGGGTTTTACAGGGCCTTGGACCCAGTGTAGTCTGTAAGCTAGTGCTATCACTTGGTCTTCCACATCCACTTTCAATTATTACTTTGTCTTCTACATTAGAGCCCAACTTTCTACTCACCCGGCACCTCCTCATTATCCCTTTACATAGGAGCTCTTCTAAAAAATAAAATAAACACAAAAATAAGAAAACTATCGACATGTTTTTTTTTCTTCATGAGTCTTAGACCCAATTGCATAACACTACAGATCCTGGACCCTTCCTCCAGTGGTGCTGAAGGCGGCAGAGCATAGTGGCATGCAATAATGTGCTACTGTTCTTTGCAGCATTCTCCTGTGAGCTCACAGCAAGAAGCAGTTTCATGACACCTGGGGCTCACAGGAAATAAGTTGATCAATTTTGGACTTCAGTCACTATGAGAAAAGGAATGGTGCAGCATCGCTAAATTGTTAAGTCTGTCAGAGAGAACGCTAAAGATCTGATAATTATAGCAGCTAGAGCTATTTTTGTAATTGATGCTGTGGACTAATTATTTTTCCTTTCTTCAAAACCAAGGCTTTAAATTGGTCTGCAAAGATGAAAAACAACATGTATAGCCAAAAATAGTTCACAAAACCAAGCAAAAATTGTATTGTGCATGTTCTGGACAACGTAGATTTATTTGTAGATGAAAAGTGGACTTTCCTTATCCTTGTGACAAGCCAGGAGTGGCGAACCACATCAAGGAAGGTTGGTTTTTGGGTGGAGACATTACTGTACACAGTCAATTCATCCGTATTTGGATTGCTTTTCATTGAGCATGAGACAAGCAGTGAGGAGACATTGTATCATCTTCCAACCCCCTGCGTTAACCCCTGATGTTAGGAATATTATGAGTGTCAGTGTGTAGTGAGGGGTCTGTGCTGGGTGGGTCAGTCTGTGCTGGGGGTGCTGGTCTATACCGAGAGATATATGCGGGGGGGGTCAGTCTGTTCTCGGAGGGGAGCCTGTAGTGATGGGGTAGGCTGGGAGAAGAGATTTATAGATCTTTGGGGGGGGTCTTTATTCTATGGGATATGGACTTATTTATACTTGGAAGAGGGTGTAATTTTGGTTGTATTCTATAGAGTTGCCTGTGTGTTTCACACTGCTGACCCCTTCACTATGAACATTTAGGGGAATTTGTCAAAACTAGAGCAGTGAAAATCTGGAGTAGCTGTGCATGGCAACCAATTAGCTCATAGGTCTCATTTTCAAAGCTTACCTGAAAAGGTAAGGATAGAAGCTGATTTGTTGCCAAGCACAGCTGTTCCAGATTCTGTCTTCCCCAGTTTTTAAAAGAATCCCCCCTTACTGTGTTTTACATTTCATACTCCTGACTATTGTGTTCTAAGAACATTGTATTCTTCTTTAAGGTAGGCTATGGGTAGAATATGTAATGGAACAATTTTATTTAATTATAAATAAATCCTGTTGTATTATAAAGCGCTGAGCAAACTGTTGGCGCTATATAAATCCTGTATAATAATAATAATAATAATTAAAATTAGTGTGCTGAGGTGTTATGTGTCTGTTATATGCTTGCTTGTAGCACAGTCATTAAAGCATACTATGTGGATAAAAGGACTGTGGTATGCATGTGGCAGTATGCTCAGGTGTTATTTAACTATGTCTCTTTAAGCCCCTTTCCACTGTTAATGTAATATGGCCACACCCACAATTCACTGCTTTAGTTCTTCCAACCAGTTTGGGGAGGGGGCGTTGTACAAAAACATTGCTGACTCCAAGTGGATGTACTAGGTACACCACTTCCTCTACCTGTGTTCTTTCGGGCTAACTCATAAAAGTTGCTTTGCTGCTGGTCAATGTTATACTGCTTTGTTATCTTCAGTTTTTCCATCCTGTATTAAAACACTGGTCTGTACTCTTCGCCTCAAACACATTTTAGTCAATTCTCACATGTTAAAAATGTCCTGCTGATGGCCAGGTTTACACTGCTGCGTTGCTTGCCGTTTCTTATTTTTTAAAAGGTATGATAGAAACTCCTTGGATCTCTCTAGTAATTAATGTAAAAAAAAAAAAACTATAAAGTTTAATCCCAAAGTCAAATAATGTTTACAAAATGTGACAATACACACTTTTATTACAATAATAACCAAACACCATACAGCAGGGAGAAGGTATTTTCATTTCACATAAAGGACAACATTGAAAATCCATAAATCTTTTAAATAACACGCTTGGGGGGGCATGGCCAGGCGCATGGAGCGATAGGCAACACACCAACAGCCACTTATCTCACTCCCCAGTCTCCTCCAAGAATTCCACAGATTCGGTTTATACAGTAACTCAATATCTGTAAAACGGAGGCATTAAATATATCTTTGCCGATCCATGTGTTGGCGGACTTACGCTCTAATTTCACTTTTCAATGGTGCCCAAAGGCTATTACGTACCTGGGGATCATGATTTCTGCCGATCTTTCCGCTCTATATTCCCTTAATTACTTACCCTTGCTTTCACGCATCCGAAAAGATCTGGCCTCATGGGGTGCTTCTGCTATGCCCTGGTTCGGTCGCATCAATACCCTCAAGCTGGATATCTTACCCAAGTTACTCTAGGTCTTTCAGACAGTGCCGATTGCTGTCCCTAAGAGTTTCTTTCTTTTTCTATGCTCCCTTTCAATTAGATATATTTGGCACCGGGGTTCTCTAGGTTAAAATATAGGGTTACTTACTTACCCGAAACTCGGAGGCGGAGTGGGTTTACCAGACTTTGAACTTTATTATAGAGCTACGTTACTAGCCGGATGCTTGATTGGTTTCCCAGACCCTTTCATAGAGCCTTCGTATGATAGAACAAGATTTGGCATGAGTTGATCTTCGGGCTTTACCTTGGGGTTATAGCCAGGACCTTAAGCATTTTCCCGGCCTGTCCCCATTGACTGTGGCTGTACTGCGCTTGTGGTATCAACGGGGCATCATTGCTTTATTATCTTCTGATCCCTCTCCCTTATCATACCTATTTGGTAACCCCTCTCTTCCTCAGGGGCTAGGCTCTTCTATTCTTGGTCCCTTTACGCATGCCTCCTGGCCCGTAGCCCGAAATTTTATTTGCTCCCAATCGGGTCTCCCACTCCTTCAATGTGGGCCTAAGGACTGGTTGACCACTTTACATCTATCCTCATTTTGCAAACATTTACACTCTTCCTCCTATACGCACCATCCACTCACTGAGTTTGAGCGGTTGTGCTCCCTCTCTGAACCGCCAAGACATGTCCTAGCTTCCCTCTAGAAAGTATTACATACTGCCCTTCCTTCCGAACTCCCTCCATACACTAAGGCGTGGACTCGGGACATAGGTAAAGACATATCAGCTGCGGACTGGTCCACGTCATTCCACTTCACTCATAAATCGTCCATTTCTTGCTATTCCCAAGAAAAGAACTTTAAGCTCCTTTCTCGATGGTACCGGGACCCCCTCTCCCTACACAAAATATTTCCTTCTACAACAAATCTTTGTTGGCATTGTACTAAAGTTGTTGGTACACAGTTCCATATCTGGTGGGATTGTGACCTAATACAACCCTTCTGGCGGTAGGTCTTTGCTGTTTACGACAAGATCTATGGTGAGTCCTTGGTCCCTTTGCCGGAGATTGCTCTTCTCTCTATATTACCGGGCTCGATGGCTGCACAGAAGAAAAGTCTGTTACGTTTCTTTCTATCCTCAGCCCGACAATTGATACCCCTCTTTTGGAAAATGGCCACTCCCCCACCTCTGTCGATGTGGGTTTCTGTGCTCAATGATACCTTATGTATGGAGTAGATGCTGGCATTTGCCAATGATACCTATGATAAACATAAGTTATAATGGTCGGTCTGGCTTCATTTCTCCTCTTCAACTCTCTGAAATATGTGTTCCCCTGCAGTGTCCTAGGGGAGTTGAGCCTTGCTCCTCCGATGCATTCTTGTTTTGGTCATCGGTTTGGCCCCGTGGTCCATACTGGGTGTGGACGGCGGGGTCACTCTGGCGGGATGCTGGTGTGGGGCCGCCTTGGCTCTGCTTTCTGCCACGTCTGTCCCCCGGCCCTCCTTCTCCCTCCCTATCCCTACAATTGACTTCCCCTTTCTCTTCTTTTTCTTCCCTGTAGACTTTCTTTCCTTTTTTTCTCACTTTTTTTTTCCTCTTCTTTTTTCCAGTTGGGTTTATACTTTTGGTTTCACAGAGTTTCCACATTTTGTCTCATATATTTTGTCTGGGAATGCACCCCGTGAACTTATGTTCTTTTTTGTTTCGCTCTATAAGTCTGCAATATGTGTTATTGAAACACCTCCATTTCATTGGTGTTTAGATTTATTTTTATTCATCCACATGGACCATTGACACGCCTATGATGCTTTTCTATCCACCTATTTGTCCATGCTATTATTATTTCTCATGTTTTGTATTCTTAACATTGCTGTAAAATATATTAAAGACTAATTTGCCTTTAAATAACACGCTTGGAGGATGCCTTAAAGCTGCAGGTGATGGAGAGAGATAGAGAGATAAAGAGAGATAGAGAGAGAGAGACCACAGTTTTTTTGCAGGGAGAGATACTTTTTTTTTTAAGTGTCAACTTAACTGCAGCATCCCCCCCCTTCTTCCCCCAAGATTTTCTTTGAGGGGTTTTATTTTAATAAAAAAAAAAATATATATATATATATATAAATAAAATATATATATATATATATATATATATATATATATATATATAAATAATATATATATATATATATTATTTATTTTTTCTTTCCTTTAGACTTGTGTGTTTAGTAACAGTGATAAACCCTCAGTTTGTTACAGTATGCAGCTTCTTTTTTTGCCTGTGTTCCCGTTTAACTAAATCCAGTAAGAAAAATGTGTAACCTTTTTCTTATCTAGTGCAGTGTTCATATATGACACACATATGTGGGTTCTTCAAAAAGTTTCCACTATTTAAAATAAATAATTATATACAGTGGGGATCGAAAGTTTGGGCACCCCAGCTAAAAATTTGTATTAATGTGCATAAAGAAGCCAAGGAAAGATGGAAAAATCTCCAAAAGGCATCAAATTACAGATTAGACATTCTTATAATATGTCAACAAAAGTTAGATTTTATTTCCATCATTTACACTTTCAAAATAACAGAAAACAAAAAAATGGTGTCTGCAAAAGTTTGGGCACCCTGCAGAATTTATAGCATGCACTGACCCCTTTGCAAAGCTGAGACCTGCCAGTGTCATGGATTGTTCTCAATCATCGTCTGGGAAGACCAGATGATGTCAATCTCAAAGGTTTTAAATGCCCAGACTCATCTGACCTTGCCCCAACAATCAGCACCATGGGTTCTTCTAAGCAGTTGTCTAGAAAACTGAAACTGAAAATAGTTGACGCTCACAAAGCTGGAGAAGGCTATAAGAAGATAGCAAAGCGTTTTCAGATGTCAATATCCTCTGTTCGGAATGTAATTAAGAAATGGCAGTCATCAGGAACAGTGGAAGTTAAAGCAAGATCTGGAAGACCATGAAAAATATCAGACAGAACAGCTCGCAGGATTGTGAGAAAAACAATTCAAAACCCACGTTTGACTGCACGATCCCTCCAGAAAGATCTGGCAGACACTGGAGTTGTGGTACACTATTCCACTATAAAGAGATACTTGTACAAATATGGTCTTCATGGAAGAGTCATCAGAAGAAAACCTCTTCTACGTCCTCACCACAAAAATCATCGTTTGAACTTTGCAAATGAACATATAGACAAGCCTGATGTATTTTGGAAACAAGTTCTGTGGACCGATGAGGTTAAAATTGAACTTTTTGGCTGGAATGAGCAAAGGTACGTTTGGAGAAGAAGGGGCACAGAATTTAATGAAAAGAACCTCTGTCCAACTGTTAAGCATGGGGTTGGATCAATCATGCTTTGGGGTTGTGTTGCAGCCAGTGGCACAGGGAACATCTCACGAGTAGAAGGAAAAATGGATTCAATAAAAGTTCAGCAAATTTTGGATGGTAACTTGATGCCATCTGTGAAAAAGCTGAAGTTAAAGAGAGGATGGCTTCTACAAATGGATAATGATCCTAAACACACTTCGAAATCCATGGGGGATTACATCAAGAGGCGTAAACTGAAGGTTTTGCCATGGCCTTCACAATCTCCTGACCTCAACATAATTGAAAATCTATGGATAGACCTTAAAAGAGCAGTGCGTGACAGACAGCCCAGAAATCTCAAAGAACTGGAAGACTTTTGTAAGGAAGAATGGGCAAAGATACCTCAAACAAGAATTGAAAGACTCTTGACTGGCTACAAAAAGTGTTTACAAGCTGTGATACTTGCCAAAGGGGGCAGTACAAGATATTAATTCTGCAGGGTGCCCAAACTTTTGCAGACGCCATTTTTTTGTTTTCTGTTATTTTGAAAGTGTAAATGATGGAAATAAAATCTAACTTTTGTTGACATATTATAAGAATGTCTAATCTGTAATTTGATGCCTTTTGGAGATTTTTCCATCTTTCCTTGGCTTCTTTATGCACATTAATACAAATTTTTAGCTGGGGTGCCCAAACTTTCGATCCCCACTGTATATATATATATATATATATATATATATATATATATATATATATATATATATATATACACACACACACACAGTATATATACACTATTTATATAGTAACATGGGGTAGTTACCTCTCGTGGTAGATGCTCTATTTCAGTGTGTCCACAGCAGACAGAAACTATTTGTAAAGGACTTGGTAGCCCATTTTTATTTAAAAGAATGAAAAAATTCACAAAGAATGATTTCCCACGCAGGAGATCTTCTCCAACTTCAACAGAAATCCATGCACTGAAAAATGCTGAGCAACCTAGCTCATAAGCTCACTCAGCTTCAATTGCAGCACCTCTCCTGAATACCTGGCACTCTAGCCTTTAGACACAGCTCCCCGCTGTAAGGCCCACCTTTGGCCTATTGATGGGGGTTCTCCTGACACCCCGATTGGAGCTGACCTGACACCTGGAACTGAGACCTTTGTCTCTTGGTTTCCAGCTGGGTCCTCTGACCCCCTCGCTGAGACCTTCCGTCCCCCACACTGGGAGCAGTGTCCAACTGGGAGCCCTGAGCTATTCGCAGACCTTCACAGCTGTATTCTAGATTGCAGGTGTCTAGAAAAACCCGGACACAGGATTAAATGTTCTGATCCAGAGCTGCAAAATCCAGAGAAAGCCAAATCCGCAGCTTTCTCTGCCCAGAAACATTAATCTGGAACGTCGCATTCACCCTAAATGTGAATCCTGTGTCACATTTTCCTATCTTCTCACAGTGGCAGAGTCTCTTCCTGTCACAATATGTATAAAAGTGCAGAAACCTATTGAAGACCCCTTGTAAATACAAAACAATTACCACATCATGATTTTGAAAATAGCACACACAAACAGTGTCTATGAATCAAGGGAAAAAAAAACATACAATTCTCCTCAAATAAAATGTATTAGAGTCATTGAGTAAAAAATAAAAACTAGGAATAGGAAAGTGCACAGTGCCCACGAGCCATACAAAATATAAATATACAAATCTCCTCAAATAAAATCCATCAGTGTCACTAAGAAGACAATAAAAAGTAGAAAGTATCACATGAATCCAGTATCCACAAAAATTCCCTCTCAAATAAATTTCATTTTATGTCATTAAGAAAAAGCTAAAAAAAATGAATATACTGTATCAATATGGAGTGTCCACACAACAGCACCAATATGGTGCACCAGTAAACATAAGTAAACATCCACACACTCCATCCACGTGTAAACACACCCATGGTTGGTTCTACTGTCTTGGACCAACACTCACCTTCTACAGTATATATGACATTAGCCAACATATACTGTATTTAGGCAAGTTAGGCTAAATCTCTTTAGGTGGATCATCGTTACACTTCTTTTGGCTGAGAACTTCCATATCATAAAATCCTTATATGTATTTAAAATAAGTAAAAAAAATCAATTACATGTAGAGCACTCAACAAGTGCACAAATAGAATACTCTGTGCGGAGCCTCTTTGAACACAGGATATGCAGCTGGCACAGACTGGGCAGCACTTCAAGGTTGTACACCATCAGACTCAAGCCTACTGTTACATCACATGAACTTTGTCAGGGGCTTGGAGACTTATGGTGCATGGACAGTATATATCCACACCTTAATGGGAACAGCCACTCTATCTTGCCGACACTGGCTAGGACTGTCACCAATGGAGCCAGCAGAAAGTGGTGACAGCCATCAATTTCTGCCTATACTTTTCCTTGCTGTCAGCCATTAGTTTCTGCCCGTACTTGCAGTATGAGTTTTATTTTCAATGACCACTCCAACCTACACTATTAAATCCCATAATGCCATCTACTTTAGTCATTACCTAAGTTGGTGTCTGTTTACAATGTATAGAGCATAAAATATCTACTAGCTGAAAAATTAATTCACATATGGGATCAACTAATAAGCGTATATAGACATATAATAAGCCTATATCCTAAATGTATGCCTTAATTAATAAAGAAGTTGCGATAAAATTAAACATTTAATCCAATAGGAATTAGCTTGATAAATCCAGTCACTATCCTGTTTAGATATTTCCTTTCTAATGTCCCCCCCCCCAGGTCTATTCCTCAATTACAATAAATAAAATTGTACTGTAGATTTTATAGTGCCTTGGTTCTAGTCCCCATAGACATATTGTATCTTTTCATATTATTCCTGGTCACCTTACATCCCTGACACCTGCCACACACAAAAAGCCCTTCCTATCCAAGAAGGTAAGCAGATTCCTCCTAGGGAGAATAGCTATGTACCTGACTACTTTATTTATTTTACTTTTATTTATTTATAATGGAGCTTTTTGGTAGATTATCTTAGGGCTGTTAGGTAGAACTGGTCCAAGTATCACATCTTTCCTCAAGATACCCCAATATTTCTAAACAATTTTTTTCATTCCTTTACACTGTCTATTAAAGTTCAGAATCAGTAACAAACCAAAATCCCCTTTCTCCCATTGTAATCTACAACCTTCACTGTTGACTCATTTTCTATTATTTGCGCTTTTTCCAACTTTTGTGTAATAAAATTTCATTTTTATAACCCTGTATCTTTTTTTATAACCTTGTATCAGTCTTTCTCCTAATAATAACTTGGATTTTTGTTTAAATATTTCCACTCATTTTAATGAACTATCCTTTAGGAATGTTCCAAAACCACAACGGATGATGACAACTTGGTTTTGGATTGTATCCAATTCCAATCTGTGTCCTTGAAAAAAGAAGATCTTGTAAATAACTTATTATCTTCCACATATATTTCCAGATCTAGAAATTGTAGACCTGTAGCATGAAAGTTGCAGATAAACACTTTCTTTCTCTCATTATCCTCCAGAAATTAAATAAATCGTATTAATAATTTTTCATTGCCCTCCCACACCAATCGTAATCTATATATCTTTTACATACTATAAGTTATTTAGGTCTATTCAACCAAAAAAGCATCATATTCCAATTTAGCCATGAAAATATTGGCTATCCTGGTGGCAAATTTGCCATTCCCACTCTGAGCCCATTCTACTGATTTCAATGCATCTTCAAGACTAATAATGTTGTACCTATGTACCTAAATAATGCTGGTGGAAAGTATTACCCAAATTTAGTAGTAAATGTTTGATATCCCATATTACATTTCCATGGATTGGGCTAATGGTTGGAGAAAATAGTTTACATACACTGCTCAAAAAAATTAAAGGAACACTAGGAAATCACATCAGATCTCAATGGGGCAAAATATCATGCTGGATATCTATACTGATATGGACTGGGTAATGTGTTAAGAACATAAGGATGCCCCATCATGTGATGTAAATGAAAATGATCAACCTACAGAGGACTGAATTCAAAGACACCCCAAAAATCAAAGTGAAAACACAATTTTGGTGAGATTTCATTGCAGCAACTCAAAATGGTAATCAGTAGTTTGTATGGCCCCCACGTGCTTTTATGCATGCCTGACAACGTCGGGGCATGCTCCTAATGAGTCAACGTATGATGTCCTGGGGTATTTCCTCCCAGATCTGGACCAGGGCATCACTGAGCTCCTGGACATTCTGAGGTGCATTCTGGTGGCATAGGATGGACCAAAATATGATATCCCATAGGTGTTCTATTGGATTTAGGTCTGGCGAGCGTGGGGGCCATTCAATGGTATCAATTCCTTCATCCTTCAGGAACTGCCTGCATACTCTCGCCACATGAGGCCAGGCATTGTCATGCCAAGAGGAACACAGGACTCACTGCACCAGCATAGGGTCTGACAATGGGTCCAAGGATTTCATCCTGATACCTAATGGCAGTCAGGGTGCCATTGTCTAGTCTGTAGAGCTCCATGGATATGCCTGCCCAGACCATCACTGACCCAACACCAAAATAGTCATGCTGAGCAATGTTACAGGCAGCATAACATTCTCCATAACTTCTCCAGACCCTTTCACATCTGTCACATGTGCTCAGGGTGAACCTGCTCTCATCTGTGAAAAGCACAGGGCGCCAGTGTTGGACCTTCTGGTGTTCAATGGCAAATGCCAATCGAGCTCTATGGTGCCAAGAAAGAAAAAAATAAATTCTGGATAATCAGCCACCATCCCCAAAATATTAATCAGATGTAGGAGTCAAACCCCCCAATTTGAATGGGACTTTTAAGGCATTGATACATAAAGCATAAAAATATATGAAATCTTTATTTTCCATCAAAACATAAAATGACAATGTGACGGGGGTGTAGGCAGGACGGAACACTCACAGAGGATGATAAACACATAAAGCTTTATTGACACTCAATCAGGGTAGGAAGGTAGCGTCCGGGTACCCAAACAAGGGCAGTAGAGGGGGGCGGAGCCCAAAACAATTGTAATCTGGCCCACGATAGGGCAAACTTGGAGTCTCTGGTAAATTGTAATCCAGGCAGGGTAATGGAGGGGCACACGGACAGTCCAGGCAGGGGAAAGTAAGGGGAAAAGTCACAGACAGTCCAGGCAGGGGCAGCAGGGGTATAGACACAGTTCTGGCAGGGGTCCCTTCGGGCTCCCAGCGGCCAGCAGCAGGCAACGACAACCCTCAGTACACAGCAGGTAATGTACACAGCAGGTAATCCACACAGCAGGTAGTTCACAGTAGCAACATGTAAGCCTGGCCCCAGAGTATTAGAGTATCATGGGACCCACAGCAGGTAGTTTACAGCAGCAGTGGGTAAGTAATTCAGGCAGGGAAGAGTAAGGGGAGAAAGTTCATGAACAGTCCACAGAGGGATAAAACAGGGGTGCAGACACTCACGGTTCTGGCAGGGATGTTCCGGCTCACAGCAGACGACAGCAGGGGGGGTGACCCTTCTCAGCACACAGCAACACAAGCAATCCCGACCCCACAGTATAGCAGCAGGTACTCCTCCTGAGCCTTGAGTATTAGCAGAGTGTCCAGTGGGTGATAGTCCCCAATCTCCCTGGGGTATTGCAGAGTATTCAGCGGGTAATAATCCTCAAGTCCCTGGGGTATTGCAGAGTGCCCAGTGGGTAATAATCCTCCAATTCCCTGGTGGATTGCAGAGTGCTCAGCGGGTAATAAGTCTCTATTCCAGGGGGGTATTGCAGAGTGGCTGCGGGGGTCTCGCCTCAGCGTAGACCTCCCAGCAGCTGGCAGCGGACAGAACAGCCAGGGGAGCCCTGCACCAGGCTTCTTAAGGCTGCTGCAGGATGCTCCCGGTTGTCCTGGCAACCTTGGGTGGCGTGCCTCGTCGCCTTGGCAACGAGGCATGCCCCCTTGATACGGGCCGCGATCTTGAGAGCGCGGCCTTTGTCTTCAGCGAGTGCAGGTGCGGTTAAAATCCCGTGCCCGCGCCTCACTCGCCGGGGGCCACGCAGCGTCAAGCTGACGGCCTTGTCCCGGAATCCGTATGGCCAGAGAGGCATGAATTTCGCCGCAGGGGGTCATCTTCCTCCCTCTGGTTGGGCTGGGTGGGAGGAAGATGTCCCAGCAGGGGTGTGGAAAGTCACACCTCTCATCCTGTGCGGCCTGGCTTCAAAGGGCCGTGACAGGATGAGGGGGGGGGGAGGAAGGTGCCACACAGGACACAGGCACTGGGGGGGGGTGAGGGCAGCTCTCAGGCACACCGTGACAGACAACAATTTTCCAAAGGTCATAATATATCATTACATCACCATCACAACATTGTTTGATTACAGAAAATGTCTCAGTAATTTAGTGTATTTCAGGGCAATTATACTCCTTCCTCAGGGAAATGACTCTGCAAAGAGGTGATATAATCTGTGAGGTTAGAAATGCATTTATTTAGAACATATGATGTGTGTCCATAAAGTATATTTACATAGTTCCAAATGTATGATATACTCACAACGTAGGAGAGTAAAAAAAACAAAGAAATAAATCTTCAGCCAAGCTTACAACAAGATTAGAGTTTGCTGCTACTCCACAGCCAGCACTCTGGTGAGCCTCAGGTACCCAGGGCCCTCCCAATCAGAACACAGAGGCCACCTGAATCACTGCAAGAGAGGATTTTGGTGGTAAATTTCACAGACGGGGTGCTGCTTTTTTGTGAGTGCTGCATTGATGGAGTGCTAAGACGCAGTTAAACACAGCAGTCTAATCATGCCTTCTCTGCTTTTCACAGGTAAATGCTGCTATCTACTCTCCACTCTTAACTACAAAAACGCATAGACTTCTGTTAATTTCAGAACAAATAGTGTATATATATTTTTGTATATGTTGATTAGTTCTCACCTCTAGTTGCACTCTGTTTATGACTGTAGCCTGTGTCTGTTCTGTTTGAGAAACATCCCCCCCTATTCATGTGATCCTTATCAGTTCCTGATTGAGGCAGAGAAGAGTGCTCATTTGACCATCTCCCTATAAATTTAGATCAGCTCATGGGGGGAAATCACAGATGGGGGGCACAGTCACAGATGGGGTGCTGCTTTTGCGTGAGTGCTGCATTGATGGAGTGCTAAGATACAGTTAAACACAGCAGTTGAACTAAAGCAGGATAACTCAAGCAGCAGGAAGATTCAACAAGAAACTCTACTGCATGCTGGACGGACTGCAAGCAAACACCCTGGGAAACATCTCTTCAAATCTGAGTCCCACTCCATGTACCTTTTTAATATGTCCCCTCTACTCCTCCTTTTCATATTACTTTACTGCATCACCAAAATCTCACTTCTTTACCCCTCTGCTCCACCCCAAAACTTGTACATCTCACCCTCACTGCTACCATCTCCCTACTACTGCTCTCATCACCTCCTGCTGATACTTCACTCTTCTGCTGACCCAAACACCAGGACTGGAAGGCATGTGCACTCATGTACATCCCTCTCCCATGTTACTTTCCTCACCCTTCTTCTTCTTCTAACCTATGGGGATATCTCCCCAAACCCTGGTCCTCCACTCCAGGCATCCTCTTTCTTCCGGGAATAGCCGCAATTCCCTCAATTTAACATCGGTCCCCGTGCTCCCAAAAACCACCCTCACTTTTTCATGTGCGCTCTGGAATGCCCACTCTGTCTGTAATAAGCTCACCTCCGTCCATGACCTTTTTGTCTCCCACTCCCTTAACCTACTAGCAATTACAGAAACTTGGCTCCATGCAGCAGATTCTGCTTCTCCCGCAGCACTTTCCTATGGAGGCCTCATCTGGACCCACTCACCCAGACCCAGTGGTCGGAAAGGTGGTGGTGTTGGTTTGCTTCTATCCCCACTGAGCACCTTTCAAGTCCTCCCTAACCCTGCCTCTCTATCCGTCTCTTCTTTCGAGACTCACTGCATCCGTCTGTTTTCTCCCATTTCTCTTAGGATTGCAGTGATCTATCGGCCTACTGGACCGGTGTCCCTCTTTCTTGATGATTTCTCCACCTGGCTACCCTACTTTCTCTCCTCTGAACTACCCACTATCATTCTCGGAGATTTTAACATCCCTATTAATGTCAACAACCCGGCTACATCCCAACTCTTCAACCTAACCTCATCTTTTGCATTAGCACAGTGTATACAGTCCTCCACTCACTCTGATGGGAATACATTAGACCTTGTTTTCTCCCATCTTTGCACTTCCTACAACCTCACAAACACCCCTTTCCTCTCTCTGATCACAATCTCATCACCTTCACAGTGTCCTTGTCTTCAAACACCTATCCCTCCAAGCAGCAAACAATTACCCGCAGAAACCTTCACAACTTGAACCCTGCTCCTTTCCACTCTGCAACTTACCAACTCTATGACAGAATCTCTCCCCTGTCTTGCCCTGACCTGGCCACTGCTGTCTACAGCAATTCACTTTCATCCGAATTAGACTCACTTGCTCCTCAAACAACACGAAGCATCAGGCCCCGACCGTTACAACCTTGGCAGACTGACGACACCAGAAATCTTAAACGGCATGGTCGTGCGCTGGAGCGATTGTGGAGTAAAACCAAATCCCAGCAAGCATTCACCCGATATAAATCTTCTTTCTTAACATACAATTGCTTACTTCATGCTGCTAAACAAGCCTACTTTGTCATTCTTATTAATACCTTGTCATCCAGTCCTCGTTGTCTCTTCTCTACTTTTAACTCTCTACTTTCTCTACCTCCACCCAGTACCTCACTCACTGCTCACAAGATTGCAAATCATTTAAAAAACAAGATTGACGCAATTCGTAGGGGCATTGTCAGTACACAGACATCCATCCCACTTACCATACCTTATACTAAACCTCCCTCAACACTTTCCTCTGTTGACCTTGCTACTACCGAAGAGGTCACTAAGGTTTTCTCAGAAGCCTGTCTCGCTACCTGCCCCCTGGATCCTGTCCCCTTACAACTACTACGGTCACCCTCTTCTTCTATCCTATGCTCCCTCACTCACATTTGCAATCTTTCCCTCTCTACTGGTGCCTTCCCCTCCCCTCTAAAGCATGCACATATCACTCCCATACTTAAAAAGCCCTCCCTGGACCCCACCAACATGAACAACTTAAGACCCATCTCCCTGCTGCCATTTACCTCTAAACTCCTAGAACGCTTAGTCTACAATCGCCTGAGCTCCCACCTCACCGACAACAACCTTCTTGACCCTATACAGACTGGCTTTCGCTCACTCCACTCCACTGAAACTGCCCTACTAAAACTCACTAATGATCTACTAACAGCTAAAACCAATGGCCACTACTCCGTACTCTTACTACTTGACCTCTCTGCGGCTTTTGATATGGTTGACCATCCCCTCCTCCTCAAAAAACTCCACTCTCTTGGTCTCAGAGACTCTGTTCTCTCCTGGTTCTCCTCCTACCTATCGCAGCGCTCCTTCAGAGTTACCTCTAACGCTGCCTTCTCCTCTTCACTCCCTTTTTCTGTAGGGGTCCCTCAAGGTTCTGTCCTTGGACCCCTTCTCTATCTACACTTCCTCCCTTGGTCACTTGATAAACTTCCATGGCTTTAAGTACCATCTCTATGCTGATGACACACAAATATATCTTTCTACCCCTCACCTCACCCCTTCAGTTTCCGCTCGCATTACTAACCTACTTAGCGACATATCGGCATGGATGTCACACCACTTCCTCAAACTCAATCTTTCCAAAACTGAGCTCTTAGTATTCCCCCCAGCCCGTGCCCCCTCCCCTGACTTCTCCATCAAGATCAATAACACAATCATCATTCCCTCCCCTCATGCCAAGGTGCTAGGTGTAATCCTAGACTCCCATTAGTCCTTTCACCCTCAAATCCAATCACTGTCCAAATCTTGTAGACTTCACCTCCGCAACATCTCCAAGATACACCCGTTTCTAACTTCGGAAACCACTAAGCAACTTATTCACTCCCTTGTTATATCTCGCCTTGACTATTGTAACTCATTGGCCTACCGAATTGCAGGCTATCCCCTCTTCAGTCTATCATGAATGCTGCTGCCAGACTTATCCACCTTACTAACCGTTCTGTATCTGCCACCCCTCTCTGCCAATCCCTCCACTGGCTTCCCATTGCCCAACGGATAAAATTCAAAACATTAAAAATAACGTATAAAGCCATTTATAACTCTGCGCCAAATTACATCAACGATCTTGTCTCTAAATATCAACCAAACCATACTCTCCACTCCTCGCAAGTCCTCCTGCTCTCTAGCTCCATTGTCTCTTCAACCCATGCTCATCTCCAGGACTTTTCCAGAGCTTCCCCCATCCTCTGGAACTCTCTACCCCAATTTATCAGACTATTGCCTACTCTGCTCACTTTTAGGCGATCTCTGAAAACGTCTCTTCAGGGATGCCTATCCTGCCCTCAGCTAATAATGGAATCTTCTACTCTTCCAACCAGTCCATCCCCCATAGTTACTATCTTTTGTACCACTAGCCCCTCCCTCCTAGATTGTAAGCTCCAAGGAGCAGGGCCCTCCTTTCCCTCTTGTATTGAACTGTATTGTTGCTGTATTGTCTCCCGTCATATTGTAAAGCGATGAGCAAACTGTTGGCGCTATATAAATCCTGTATAATAATAATAATAATAATAATAATAAAAATGCCACCAAAAGATATTAAAACAATGGAGAGAGGCATTGCATCACATAAGGGGTGAACCCACCATTGCAGTTGTGGACATCCAAATATTAAAAAAAAAAATTGGTCCGCCTATACAGATGAGCAAAGGGGCATATAGACAAGGGTCTTCAAAGTATACACTAGATCAAGCCACATAGACCTTAAAGATAATATTGATAAAGAACCACATAAATACATATATCATCAGACCAGCAGTAGGGAAAAAAAAGACCCCAATTACTAAAAAGGACCCCCTATTTGGTATTAATATCCACACAATGTTCACCATAGGAACTCGCAACACCACACTTTATGGGAATCCATACCAGCCCACAAGTAAAAGAGGAGTGTTGGATATCAAATACAAGCTGGACAAATGGATGAGGTGAGCCTTATTGTATGGACTCTATTTTTCCATACTGCCAGATTCAAATCCCTGCAGAAAGGGCCTGAAATTGACCGATTCATGCAAGCCGGGAGGGGAGGTAGCATGGAGAGGGAGATCACATATTTTTTATGTGTCTATATGCTTACCTCCAAAATTCCAACTTCGTCTTGCCCACACAAAAACATCCACATTCACATAGGAGTAAATATATCACCCCTGCAGTTTGACAATTAGAAAAATGTTTAGATTTAAAGGATTTGGTAATCTGGCCTGTGCTTTCGTACACATCTGCAGTAATTACAAGCACCACAGCTGAAAGTGCCTTTTAATTTACATGGATCTCTAGAAAATGACAAGGGAGGTTATTGGCCACCAGGTGATCCAAAGCTCGTTTTTCACTAGGATTTAAATTATGGTTTCCTTTATGATTGATTTTTAGTTTTATTTCTCAGCATGCTAGTTTCAAAAAGGCTGCTATATGGGAATTGGAACTTGGGGGAGGAAACCAATCAGATTTTTTCTTTAACATATATGTGTATGTAGAAGACTGTTCTTCAACTGAGTCAATATGTTGGAGAAGCTGGGCAATGTTGATATGATCGATCAAATCTGAAGGATCATTTTCCTCTAATAGAGACAAAAGATTGTCCAAAGTTTTTTGATCCTCCCTATTAGGGGGCATGTTTTTAGATTTATCATACATAAGCTTTAAAATCAGATTACGGGCAAACAATTGTAAATCCTTAATCGCTGTGAATTTATCTAAATTTTATACAGGGCAAAAAAACTTAGGCCTCTCGCCAAAAGATTTTTTTAATTCTATTGATAGCTGTTAGGTGGAGAAATTAACAATATTTAGACCCATTTCTCCATCTGTTTTTTCATGTATGTTTCTATGTGTCTGTGTCCTTTGTTCGTGCTGCAAATGTTGGCAGTTTGCACTAACAAAATGAGGATTGTTGGATTGTGTATGCAAAGTCATAGTGGGCTCAGTGAGATTGTTTTTGTCCAAATCAGAAACTGAACCATCATTGAATGTCTCATCTATAGAAGAAGAAGAGGAACATGTACCACCACCTTGTGAGAAGAACTATATTTTTGCTTTTGCTGACACTGTTTTCACGTGATATTTTTCTATTTTTCATTTTCTTCTCAGTGACACTGATGGCTTCCTGAAGACGCTGTAATTGGTGAAAAGAGTTGAGGTGTACATTGCCATAATTCCCGGTTTCTAGGTTATGTCACATCCAGCTACAAACCTCCAGTTTTTGGAACGCACACCAACTCTGGTGAGAGGAGCGACAAAGCAGACCTTTGTACTTTCAGCTGTTTACACTGGTGCCAGTAGATAGAGGCACTTTTAAATGTGTATAAGACATGTTTACATATTTGAAGGAATTTTTATAATCAATAAATACTGCACTATGATTTATTATTTTAGCATCTTCTCTGTTATTGGTGAGTGTCTTGGAACCAAACTGAATCAACACAGAGAGCAGGAGAGGATGTTAAAAGGACCCTGATATACAGAGCTACAGGAGGCTTAAGCACTTTATGCAAAAAAACAAAACAAAAAAAAAGCTGCACAAATAGTGAAAAAGTTGAAAAATAGCTACTGGCGAGACAATCCGGTCAATTGTATACAAATATTATAAATAACGGTGGCCATTTTTAATTTTGATAATTGATCTAAGGGGGCTCATTCCCTCTCTGGATGGTTATAAAAAGCAGCGGTGATGGTTGCACATAGTTTCCATGTCCCAGATGGCGTCATGTGACGAAACACATCAGGTGAAGCTTGTGCGTCTGACGTCTACACACTGCTCTCTAACACCAGGAAGTTTACCTGTTCCTGGGACAGGAGAATACTCTGTACACAGTGCTGATTCGCCTGCCTGAATGTGAGTGCAATACTTTATTATGATTATACAAGATTTATATAACAGTTTGTGCGGTGCTTTACAAAATTAAGGTAGACATTATAGTTACAATATAATTTGGTACAAGAGGAAACAGGGGGCCCTTCTCATTAGAGTTTACAATCTAGGAGAAAGGGTTGAGTGATACAAAAGGTAATAGCTGTAGGGGGGATGAGCTGATGGAGGAAATAAATGGCGGTTTACTAGGTAGAAGCAGGATGGGCTTTAAAGAGAAATGTTTTCAGGGATCGTCTAAAAGGTGGTTAGATTAGAAGGCAGCTGGATTGGGGTACGGGATTCCATAGGATGGGAGAAGCTCGAGAGAAGTCCTGGAGGTGAGCATGGGAGGAGGAGACATGGAAATTAGACAGCAGAAGGTCTTGGTAGGATCGACGGGAGCAGTTTGGTTGATATTTTGAGACCATGTTGGTGATGTAGCTGGGGGCAGAGTTGTGGATGGCTTTGTAAGTTGTTGTTAGCATTTTTAATTTTATTCGTTGGGTGAGTGGAAGCCAGTGAAGGGATTGGCAGAGAGGATTAGCAGACACTGAACGTTTGGTAAGGTGGATGAGCCTGGCAGCAGTATTCATGATGGACTGGAGGGGGGATAGCCTATGTAAAGGTAAGCCAATGAGGAGGGAGTTGCAGTAGTCAAGGCGAGAGATAACCAGGAAGTGAATTAGAAGCTTTGTGGTATCATTGGTTAAAAAGGAGTGTATTCTGGATATGTTGCAGAGGTTGAGGCGGCATGATTTGGACAGGGATTGGATGTGGGCCTGAAAGGATAGTTCAGAATCCAGGGTTACATCTAGCACCCTGGTATGCAGGGATAGGTTGATAGTGGTGTTATTGATCCTGACCGAGAAATCAGGGGAAGAGGCACGTGGAGGAGGAAATATTATGACCTCAGTTTTGGATAGATTGAGTTTTAGGAAGTGGTGTGTGACGATTGTGCACAATAGAGGCATGGACGCTGTACGTGACAGCCATCTTGTTAGGTCTCAGCCATGTTCTCTCCTGTCCTCCCTCCTCCCTTTTCAATGGAATGCATAGCTATAAGTTGAATGGAGGTCAAGAGGATCTCTTATCCTAAATAAAACACAGATAGAGAAAGTTCAGGGCTGTAAACTGCTAATTAGTCTGGTTCCAGGGGGTCTGCTTGTAAACAACTTTCCTCTGCCCGACTCAGTCAGTCAGTCATGACCTGTTAGGCCATTAGGGCTAAAGCCTGCCATAAAACGTACATTTCACATGAGGCATTTTTCATACAATTCATAAACTTCAGCAGGAACTGGGCACATTAATATGAAGTATATATTCGGAAAGATCATTTTAATATGAGTCACACAAGACCTTACATCACTATATTAGTTCCTACAAGAGAGAAGGAGCAGTGTCTTTTATCCTGAGTGACAAGGGTACGCTAGATTTGGTATCTTTGCGGTTTGAATATAATTCTGACTTCAGTCCGCTTTCAGCTGAGAATGGGTCACAGGAGTGTATAACGAACTGCACTCCTGTGATCCACAGAAGTACAGCCAAAAAGAGCTTTGGCTATACTTTTCCTTTAATCACCTCTTCTCAAGAGAGAATAAATCCAGTTCAGTAAATCTTTCCTCGTAGTTGAGCTCCTCCATGCCCCTTATCAGTTTGGTTGCCCTTTTATGCACTTCCTCCAGTTCCCTTTTCCTTTTTTATGAACTGGTACCCAAAACTGAACTACATATTCCAAATGTGTCCAGATGAGCAGATATAAGGAGAAAAAAGAAGGGATAAAAAGCCACAAGAGAGATCCTTCAGTTTTAAGTATTCAGTTGTAAGTGAAAATTATGGCAAAAAGTGTTTTGTTTTCTTTGGATACACTATGTAGCTACAATGACTTGTCCAGTTTCACTAACACAGGCCAAAGTTGCAAAACTTCATTCAGCCATTAAGATTTGTTTTACCTCCTGGCATTAGGGGGTTAAAGAAGAAGTTAGGTAATGTCCTCATTTAGGGTCAAAGCCATGAAATTCCAATCCTTTCACCATGGTTTTTCATTTTATTATCATCTATTTAAATTCCTTTCATCATTTCATTGTCAGTTAGTGCTACATTCCACAACTTCTTTCTGACTAGTAATAACTTTTGCAGCCATCTGGGTATAAGCAGCATTCTTTTCATATTTTTTAAATGAAGAGCACAAAAAAGAATCGGGGTAATCAAATCATGGTGATTTTTTTTCAGTAGTGTGACAAGTTTAATTTGTATAAGATGTCAGTTAGGATGCAATATGTATCAAATTTCTCTTCATCTTTTGGCCAGAGGGACATCTGGTTCTCAAAACTCCCAAATGCACAAGATCATAATCTATAGCAACTGTTGAGTAGTGTCAATGTATTTACATTTTAACACCTCTAGTTGTATTGTGTTGGATTCCCAATAGATTTTTTTGCTAAATAGGTAACATTATTCTTCCATATAGTTAGTCTGGCTGAAAAAAGGCAAAAGTCCATCCAGTTCAATAAAAAAAAAAAAAAAAAGTTATAATCCTATACCCAACACAACAAACACTTTACTCCTGCGCTAGGAAAGGACTCATTAGACCCAATAGGAATGTTCTGGAATTTTCTGGAATATGCACTGCTTGCTGCCCTCAACAGACCGGGGTGGTCCGAATACACTGGATACAAATGGAGAAACAGAAAAAGGACGCGCCGACCTAGTGCATTATCATTTAAAATAATTTATTAAAGAAACAAAAATAGGTATCATACTCACAATGGACATAATAACACAGGCATGTCAAACTGAACAAGATGTATGATCCAAACAACATCTCAGTCCATACGATGGAACCCTGGATGACCAACTTCTAACGCGTTTCGAGGACACAACCTGAGGTTGGCTCTGAGGAAGAGGTTGTGACCTCGAAACGCGTTAGCCAGTTGGTCATCCAGGGTTCCATCGTATGGACTGAGATGTTGTTTGGATCATACATCTTGTTCAGTTTGACATGCCTGTGTTATTATGTCCATTGTGAGTATGATACCTATTTTTGTTTCTTTAATAAATTATTTTAAATGATAATGCACTAGGTCGGTGCGCCCTTTTTCTGTTTCTCCATTTATAATCCTATACCCACAGTTGATCCAAAGGAAGGTAAAAAACACAGCAAAGCATTATCCAATTTGCTCCTGTAGGGGAAAAAATTCCTTCCTGATCCCCCGAGAGGCAACCGGATATTCCTTGGACCAACTTTACCTATAAATGTTAGTATCCAGTTATATTGTGTGTCCAAGAAAGAATCCAGGCTTTTTTTAAAGCAATCCACTGAAATGGCCAGAACAAACTCTTGAGGGAATCTATTCCACATTTTCACAGCTCATACGGTGAAGAAACCTTTCCGTATTTGGAGATTAAATTTATTTTCCTCCAGACATAAAGAGTGCCCCCTTGTCCTCTGCGATGACCTCAGGGTGAATAACTCTACACAGAGTTCACTATATGAACCACTGATGTATTTATACATGTTGATCACATCCCCCCTTAATCTCTTCTCAAGAGAGAATAAATGCAGTTCCTCTAATCTTCCCTCATAGCTGAGCTCCTCCATGCCTCGTATCAGTTTGGTTGCCCTTCTCTGTACTTTCTCCAGTTCCCCAATGTTCTTTTTGTGAATTGGTGCCCAAAACTGAACTGCATATTCTAGCTGTAAAATTAGTTAAGGGCCCGTTAACACTGACGTGGTAAGGAAACTGCATGTGATTCGGATAGGTATCGCACTGCATTTCTGTTCAAATTACATGCAATCCTTTTGCAGTGTGATTTGAACCATTCATTTTGTATGGCCCAAATTGCACACTGCACCTACAGGAAAGGTGCAGGATCCTTTTATTTCCACAATGGAACCACTGAGTGTAAACACTCATGTGATCTGATTCAGTGAATTGCTGAACACAGTCTTTGGGGTGTTGTTAACTTAACATTGACATCTGCAGCAGTTCACATGAACTAAGTGTGATTGTGATTCAGTGCAGGAAATGCACATGAATTGCTGTAAATCTGGCACCGCATCAATGTGAACCTCCCTAAAGAGCAATTGCAGGCAACATGTGAAAATGTTTAGTGGCTAATAGTACTATAATATAAACACAGCAACCATGCTAAAGTCAGAAAGGTCATTCAGTTTACCCTGAAACAAAATAAATCCCACACTAAAGATACCTAAAAACATCAACTGAAGAGTTAGCTCTTTACAAAAAAAAGACCTGACACCCTCACTACCTCCGGGTCCTCACTGTACTTACCTCTAGGGCTGCTGAGCTGTCAGCAACCCCGCAGCAGGTTCAGCCGCCTGGGTCTGGTCTTTCTTCTCCATGCTGTGCTTCCAAGACAGACCAGATCAATTTACTGTGATGGCGCAGAATCAGAAATCAATCAAAATCAATCTGGTCCATCCCAGAAGCACCGCCTTAAAAAGAGGCAGATTTCAAATCCTTGGACCGCTGGACTGCCTACAGAGGTGCTGACAGCTCAGCAACCTCAGAGGTAAGTACAGCAGGGACTGAGAGGGTGGGGATGGTGTCAGGTGTTAGTTCACCTTTACGTTTTTTCTGTAAAGGTGAGCTAACACTTTACCTTTGTGGTTAGCAATAATTCATATAATGTAAAAAGTACACTTTACTACTTTTAAAGATGTTTGTTTACTACAGGCATTTATATAATGCCAACAATTTACATACTGCACATTCACATCACTCCCTGCCTTCAAGGAGCTTACAATCTAAGGTCCCAATCTCATATGCATACATACACATACTGGGGGCAATTTAGACAAGAGTCTACCAGCTTGTCTTTGGAGTGTGGGAAAAAAACTGGAGTACCCAAAAGAATCCCATGCAAGCACAGGGAGAACATGGTACTCCAATTGAACCAAGGACCCCAGTGCTGCAAGACAGAAGTGCTAACTGTTGTAAGTTATCGGATATATTTATGATCAGAAGTATTTGTGTTTATGTGAATATACATGCACAGATAGATTGCAAGCTGGGTAAACAGCTTAGCCTGCATTTACATATTAAAAGGTAAATCCCTCAGGACTGATAAAACAGAATTGACAGACTCCTATATAATTAGGTTGAAAAAAAAAGACAAGTCCATTTAGTTCAACCATCGAACTTCCTCTGCTAATTCTATTCAAAAGCAAATGCAAACTGTAGCTTTCCCAACACTCAAACATTATATTAATAGTTCAGATGGGTAATTGTTCATTGCTTCTTGTTATAGTTTATGAGGGTTGTAAACAATACTTTGGCTTAAACTACTTGCCGCCCACACAGAGTACATATACTGCGGCTAGGCGGCACAGCAATGTACTGCTACATCGCCTGGCACATACACACTATTGTGCCTCCTGGGGCGCAGCGGCATTGTGATCCTGTGACCCTTTTGTCCGGTGGACACAAAGAATCATAGTGCTCAGTATCCAGCCGCTGTGAGCAGTTGGGGTATCATGTGATTGCTATGACCAATCGTAGCAATCACATGATATTTTGTAAGCAAATGGCTTTCATTCATGAACAGTTTGCATACTGTTGTAAAGCTGTGATTGGCCCACAACTATCACATGGTACCTGGCACCAGGTACCATGTGATTAGCTGTAGCCTTTAACAGCATGGCAACAGTAAGCTAGAATGGAAAGCCATTCATGACAGTTTAAACTGTTGCTTATTACAGTGGTCGTCACAGTTATAAGCAACAACAGTGTAAAAAAAAAAAAAAAAAAACAAACCCTGATCACCTCCCACAGTAGAAGTGTCACTGAACTACTCTGATGAAAAAAATAGTACAAAAACAAAAAAAAGAAAAGAAAAAAATGCATAAAAATAATTGAATAATTTTTTTTTTTTTTTTTTTTTTATCTTTTTACATACTGTCACCAGTCAGTATCAATATAATAGCATAGAAAACCTGCGCTTGGGAATTTGCAGATAGGATTAGCAGCTAACACAATATATAGGAAAAAATACACACACAATACTTAGCGTAGCTCTTATACTTATCAAATAAAGAATAATAATAAAGTCCAAATCACCACAGATGAAAAATATTGGTGAAACAGCATAGCACATATAAAAAAAAAGTCTCTGCAAAAACTCTTCTAATCCAGTAATAATGGTGCTGAGTGAAACCAGAACCAGAGAGAGAGAATCCATCACCTTTCACCCAATCACTTAGCATCTTACCGGAAAGTGTGACCACCTGAAGGGACTGGTCAAACAAAGCAGATACCAAGCCCAACAGATGATTTTTCATCTGTGGTGATTCACTCAGTATCAATGGCCACTGCCACACCAGTGATATGATGACGCTGTACTGCACTGGTGACAGTATGTTAAAAAAAAAAAAAGGGAAAAAAAAAGTTTTATTTTCCAAAAAATTTGGCCCAAAAAAAGTAAAAATTTCAAAAAACTCTCCATGCCTCTTACCAAATACTTTGGACTGCCTACTTTTCAAAAAAGAGGTAATTTGGAAGGGGGGGGGGGAATTTGTACTGTCCTGGCATTTTAGGGCCTCCAGAAACAAGATGAGATTAGATGAGGCCATCAGTACATCAGGATTGGAGTTATTTTCACCAAAGAAATGTATCAGACTATATTTTGGCCTCAATTTTTGAAGAAACATTATTCGTTTCCAAAATGTATATACAAAGAAAAACATGTATTTTTTTCAAAATTTTCTGTACTTTTTCTTCATTATTAGCAAACAATTAAAAAACCCAGTGGTGATTAAATACCACCAGAAGAAAGCTCTGTCTCAAACAAAATGATAAAAAGGGGTGAGTGTGTCTGGTATTGAAGTGGTTAAATACTTCTCCAATGATTCATATTATATTTTGTTACAACACTGACTACTAAGCCATTGTGCTGCCTTATATAAATGCCTGGCATAAATAATTGATTACTATGGAAAATGTTGTAAGAGAAAGAAAATGCTGATTGTTTGCTATGAACTTCACAGTAAGAAATGAATGAGTCGTACCGCTGAAAAACCAGTCACTGTCACTATGGGACTGATTTGCTAAAACTGGAGAGAGCAAATCTGGTGCAGCTGTGTATAGAAACACATCAACTTCCAGTTTGTTTTGTCAAAGTTTAATTGAATAAGCTGAATTTAGAAGCTGATTGGCTACCATGGGTAACATCCTGCAGAAATACTGTTTGCAGGAAGTTAAATGGACACAAGATGGCAGTGTCCTGCAACCCAGTTGCACAGATGCTGTTGAAAAGCTTCATGGGATTGAATTGCAGGATTTCACTGTTTGACAGAGATCTATTAAACTACATTTCCCAGAAGAGCTAGCTAATGAGCAGGAGCAGACAAATACAGAAGCTCAGGAACCAGAGGACAGGAAGTGGACTGAGAAAGAGCTGGAGAGTAGGTGTGAGTTTAGGATTGTGTGGGATGCCAGAGGTCCCAGCTGAGCCAGACTGTAGAGAGTTGAGAAGAGAGCAGGTGAGCTGGAGTGCTGCTATCCCGAGTGACCTCTGAAGGAGGAACCACAAGGAAACAGGGCCCCCCCCATCTACAGAAAGACTTTCTGCCACTGACAGAGACAACAGACTGGGTGAGAGATTTCCATATTCAAGCCATTTAAGCTGCACATGACATTACCAAGTTCGGTCCTTCTGGAAGAGTGCCGATTGGCCCTGTGCTGGCGCTCTTCCAAAAAAACCTCTAGCAATACACACCAAACTGAGCATGTGCCTATGGGTTCACTCTGTCTTATCAGGTGGACATCTGAACAAGACGAGGGGCAGAGAAAACATGATCAAAATGGCCTTTTTACATGTGCACAGGATTAAGCTCTTAGGTTCCACAGTGAGTGAGTATAACAAACATGCTTTACTGCATATACAGACTGATTTTACTGTTAAGGCCTAAGTTGTTTGGCCTACTAGTTATTACAGTTCCAGCATATTCAATCACAGAGGCCTACTGGACCGTCTACCATCTGCAGGCCCAACTGTATTATTGCTCCCATTATAGTCTGTCCATTTGCCAAGGAACTCCTGCATTGCTGCAGTTTGTCACTGTGGGCTGGGGAAAAACTCAACTCAAAAATGTTGAACTCCCTTCCTCAGGAAGTGGAATTAGTTGAGAGTTTTGCAACTTAAAACTGCTTAGATAGATACTTTCCTCAGGAATCAAAATATACAGGGTTATGGGAATGGTTATAAAAAAAATGACTCACACACATACCCATACATAGGTTGAACTGTAAAGAATTTTTTTCAACCTTATCAGTTTATAATCTTAGTAGCTGGAAAGGCAATGCATTTTGAGTACCCACCCCTTTTACAAGCCCCTTGAAAATGGTCTTCCTAGTTTAACCACTTGCCGACTGTGCTATAGCCGAAAGCTACAGTGGGGGTCGGCTAGTTCTGGGAGGGCATCTAAAGATGTCCTCCCAGAACCCCCGCCCCCCTGTGCGCCCCCAGGGAATGTATTGGACACGCTCTATGGTAGCTGTGTCCTTCAGACACAGCTGACCACTGATGGTGGTGAAGGGCCAATCATGGCGATCCTTTACCAAGGATCATTGGCAGTTCTTTCCTCACGCACTGCCACAGTGTGAGGAAAGAAGAGCTGGTAACTGGCTATTCTGACAGGGAACATTTACACTGATAATCAGGGCATTGATCATCAGTGCCCTGATGATCAGTTCCGCCTATCAGTCCCACTAATCAGTGCCACCGATCAGTCCCACTAATCAGTGCCGCCTACCAGTGTCTCCTTATCAGTGCAGCCTATCCTTTCCCATCAGGAATACAGTCCTGTATTGGTGCTCGTTGTTTTCCAGTGCAAATGACAGAAATGCGCACTAACCAGGAGCGTATAGATAATACGCAGATATGTAATTATCCTGAAGATTCCCCTCTCTTTCTGGTCAGAGTGTAGATTAGGAACTGGAAAATGTAAGCATGAAGCGCCCTCGTGTGGTGAAGATGAGATCCAACAGGCCAGAAGTGTCCTTGCAGAGATGCATGAAACGTTCCCCCTCTCTGGAGCTGGTATAAGGATCACACCGGGGCTGTAAAGGTTGAAAAGCTCCTCCTCTGCTCACACTTCCAGCAACGTCTCCTCTATAATTCCTCCCACATGGAGCTTCCTGTCTGTGCCTGACCTGTCTATGCCTGACCACAGACAGGAAGCGTATTATCTATACGCTTCTGGTTAGTGCGTATTTCTGTCATTTGCACTGGAAAACAACAAGCACCAATACAAGACTGTATTCCTTGTGTGATCTTCTATTTTTAGTTTACTATACAGCACTGCATTTTTATTTATCTGCATTTATATTGGGATTTTATGTGTGTTTTCCTTTAATGTTCAGCTGCTGACAGTTTGGAGTGCTCACTGTAGCATTTTTTTCTATATCCTTTCCCATCAGTGAAGTCCCATCGGTAAATATGAAAAATTACTTATTTGCAAACATTAACAGAAACTAGGAAAAACTTTTTTTGCATTCTAAGTTGCATTCTGAAAATTGGCAAGAAGGGGGTAAAGTGCCTGGTTGGAAATTGGGTAATATCAGCTCAGGATGCAGTGTGCCTGCACAGAGTGCTGTTGCTGAACAGTGCACGTCTCCTGGATGCAGGTTTAGTGCACGAATGCCAACACCTTCACTCTGAGAAGTCCTGAAGAGTGGCTGTGCCTTCTCCTCTCTGTGAACATCTACTGCCTGAACTGCCTTGTTTTCATCTCATTGTGAATCCTCTGCGTGTACTTCTACACCAGAAATACAGTGTGAGATATTGATTTTCTATTACAAAGTCATCAGTTTCATTACATCTGTGTCCTTTTTTGCAGCCTATCTGCATAGAAGACCCCTTAAATCTGATTTCTTGCCTACCAGTCACATTTTCGCAGGCCATAATGTGCCAGGACAGTAAAAACATTTTGGAGGGCACACACTCCAAGATAATTGCTAAGAAGCATAGTAAGCCTTTTGAAGATTCATTTTTTGCCACCTGTTACATATAGTTATATAGTCTTCAAATATATTAATAGTAAAAAGCTCAGGTCCGAGCATGTAGGCCCTGTACAAAATAATCTAGAGTAGGTGACCGGGGACAAATAGGAAGCAAACGTATTAAATACCTTATTCAGCTCTGTGTATACAAAGAAGCATGGGAGAGCTCATGGCCATAATTAGAGATGAGCGAAGTATTCAAAAATTCGATTCGGCTGAATCGGCGAATTCGAGGAATAAATTTGATTCGAGGCGAATATATTCGCTGCGAAATTAACTTATAAAAAGGGTGTTTCTAGGCTTCAGAGAGCCTTTATATTAGTGCAGAACACTGTACCCTTAATTTAAATGCCCTTGGAGTCTGCTGGGGAAGAGAAATAATACTGTCAGTTAGTATGACATGCAGATGAGTGCCGTCGATCTTAGAATCACCGCACACTTCACTCATTTGGGCAGTCACGGGGCCAAAACCAGAGTGTGGAGCCACAGTGTGGCGGTGGAGGCAGCAGCAATGGGAGGCCATACAGCACCCTATGACAAAATAGAACCCACCAGCAGTGTGAGGAGACCTGAAAGTGGCACATGGCAGAGTGTGGCGATGGAGACAGCAGCAATGGGAGGCCGTACAGGGACCCATGATACACTCTGGACCTGGCAGCAGCATGAGGAGGCGGTACAGGGGCCCATGACAGATTACGGGCCTGGCAGCAGCATGAGGAGTCGGTACGGGGGCCCATGGCAGATTACGGGCCTGGCAGCAGCATGAGGAGTCGGTACGAGGGCCCATGGCAGATTACGGGCCTGGCAGCAGCAATGGGAGGCCCGTAATCTGCCAGCACCCTATGACAAAATGGAACCCACCAGCAGTGTGAGGAGACCTGAAAGTGGCACATGGCAGAGTGTGGCGATGGAGACAGCAGCAATGGGAGGCCGTACAGGGACCCATGAGACACTCTGGACCTGGCAGCAGCATGAGGAGGCGGTACGGGGGCCCATGGCAGAGTGGCGAAGCGTAAGCAGCTTAAATTGAAGGCCATACAGAGGCCTATGTTAAAAATAATAACATGTTTGGGGCATGATTCATGGCGGATTTAGTCAGTTGTGTCAGGAACTGGTGGTTTGAAATCCAGACTAATCCACGCCTGATTCATTTTCACAAACGTGAGTCTCTCCACACTTTGGGTGGACAGTCGTGTCCTCCGCGGAGTTACAATACCTCCTGCCGCACTAAACACGCGCTCCGATGCCACGCTACTGGCCGGGCATGACAGCCTTTCAAGGGCAAATTCAGCTAGTTGGGGCCAAAGGTCAAGTTTCGTTGCCCAGTAGTCAAGGGGATTGTCTACCTCAGTTGGCAGGGTGCTGTCCAAGTAGGCCCAAGCCTGTTTGAGGTCCTGCTCCAGGTCCACCTGATGCTGCTGCTGCTGCGGCTGGTTAGTAGTTTCCTCACTGCGCTGGTGAAGAAAGCTACTCATCATCGACTGCAGACTGAGGCAGCCGCTGCTGGTGGAGCTGCCACTGCTCCTACCACCCCACCCCTCCCCTGCTGCCATGGCAGCGGAACGCGAGCGCACAGGGCCCGCAGTGTCTGAGGATGGACGTTGGCGCAGAAAGGCAGAGACCAACTGACTACATAGGTGGTTTTTATAGTACTTTATTTTGGCCTCGCTCTCAGCAGGTGTGAAAAAGGCCACCATTTTTGAACGGTAGCGAGGGTCCAACAAGGTGGACAGCCAAAAGTCATCCCTCTGTCTGATGGTTATTATTCGGCTGTCGCTACGCAAGCAACCGAGCATGCTATGGGCCATTTGTGCCAAGGAATGCGAGGGACTCCCTGCCTCCATCTCCACAGCATACTGCCATGGTGCGTCTGGGTCCTCTGTCTCCTCCTCCTCCTCTACCAGATGCTCCTGCTCCTCCACTCCTGTCCGCTGAGTGGAAAAACCACCCATTTCACTCAATAATTCCTGAGCACCAATGTCCTCCTCTACCTCCTCCTCTTCTTCCTGTCCTGCCCCCACAGGGGTCATGTGATGTTGAGATCTGTGCGCCACGTCTACCGCACCCTGACCAGCCATTGTTAACCTCTTGCCGACCGCGCATAGCCGAATGACGGCTTCACCGCGGCCGGCCAGTTCTGAGTGGACGTTATATGACGTCCTCCCAGAACGCGCTCTCCTGCGCGCCCCAGGGGGCGCGCACCCGGCGATCTCCGTGATCGCTGTGTCCTACGGACACAGCTGATCACGTGATGTGGTGAAAGGCCGATCCCACCGGCCTTTTACCACGTGATCAGCGGTGTCCAATGACACGCTGATCACAGGGAAATGCAAGTGCCGGTTCTCGGCTGCACTTTCCTCACGCTGTCAGATCGTGAGGAAAGTACTGCTGAGAACCGGCAGTTGTCAGAGCGGGGATCGGCACCGATCATCAGGGCACTGATGATCAGTGCCCTGATGATCGGTGCCCAGCAGTGGCACCCGCAAGTTCCGCCCAGCAGTGCGCCCACTAGCCCCGCCCACCCGTTCCCAGCAGTGCCCCCACCTGTGCCCAGCAGTGCCCCCACCTGTGCCCAGCAGTGCACCCACCTGTGCCACTCTGCATTGCCACCTACATGTGCCCAGCAGTGCCACCCACCTGTGCCCAGCAGTGCCACCCACCTGTGCCCAGCAGTGCCACCCACCTGTGCCCACCCACCAGTGCTGCCCACCAGTGCCACCCACCAGTGCAGCCCAGCAGTGCTGCCAGTCAGTGCCACCAGTCAGTGCCCAGGGGTTGTGCCAGTCAGTGCCGCCAGTCAGTGCCCAGAAGTGATGCCAGTCAGTGCCGTCTATCAGTACCCATCATCAGTGTCACCTATCAGTGCCGCCTATCAGTGCTGCATATCAGTGCCGCCTATCCGTGACCCCTAATTAGTGCTGTCTATCAGTGCCGCCTATCCGTGCCACCTCATTAGTACTGCCTATCAGTGCCCTTTAGTGCTGCCTATCAGTGCCCATCAGTGCCGCCTATCAGTGCCCATCAGTGCCGCCTCATCAACGCAAATCAGTGAAGGAGAAAAAATACCAGTTTGAAAAATTTTATAAAAGATACAAATAAACTTTTTTTTTTTTTTCAAATTTTTTGCACATTTTTTAATTTATAGCGCAAAAAGTAAAGTGCCCAGTGGCGATTAAATACCACCAAAAGAAAGCTCTATTTGTGAGAAAAAAATGATCAAAATTTCATATGGGTACAATGTTGCATGACCGCGCAATTGTCAATCAAAGTGCGGCAGCGCTGAAAGCTGAAAATTGGCCTGGTAAGGAAGGGGGTATAAGTGCCTGGTAGGCAAGTGGTTAACAGCATTTGTTCCAGGACGTGCAACAGAGGAATGACGTCGTTCATCCCATAGTCCTGCCGACTCACGAATAGCGTGGCCTCCTCAAAGGGCCTGAGCAAGCGGCAGGTGTCACGCATGAGCTGCCAATGGCTGACATCGAAGTTACACAGGGGAGTACCTTTATCCGCTTGTAACATCAGGAAATTGGTGATGGCCTTTCACTGTTCGTAAAGGCGGTCTAACATGTGTAGGGTTGAATTCCACCTTGTTGCAACGTCGCAGATCAGGCGATGCTGTGGAATTCCGTTCTGCCGCTGCAGCTCAAGGAAGGTGTGCTTTGCGGTGTAGGAATGGCTGAAATGCATGCAAAGTTTACGTGACATTTTAAGGATGTCTTGCAGTGGGATGGTGGATTTTAGGAACCGCTTGACAACCAGATTGAACACGTGAGCCATGCATGGCGCATGGCACAACCTTCCTTGACGCAGAGCAGACACCATGTTCTTTCCGTTGTCGGTCAACATGGTTCCGATTTTCAGTTTGCGCGGAGACAGCCATCTGTCGATTTCTCTGTTCATTACACTCAGAAGTTCCTCCCCTGTGTGACTACGTTCGCCAAGGCATACCAGGTGCAGCACAGCGTGACACCGTTGCGCCCTGCACATGTGATATGCCGGTCGGGTAATGGGACTTGGCACGGGGGTGGCGGCTGAGGACACGGCGGAAGAAGAGGTGGTAGAGGCGGACATCTTTGCTGGACCAAGGACGTGCAAACGTGGAGGCAAAAGCGGTGTGACCTGTCCAAGTTTCTGGTGCGGCTGTGCCGGCACCACGTTCACCCAGTGGGCCGTAAATGACATGTACTGTCCCTGACCGTAGTTACAGCTCCACACGTCGGCGCTGCCGTGCACTTTGGCAGAGACCGACATGCTCAAAGACTGGCCCACTATCTCTTCTACATGTGAATGCAGGGCTGGCACTGCCTTTTTGGCGAAGAAATGCCGGCTTGGCACTCTCCACCGCGGCTCGGCACAAGCCATCATTTCTCGGAAAGGTGCTGAGTCCACCACTTGGAAAGGGAGGGACTGCAGCACCAGCAACTTGGACAGGAGGACGTTCAGCTTCTGCACCATCGGGTGCGTGCTCGCAAACTGTTGTCTCTTGGAAACGGATTCCAAGAAAGACTGCTGACGGAATCCGTGAAGAGGAGTAGCAGGAGAAGGAGCATCTGAACGAGCGGAAGATGCCAACGAGCGGCAACTCCCCTCAGCAGAGGTGTTGGAGCCTTGACTGGCTGATAGAGGGCGATTGACGTCGGGTGACGGAGCAAGTAACGGAGCGGGTGATGGAGCGGGGGCTGGGGCAGGCAGAACCGCCGTATCTTTATCACGGTTTTCCCAGGCCACCGAATGGCGACGCTGCATATGCTGACGCAACGCTGTAGTCCCAACATGGGCCCCCTGGCCATGCTTGACTTTCTGGCCACATAGTCGACATACGGCTACGTTTACTTCCTCGGGCGGCTTGACGAAAAATTGCCACACCGCCGAGTAGGAAACTTTGCCCCCGCTACTCCTCACTGGCTGACTGCTACTTCCTCCGTGCACACCGGCACCACTACTGGCCGTGGTGGTAGGCTGCAGTGGAGCTGGTGCTCTACTCCGTGGCCGTTTGCCTCCACTGACACTGCTGCGACCCTGCTGCCTCCTGGGCAACCCACCGACTGTTTTGCTCGCTGCCAAGCTGCCACCCTCTTCTCCTGATGATGCGGAAGCAATAGCCTGATGACGACGAGGCTGCCAAGTGCGATCAGCCTCATCATCATCAATTAGGGTCTCCGCCTCACTACTAGCCCCCTCGGCTGCGTGTGGGTCAGGAGACAGACCTGTCTCTAGACCGGCTACCGAGCCACTCTCCTCGCCAGTACTTCTTCGCCTGGCTGCTGAAGAGGCGGATGTCTCCCCCCGTTCCTGACCGCCCTCTGTTAGCTCTTCCTCACTGTACAGTGGGGCTGAGCCCACAGCATGCTATACTTCGCTTGGTGAGGGAACACCAAAGGACAGGGGCAGGTAGAGGACACGTGATTTCAGTGGGCTTGCTCCCGGGCCATGCCAACTAACGGTTGTGTCTGACGTACCCACCGACCGTTGGCTGTAGGTGTCAGAGGTGACCTGGGAAGAGGAAGACGACCGAGCCAACCAATCGATGACGGCAGGGTTGTCGGTGGAGACACGACCGCTGGATGACACCGGGAGCACTGGCCTCTGGCTGCGACTAGTGCTGCCTCGACCCCTTCCTCTGCTGCCACGTCTGCTCGCTCCTGAAACATTGCCTCCTCTGCCACCCCTCTGCGTGTTGTCTGACATACTCTTTAATTCAACAGTTCTGTGTTCCTGAGTAACAATTCTGTGTCCCTGAGTAACAGTTCTGTGTCCCTGAGTAACAGTTCTGTGTCCCTGAGTAACAGTTCTGTGTCCCTGAGTAACAATTCTTTGTCCCTGAGTAACAATTCTGTGTCCCTCAGTAACAATTCTGTGTCCCTCAGTAACAATTCTGTGTCCCTCAGTAACAATTCTGTGTCCCTCAGTAACAATTCTGTGTCCCTCAGTAACAATTCTGTGTCCCTCAGTAACAATTCTGTGTCCCTCAGTAACAATTCTGTGTCCCTCAGTAACAATTCTGTGTCTGTCCCTGAGTAACAGTTCTGTGTCCCTGAGTAACAATTCTGTGTCCCTGAGTAACAATTCTGTGTCCCTCAGTAACAATTCTGTGTCCCTCAGTAACAATTCTGTGTCCCTCAGTAACAGTTCTGTGTCCCTCAGTAACAGTTCTGTGTCCCTGAGTAACACTTCTGTGTCCCTGAGTAACAATTCTGTGTCCCTGAGTAACAATTCTGTGTCCCTGAGTAACAATTCTGTGTCCCTGAGTAACAATTCTGTGTCCCTGAGTAACAATTCTGTGTCCCTCAGTAACAGTTCTGTGTCCCTCAGTAACAATTCTGTGTCCCTCAGTAACAATTCTGTGTCCCTCAGTAACAATTCTGTGTCCCTCAGTAACAATTCTGTGTCCCTCAGTAACAATTCTGTGTCCCTCAGTAACAATTCTGTGTCCCTCAGTAACAATTCTGTGTCCCTCAGTAACAATTCTGTGTCCCTCCCTCAGTAACAATTCTGTGTCCCTCAGTAACAATTCTATGTCTGTCCCTGAGTAACAATTCTATGTCTGTCCCTGAGTAACAATTCTATGTCTGTCCCTGAGTAACAATTCTATGTCTGTCCCTGAGTAACAATTCTGTGTCCCTCAGTAACAATTCTGTGTCCCTCAGTAACAATTCTGTGTCCCTCAGTAACAATTCTGTGTCTGTCCCTGAGTAACAATTCTGTGTCCCTGAGTAACAATTCTGTGTCCCTCAGTAACAATTCTGTGTCCCTGAGTAACAATTCTGTGTCCCTCAGTAACAGTTCTGTGTCCCTCAGTAACAATTCTGTGTCCCTCAGTAACAATTCTGTGTCCCTCAGTAACAATTCTGTGTCCCTCAGTAACAATTCTGTGTCCCTCAGTAACAATTCTGTGTCCCTCAGTAACAATTCTGTGTCCCTCAGTAACAATTCTGTGTCCCTCAGTAACAATTCTATGTCTGTCCCTGAGTAACAATTCTATGTCTGTCCCTGAGTAACAATTCTGTGTCCCTCAGTAACAATTCTGTGTCCCTCAGTAACAATTCTGTGTCTGTCCCTGAGTAACAGTTCTGTGTCCCTGAGTAACAATTCTGTGTCCCTGAGTAACAATTCTGTGTCCCTCAGTAACAATTCTGTGTCTGTCCCTGAGTAACAGTTCTGTGTCCCTCAGTAACAATTCTGTGTCCCTCAGTAACAATTCTGTGTCCCTCAGTAACAATTCTGTGTCCCTCAGTAACAGTTCTGTGTCCCTCAGTAACAGTTCTGTGTCCCTGAGTAACACTTCTGTGTCCCTGAGTAACAATTCTGTGTCCCTCAGTAACAATTCTGTGTACCTGAGTAACAATTCTGTGTCCCTCAGTAACAATTCTGTGTCCCTGAGTAACAATTCTGTGTCCCTGAGTAACAATTCTGTGTCCCTCAGTAACAATTCTGTGTCCCTCAGTAACAGTTCTGTGTCCCTCAGTAACAATTCTGTGTCCCTCAGTAACAATTCTGTGTCCCTCAGTAACAATTCTGTGTCCCTCAGTAACAATTCTGTGTCCCTCAGTAACAATTCTGTGTCCCTCAGTAACAATTCTGTGTCCCTCAGTAACAATTCTGTGTCTGTCCCTGAGTAACAGTTCTGTGTCCCTGAGTAACAATTCTGTGTCCCTCAGTAACAATTCTGTGTCCCTCAGTAACAATTCTGTGTCCCTCAGTAACAATTCTGTGTCCCTCAGTAACAATTCTGTGTCCCTCAGTAACAATTCTGTGTCCCTGAGTAACAGTTCTGTGTCCCTGAGTAACAATTCTGTGTCCCTGAGTAACAATTCTGTGTCCCTGAGTAACAATTCTGTGTCCCTGAGTAACAATTCTGTGTCCCTCAGTAACAATTCTGTGTCCCTCAGTAACAATTCTGTGTCCCTCAGTAACAATTCTGTGTCCCTCAGTAACAATTCTGTGCCTGTCCCTCAGTAACAATTCTGTGTCCCTCAGTAACAGTTCTGTGTCCCTCAGTAACAGTTCTGTGTCCCTCAGTAACAGTTCTGTGTCCCTGAGTAACAGTTCTGTGTCCCTGAGTAACAGTTCTGTGTCCCTGAGTAACAATTCTGTGTCCCTCAGTAACAATTCTGTGTCCCTCAGTAACAATTCTGTGTCCCTCAGTAACAATTCTGTGTCCCTCAGTAACAATTCTGTGTCCCTCAGTAACAATTCTGTGTCCCTCAGTAACAATTCTGTGTCTGTCCCTCAGTAACAATTCTGTGTCCCTCAGTAACAATTCTGTGTCCCTGAGTAACAGTTCTGTGTCCCTGAGTAACAATTCTGTGTCCCTCAGTAACAATTCTGTGTCCCTCAGTAACAATTCTGTGTCCCTCAGTAACAATTCTGTGTCCCTCAGTAACAATTCTGTGTCTGTCCCTCAGTAACAATTCTGTGTCCCTCAGTAACAATTCTGTGTCCCTCAGTAACAATTCTGTGTCCCTCAGTAACAATTCTGTGTCCCTCAGTAACAATTCTGTGTCCCTCCCTCAGTAACAATTCTGTGTCCCTCAGTAACAATTCTATGTCTGTCCCTGAGTAACAATTCTATGTCTGTCCCTGAGTAACAATTCTATGTCTGTCCCTCAGTAACAATTCTGTGTCCCTCAGTAACAATTCTGTGTCCCTCAGTAACAATTCTGTGTCCCTCAGTAACAATTCTGTGTCCCTCAGTAACAATTCTATGTCTGTCCCTGAGTAACAATTCTGTGTCCCTCAGTAACAATTCTGTGTCCCTCAGTAACAATTCTGTGTCCCTCAGTAACAATTCTGTGTCCCTCAGTAACAATTCTATGTCTGTCCCTGAGTAACAATTCTGTGTCCCTGAGTAACAGTTCTGTGTCCCTGAGTAACAATTCTGTGTCCCTCAGTAACAATTCTGTGTCCCTCAGTAACAATTCTGTGTCCCTCAGTAACAATTCTGTGTCTGTCCCTCAGTAACAGTTCTGTGTCCCTGAGTAACAGTTCTGTGTCCCTGAGTAACAGTTCTGTGTCCATGAGTAACAGTTCTGTGTCCATGAGTAACAATTCTGTGTCCCTCAGTAACAATTCTGTGTCCCTCAGTAACAATTCTGTGTCCCTCAGTAACAATTCTGTGTCTGTCCCTCAGTAACAATTCTGTGTCCCTCAGTAACAATTCTGTGTCCCTGAGTAACAGTTCTGTGTCCCTGAGTAACAATTCTGTGTCCCTCAGTAACAATTCTGTGTCCCTCAGTAACAATTCTGTGTCCCTCAGTAACAATTCTGTGTCCCTCAGTAACAATTCTGTGTCCCTCAGTAACAATTCTGTGTCTGTCCCTCAGTAACAATTCTGTGTCCCTCAGTAACAATTCTGTGTCCCTCAGTAACAATTCTGTGTCCCTCAGTAACAATTCTGTGTCCCTCCCTCAGTAACAATTCTGTGTCCCTCAGTAACAATTCTATGTCTGTCCCTGAGTAACAATTCTATGTCTGTCCCTCAGTAACAATTCTGTGTCCCTCAGTAACAATTCTGTGTCCCTCAGTAACAATTCTGTGTCCCTCAGTAACAATTCTGTGTCCCTCAGTAACAATTCTATGTCTGTCCCTGAGTAACAATTCTGTGTCCCTCAGTAACAATTCTGTGTCCCTCAGTAACAATTCTGTGTCCCTCAGTAACAATTCTGTGTCCCTCAGTAACAATTCTATGTCTGTCCCTGAGTAACAATTCTGTGTCCCTGAGTAACAGTTCTGTGTCCCTGAGTAACAATTCTGTGTCCCTCAGTAACAATTCTGTGTCCCTCAGTAACAATTCTGTGTCCCTCAGTAACAATTCTGTGTCTGTCCCTCAGTAACAGTTCTGTGTCCCTGAGTAACAGTTCTGTGTCCCTGAGTAACAGTTCTGTGTCCATGAGTAACAGTTCTGTGTCCATGAGTAACAGTTCTGTGTCCCTCAGTAACAATTCTGTGTCCCTCAGTAACAATTCTGTGTCTGTCCCTCAGTAACAATTCTGTGTCCCTCAGTAACAATTCTGTGTTCCTGAGTAACAATTCTGTGTCTGTCCCTGAGTAACAATTCTGTGTCCCTAAGTAACAGTTCTGTGTCCCTCAGTAACAATTCTGTGTCCCTCAGTAACAATTCTGTGTCCCTCAGTAACAATTCTGTGTCCCTCAGTAACAATTCTGTGTCCCTCAGTAACAATTCTGTGTCCCTCAGTAACAATTCTGTGTCCCTCAGTAACAATTCTGTGTCCCTCAGTAACAATTCTGTGTCTGTCCCTCAGTAACAATTCTGTGTCTGTCCCTGAGTAACAATTCTGTGTCCCTGAGTAACAGTTCTGTGTCCCTGAGTAACAATTCTGTGTCCCTCAGTAACAATTCTGTGTCCCTCAGTAACAATTCTGTGTCCCTCAGTAACAATTCTGTGTCCCTCAGTAACAATTCTGTGTCCCTTAGTAACAATTCTGTGTCTGTCCCTGAGTAACAATTCTGTGTCCCTCAGTAACAATTCTGTGTCCCTCAGTAACAATTCTGTGTCCCTCAGTAACAATTCTGTGTCTGTCCCTGAGTAACAATTCTGTGTCCCTGAGTAACAGTTCTGTGTCCCTGGTTAACAATTCTATGTCCCTCAGTAACAATTCTGTGTCCCTCAGTAACAATTCTGTGTCCCTCAGTAACAATTCTGTGTCCCTCAGTAACAATTCTGTGTCTGTCCCTGAGTAACAGTTCTGTGTCCCTGAGTAACAGTTCTGTGTCCCTGAGTAACAATTCTGTGTCCCTGAGTAACAATTCTGTGTCCCTAAGTAACGATTCTGTGGCCCTAAAGTCTCTTTGGCCCTAACTCTGTCCTTAATACAGAGAGGTCTGTCTCTCTTGAATGACCGGAGGCTAATGGAGAATTCTAAGATGGCCGCAATTTATAGCTCGACCATTACACAGTGCTGGCTGGCTGGCTGCTGATTGGCTAATGCGATCACATGTCATGAATGAATGCATTATGGGTCAGCGCGCCTTGTCTGCGCGCCTTCCCAGAGATCCCCGCTCTGTCGCCACACATGTCGCCGCCATTTTTGGAAAATTTCGATTCGCGCATCCGAAGTCTGCTAATTTTCGGATTCGGCGCCAATATTCCCAATATTCGAAACGAATTCCACTTCGCCATGTTCGATTCGCTCATCTCTAGCCATAATGGTCATGGTATTGACGCAGCCCCAAATGATCCATAATGGCTCAAAATTTACATAGTCCAGAAATATTTAGACAGAATAAAGCACGTGGACTGCATGGCATACATCTAAGGAATTGAGCTCTGTCATTTCAAAGCCATTGTTTCTAATTTTTAGAGACTCTTTAATGACTGGCATAGTACCACTGGATTGGCGTGTGACCAATGTGGAGCCAATACTTAAAAAGGGATCAAAGTCTTTACCAAGTAATTACAGACATGTTAGTTTAACTTCTATAGTCAGGAAGATACTGGAGAGTTTAATAAAAGACCACATAGATGAGTTCTTGCTGGAAAGAAAATATTTTAAGCAACAGCATGGATTCATGAAAGACAGAAGTTGTCAAACAAATCTGATTTATATTTGAAGAGGTGAGCAAAACCTTAGACAAAAGGAGTAGCTGTGGACGTGGTATACTTGGATTTTGCAAAAGAGTTTGACACAGTTCTCCACACACGGCTAATGTGTAAGGTAAAGTCTACAGGCTTGGAAAAATCAGTTTGTAAATAGATAGAAAACTGGTCAAAAGACCATTTTCAGAGTGTAGTGGTTAATGATTTATACTCTGAATGGTCTAGGGTTGTCAGTGGTGTACCCCAAGGTTCAGTGTTGGGACCCTAACTTATTAATATACTGTATTTATAAAAGATATAAGGTCTGGGATTAAAAGTAAGATAAAAAACAGATGTATAATGTGATGGCTAGTATATTAACTACACAAGTAAAGTCCGTAAAGTCCTTAAAGTCCAAAAGGTGGTTAAGGGATAATCCAACAATGCTTGACTCAGAGGCAGCCAATTCAAAAAGGAGGTAGAAGAGGCTCTGTGTGAAACATTAAAAAAGAGAGAAGCAGCACCATCTAAGTGCAGCAATAAAAGCAAATAATTTATTTCCACAAAATTGGCAACTCACAATCGTAGTAGTTAAATGAGCACTTGTCAAACTGGTGTCAACCACTGTGCAACTCCTGGCTGATCCAGCAGCAGGCAGGGCTCCAGTGCACTGTCCTTGGCTGTGCTGGTGGTTCCCAGTACTTCCTGGTCAGTGTGAATCCACAGGGCAGGCGGTAGTGATGTCAGTTCCAAGTGCAGCAGCAGTAGGCATAGCACGCATTCAGAGCATGCATGCTACTTCATCAGGCCATAGAGGGGGCATATATTGGCAATTTATAGTGGTGGACTATAGGGCCCAGCCAACTCATGGAGAGTGTCAAATGTCATCATAGGTTAGTACAAAAAAACATATCAAGCCTCCTTCTCTTAAACTAAATAAATTAAACTCTCTTAAATTAAATTACAATAAATAAAATACAAGAAACATAAAGAAGAGATTAAGGGACAATTATGCAAATTAGGCATGTACCTCACTATGCACTATACCAGTGATGGTGAACCTTTTTAAGCCCGAGTGCCCAAACTGCAACACAAAACCAACTTATTTATACTTCCAGCAGACACCACTGATTGCCAAGACTGCAATTAAACCTGAATGAGGGCACTGATAGGCGGCACTGACTAATAGCACCAACTGAGGGCACTGACGGGCGGCAATGACGAGCGGCACTGATAATCAATGCCCTGATGATTAGTGCAGATCTCTCCTGTCACATCTGCCAGTTATCAGCAGTACTTTCTTCACACTGTGACAGCGTAAAGAAAGTGCAGCCGATAACTGGCAGCTGTATTTACATTGTGATCAGCTGTGTCATTGGATTGGACACAGCTGATCATGTGGTAAAAGGCCTTTTACTTATTAACGTGATCACCTGTGTCTGTAGGGTGCGCACTGCTGGGGCGTGTTCTCAGAGGACATCCATGGGCACCCTCCCAGAACTAGACAACCACGCTGTAGCCATCTTTTGGCTATAGCACGGTTGGGAAGCAGTTAATCTCACCTCCAGCAGTGTCAGTGTGGCTTCCAACCCGGCAGCTCATTCCCAACACGTTGCACCTGGCCCCAGAGGAGTGTGGGAGCCGCTTCCTCTCATCCACGCCCATCCCCGTACATCACCCCTGGGGCCAGAGCCATGTGGGAACCACTTCCTGTCATCCATGCCCACCCTGGCACCAGAGACATGTGGGATATGTAGTTCGATGGGGGAGTGGTGTGGACAAGATCTGAATAGCCAATCATTGTGTGCAGTCCATGTGTGCTCATCTTCCTCTTCTTCCTGGTGTGCCCACTGAGATGGCTCTGTGTGCCATAGGTTCGCCATCCCTGCACTATAACATCGAGACCATAAGGCCCCTGTACAAATAAATAGATAAGTAAAAACAGGAATGTTTATACATAAACAGGTAATTCCATATTATAATGTGTTCCTGTGAGATTCAGGTGTGAACTGGCCCTGACAGTAAAGAACCCCATATGCAATTTCTGATTGAACCACTTCTTGTCCAACTTCATGGTGTCGCCGCATTTCTTCTTTAGAGACCTTAAGTTAGTTTTCTCCCAACGATACGGTCATCATTTAAAGATCTGTATATTACGATCATATCCCATCTAAAGACTGCTGGGTACACAACAGATCCAAGTGGCTGGCTACCATGTGATTGCTCAATCATTTGGTATTGTTTACAGTGCTTATCCCTCCCATTCCCTTTACAACAGGAGACGAAGAGAGAGAGAAGTACTTAAGAATGGACACAGAAAGAATGGATCAGTAGCTGCAGATGGTGATCTAGTCAGCCAGTTTCAGTGACAAGAAAATAGTGGGAGGTTTTTTTAACCCTTTCAAGCTTCCTCCTCTCAATTATATTATGTATAATGCTGACTTGTATACTAACCCTTTCACCTCCCTTATGCTGCAGAAATGAACATTAACCCTTTTAGCTTTATGGTGCAACTTTATGTGACCTGTACATTACCCCTACACTTCTCCCTTCCTCTGTGTATGACTTGTACATTTCATCTATCTATTGCACCATTCTTAATCTCTGCATATAACTCCCTCAGTTCCAGCAAGTTTCTACATTTCCAAAAAATGAAATCATCTTGGGGTTTCTGCTTGGGGTCATAGTATTCTAACATAGTCATAATTACAGAAAGTAAGGGAAACTGTTTTGTTTTTTTCAAAATGTTTGCTCTTTTTTTCTCTTTATAGTAAAAAAACAAAAACAAAACATCAGTTAATAAACATCACCAAATGAAATCTCTGTCTGATATAAAATTAATTTGGGTACAGCTTTGTATGACAGTCTAATTGTTGGTCAATGGAAAAAATGGGCTGGTAATGAAAGGGTATTACAGTCTGGTACCCAAGTGGTTAACTAAGTGTCTACCAGAGCAATATTTTATTTTTGTTCACATGTTAAAATCTGCTGGGTTTTTTGCTAAAAACTACTTTAAACCCCAAAAAGTGTACATTTTCTGAAAGCAGAGACCCTCGAGAATTTAATGGTGGTAACTGCAATTTAAAAAAAAAAAGTAGAGAAAGGCGCGCACACCCCATAGCGTAGCATGCATAAGGAAGTTTAATGGACAAAATAAAATAATTAGTTGCACTCACAAACAACTGTGGAGTATAGAGGCTTGTCAGGTGGCTTGGAGGATAAGTCAGTATAGGAGTTATCCCAGATCCCCGCCTTGGCCACTGCTGGCAGAGATGGATGGAGCTGAACTGAAGGCAAGTCCAAGAGCCGACAGCCTTCTGTTGTCACCGCTGTGTACCCCAAAATACAAGGATGCATTTCAAAGCAATCCTGCTTCTTTTTCAACCTGTAAGAAACTGGGCTACCCACTAAATATAAAGGCTGACTCAAGGAGTGGATCTAGAGAAGCTCCTGCAGCTCTCACAGGAAGGAGGAAGTGCAGAGCTGTCAGGAGCCACTGACCCCAAGAAGGGATTGTATAAACCACAATACAATAATATGCAAACTTCATCCAAAATGGGAATCAATGTAATATGAATCTTGTAAAAAATTGTTATAATTTGTATCATGTGTTAAAATAGATTAGTAAATATATAAATAAAATGACATACTTAAACAAACCTGATATTCAAAAAGGTATTTTTTTGTGTGTGTAGACTTCATTCACATTCAAGATTGTTTTTTGTGTGAACCTACATAAATTAAAGGATAATCTATATCGTATAATGTAAATATGTAAAAATACTGTAGATAAATAGGTGAAATAAAACGAATGGACAAAAATCTCTCCATAGCATGAAAGCAATATGAAAGTAATGAGAGATTAATGGAGTTTCTTAAAAAACAAATACATCTTGTCAAAAGTAGACAATAAATCAAAACAACAAGATATCATAAGCTAGAGCAGTAAGAATGTGGAACTCCCTTCCACAATCAGTGGTGTCTGCTGGAAGTATAAATAGTCTCAAAAGACTCCTAGATGGGAATCTTAGTGAATGCAATATAAAAGGATATGGGAAATTATATAGATTTAAACACACACAGGTTGAACTGGATGGACTTGGGTCTTTATTCAACCTTACACACTATGTAACTATATATATATATATATATATATATATATATATATATATATATATATATATTAGTCTGATGCTGTGTGTGTATATGTATGTATGTATGTATGTATGTATGTATGTATGTATGTATGTATGTATGTATATATATATATATACATATATACATACACACACACAAACATACATATACACACACACATACACACACAGGTGAAACTCGAAAAATTAGAATATCGTGCAAAAGTTCATTTATTTCAGTAATGCAACTTAAAAGGTGAAACAAATATATGAGATAGACTCATTACATGCAAAGCAAGATAGTTCAAGCCGTGATTTGTCATAATTGTGATGATTATGGCTTACAGCTCATGAAAACCCCAAATCCACAATCTCAGAAAATTAGAATATTACATGCAATCAATAAAACAAGGATTGTACATAGAACAATATCGGACTTCTGAAAAGTAGAAGCATGCACATATACTCAGTACTGGGTTTGGGCCCCTTTTGCAGCAATTACTGCCTCAATGCGTCGTGGCATGGAACATATTAGCCTGTGGCACTGCTGAGGTGTTATGGAAGACCAGGATGCTTCAATAGCGGCCTTCAGCTCTTCTGCATTGTTCGGTCTCATGTCTCTCATCTTTTTCTTGGCAATGCCCCATAGATTCTCTATGGGGTTCAGGTCAGGTGAGTTTGCTGGCCAATCAAGCACAGTAATCCCACGGTCATTGAACCAGGTTTTGGTGCTTTTGGCAGTGTGGGCAGGTGCCAAGTCCTGCTGGAAAATGAAGTCAGCATCCCCATAAAGCTCCTCTGCGGAAGGAAGCATGAAGTGCTCCAAAATCTCCTGGTAGACGGCTGCGTTGACCCTGGACTTAATGAAGCACAGTGGACCAACACCAGCAGATGACATGGCTCCCCAAATCAACACAGACTGTGGAAACTTCACACTGGACTTCAAGCATATTGCAGTGTGTGCCTCTCCATTCTTTCTTCATACTCCGGGTCCTTGGTTTCCAAATGAGATGCAAAAGTTGCTTTCATCAGGAAAGAGGACTTTGGACCACTGAGCAACAGACCAGGTCTGTTTTTCTTTAGCCCAGGTAAGACGCTTCTGACGTTGTTTGTTGTTCAGGAGCAGCTTGACAAGAGGAATACGACATTTGAAGTCCATGTCCAGGATCAGTCTGTGTGTGGTGGCTCTTGATGCACTGACTCCAGCCTCAGTTCCCTCCTTGTGAAAGTCCCCAACACTTTTGAATGGCCTTTTCCTGACAATCCTCTCCAGGCTGCGGTCATCCCTGCTGCTTGTGCATCTTTTTCTTCCACACTTTTCCCTTCCACATAACTTTCTATTAATGTGCTTTGATACAGCACTTTGGGAACATCCAACTTCTTTTTAAATTACTTTTTGAGGCTTTCCCTCCTTATGGAGGGTGTCAATGATGGTTTTCTGCACAACTGTCAGGTCAGCAGTCTTTCCCATGATTGTGATTCCTACTGAACCAGACTGAGAGACCATTTAAAGGCTCAGGAACCCTTTGCAGGTGTTATGGCTTAATTAGCTGATAAGAGTGGGACAATTTGAGCGGAGAATATTGCACCTTTCACAATATTCTAATTTTCTGAGATTGTGGATTTGGGGTTTTCATGAGCTGTAAGCCATAATCATCACAATGATTATTATTATTATACAGTATTTATAAAGCGCCAATAGTTCGCTCAGCGCTGTACATTACAAAGGGGGACAGAACATGTGACAGAACAATACCAATACAATGCAAAACATGAGGGGATTGAGGGCCCTGCTCTTTCGAGCTTACAATCTAGGAGGGAGGACAAATCACGGCTTGAACTATCTTGCTTTGCATGTAATGAGTCTATCTCATATATTAGTTTCACCTTTTAAAGTGCATTACTGAAATAAATGAAAATTTGCACGATATTCAAATTTTTCGAGTTTCACCTGTATATTATATATATATACACACACACATATATATACATACATATACACACACACACACATATACACACACATACATATACACACACACACAGTATCAGACTTGTTACATAAACCTCTTTTTGGCCCAGTGACCTCTATTTATTTAAGCATATCTGTCTGAGCCCTGGTCAGGATCTCTACTGTCTCAGCCCTTCCATCTCATGTGGTTTGTCCACTGGTGCAGTAAACATCCCCTTCACCAACAACTGACCAGCACCATTCTGGACCATAGCAGCAGAAATGCTTCCCACCTGGCTGTTAGGAGGTGAAACTTTTTTGAGTCATTCTTAATTTCTCAAAAACCTCTCTCTTATATTATATTTACAGGAAGTAGTCCAACAGCATACCCAGGCAACTTAACACCATCAACAAATTCGGAAATAAACCAATTTCTTTCTTGTTCCCTTTTGTTTTGTAAACCCAGCCATTCGGTGCTCCACCTAGTGGTACTCCACAGTACCAGACCATCCGACTGTGGTGGAGACATCCCAGTATAGATTGGCTGTACATCCCAAAGTTCAAGCATCTCCTTTAATAACTTTGTTACAAACCAGCCACTTGATTTCAGACCTAAGTCCTTCCTGAAGATTTTTATGACACTGGGAGACTCACCTGCTGAGACTTGAGAAGCTGGACCTCCTCCCAGCTGTAGGTAACCACAGCCTGGTGCTCCACCACAGTGCTGCCAGCTGCTGGGCTCACACTCAGCTTCTCAGGCTCAGCATCCATAAGCTTCCCCCAATTATTCCCAGTGACAATGTCAATTTGACCCTCCATGCCAAAATCACTTTTGTGAGTCACAGACAAAGTCTCTGGTGTATGCTCGCTCTTATCTACAGGCTGTTCTATAAACCCTCCTGCTGGCACAGCAGAAACAGTGTCCACCTTATTTTTTTTGCATATTAGCCTCATCTATCATCGAGATTAGCCTTTTACCCCAACTATCCCAACCCACTGTATATGCGCTCCATTTACCAGTGCTCCTCAGCACCGATCCATCCACCCAAGGAGACACATAAGAACAGTTGGGCTTATGCAGGCCATAGACGGGTCATTTATCGGCCGTTTTTTCGTCCGACAAACAAAACATCGTTCGTTCTTTAAACCAATGATTGTAAAAATCGGCCGACCAAGTCATAAAATTCATCACATATAACAGGAAATGTCATTTTTGACCTGTCAGACCCTCCCCCACTATACAGAGAGGCTGACGGAACGAAAATTGCAATCGTTTCGCACACACGAAAAATCTGTCGATATTGCACGAAAATGCCCAGCAACATCTCCAAAAGAAAAATTGCCATAATGGTGCTTAGCTTGGTAGCACTGGAGGAGCAAAAAAAAAAGGAAGAGCAGGAGTATGGTCCAAAGACTGGCTTCTTCAACGTTTTTCTACATGAACCTGCTTTCAAATTTAGAAGAAAACAATCCCAACGATTACAAAAACTATTTAAGAATGTCACAGCAGTCGCTTGAGCTCCTCCTAAGCATGGCTGGACCACACATCAAGAAGACAGACTCTTGCATGTGCAAATCCATCAGCGCTGAGGAAAGACTCATAGCAACCCTCCATTACCTAGCAATGGGAAGATCCTATAAAGACCTCAAGTTTTCAACGGGTATATCAGCACAGTCCTTGGGTAGGATAATCCCAGAAACGTGTGCAGCAATATCCAATGTGTTGAAAGATGACTATTTGAAGGTATTAATTATATAGAGATATATATGACCAACTGTGCTTACAGTGAAAAACACTCACAGCATATAATGTGAAACAGTACACAGTTAATCATTTGATCACCCCACATGTTAACCCCTTCCTGCCCATTGCCATTAGTACAGTGTCAGTGCTTCCTATTAGCACTATAACACTGTATTGTTGTCAATGGAGATGTTTGGGACACCAAGTCAGTTCCCTCCAGTGTCAGAATGGCCACCCCAGTCCTGCACTCCGGTTATAAGTAACTCATTGATGCCATTCCAATATTAAAAAGTGGTTTTAAAAATATCCATGATATTGATATGGATATTGCAATATCCATGTTCATTTCATATTCAAATTGTCAGTGTATTTATATTTATAGAAGCAAAAAAAATAAGCACCAGTGATAAAAATACCACAGAAATGCCAGGTCAGGAAGGGGGGGGGGGATAAATCCTCTGGAGGGCAATATTATATATTAATTAAAAATTACCCAAAAAAGAATCAAAAATTTTACAACAATTTACATGTTTATTATTCGAATTACAAAACAAAAATAATCAATTCAAAATTTTGAACAGTGCACATAACATATATATCAACATAAAAAATGTTTCACAGATTAGTGTAGTTCACATCCTGAGACCATGAACTCTGTAATTGTTCTGGCATTTGCCAGTTTTGATTTGTTTGGGTGGTAGACATATCGGGTTGTGGGTCCCTTGACTGAGTATGGGTGGGCCTATTTTGTAATACATGGGGCATAAACAGATATGGGTTTGGAATACCCTGTGATGGGCATAGCAACACTTGTTTGTTCAGACATCTGTCTAGAACCAAGGGGATTATAACATACAATTTTTGTGTCAAATGTTGCCGGTTCCCTTTGCCCTATTGTTAATAGTTTATAAATTAGGGGGTCAATGATTTCCCGTTGTTTTTGGGTCATCTTTCTAAGTTTGTGGGCAATATGTTTAGCGAATATATCGCATTCGTCCTCCTTTTCAGCCAGGGCAGCAGATGCTTGTCGCAAGAAATTTGCCGTGTCATAATCGCTTGTTCTTTTTTTTCCTCTGTTAACTGGCAACGTTGGGCTCTTTCTTGTGTACCTTCACTTTCCTATACCAAAATAGTAGTGAAAATATGTTTAATGTTCCAGAAACACACATTAAAACGTTTTTATCTTTTACAGTTTCCAAGTAGCGCTCAAGCACGGCTGCAGACCGCCAAAGAATTTCAAGACCTTTGGAACTTTCCGAACTGTGGCGGTGCCATAGATGGAAAACGTGTGCATCACACCACCTGCAGATTCTGGATCATATTACTACAATTAAAAAGGCTTTTTCAGCATCATCCTGTTGGCCATTGTTCACCTGATTTGGATGTAAATACCCTCAAATTAAAGCTGACAGTCTGCAGTTAAAGCACATCTTGTTCGTTTCATTTCAAATCCATTGTGGTGGTGTATAGAGCCAAAAATGTTAGAATTGTGTCGATGTCCCAATATTTATGGATAGATGTTTTACTTCAATTACCTGTGTCTCTGGGATATCAAGTTCCAACTGTGATTGAGGGGACAAGGATGTTTCATCTGAGGGACCTGGCTGCAAGGAGCAATGTGACTCTTGGAACATCTGAGTCAGTCAAGAAGAGCAGGCTCTGAAAGTACCATACGTGTGGCACATAGACGTCATCTGCCCCTGCACCAGATTTCTTTGAATTGTCTATTTTGTTGAGTTCCTTTTTGAACACTGTGCGCAGATTGGCTATCTTGTTCTTCATCAGGGTATAGCCTGATGAAGTCACGAGGCACGTGACGCAACGCATCGATACGCAACTTCCGGAGACGCACTTCAGGGCAAGAGGCCATATTGGTGCACCCAGCACATGCAGTACACCCATGTCAGGGCAGGAGCTGAGGAACGAACAGGCAGGCCTAATAACAATGTAACGCACTGGCTGATGACAACCACCACCCACAGACCAAAGTCCTTCAGGGCGCGGAGTCTAAGTCCCAGGCTGCCCTTCACCAGGGCCCCTGATGGTGGGAATGGACTTGACGCAGCCAGGAACCAGGTCGTGGCCCCCGAGATACCCCAGTTGCGGTAATGGCTGCCGCCAATGGCGTGTAGCTGGTGGAAGGACAATAGAGTAGTCGGGCAGGCCGGGTCGACAACAACGGGACAAAACGGTAGAGGACAGCAGACGAGAATCACGGGTCACGGGCCGGGTTCAGCAAAGGAGGGTCAGATCAAAGGAGACCACAAAGAATGGTCGAGTCACAAGCCAAGTCAGATTCCAGGAGAGTCACGAGAGTCAGAACAGAGCTGTAGCGACACAAAGACACAAGTGCAAAGAGCATGTGCGGACCACAGGCTTATATGTAATCAGCCACACCCCTCTGGGGGATGGACCTCAGAGACCTGAAGGCATAAAAGATTCCCACCATGCTCTGCAGAAATCCAAGATGGAAGCCAGCACATGGAGTAACATAACCTCTGGGAAAAGGTAGGACCTTGACAACCCATAGCCTGTGGTGAAAAAGCGTTTGTCTATTGTAATACATGCGAGTGTGCTATTTGGCTACTATTCTTTGCATTAAGTTATTAAATCAATATTGCACTATGGAGGAAATTGTTTTTTTATATCTTATTAACATGATCCTGAGTCGTGAAAGTGGAGAGAGAGCTGTATTGCAGTATTATTGCCTGTAAGGAACCTGAGACGAGTAAGAGTCTATATGTTAAGGAGTATATTTGACATCTGTCCTGGTGGTGAACAATTACTCTTGAGGATTGACTGAGGTGATCCTATAAGCGTGTTGGCCCCTAGGGTCAAGGTCTGAAGGTGAGCGGGCATTTCTGCTGATTTGAGGATTTGGCAGCAGAGTGAAGATCACCAGTTCACGTTATCACTTGCATGATTGCTTTGAATTTGGAACATCACATATACAGTATATGTTTATTGGACTGTTTTGGGAGGATTTTTGAAATGTATGCTTAATTTTATCTCTTGAGAGAGGCACTTTATAGTATCTAATCAACTATTTGGCACTATACACCACTTTAATTTTCCTTTTTATATAAGGGAATACGGTTTTTATCACTATCATATATTTTTTGGAATTAGTAAAGGGGGTATTAAGGTCACGGAGTGGCACTACAAATGCATAGTGTGATATCACCAGAGTTGCACTTTTTTTGATCTATATGTGATAAAGAGCACAGTGTGTTTATTCATTAGTCACTTATATTATCATCATTTCTATAGGACACTGTATAGTTTATTATGATATATATTTATGTTTAGCGCTTCACTATTTTTCATATAGTTTATTCACGTTTGGTACAAGTTGAGTGATAGCAGCTTTTGAGTAGGGTCACCCATATAAGCGCAAGAGGATCTATTTCTTTGTATCTTGTTCTTCACATAAACCCCATCAGCCTGTGGGCAAACGGTTTTAGATAATTCTATTACGTTTTTAAAAGCCTCATCACGCAGCATTCGATTGGAGTAATCTTCCGATTTCACCCTCCATAGACTTGGCATTTTTCTGAACATATCAATGAATTGTGGCAAAAAAGCTGGTGAAGTAAATTTATGGGCCATAGCTGAAAATAAACACAAAACACATTTATAAAATGCAAAGTATATTTAGAAAAAAAAAAAATTAACATAACACATTATGCTGTTGCTGGGAATAACAGCAATTGTGGACAGCATACTGTACATGGGAACGGAAGGCCTTTATACAAAATGTAGTATAAGTACAAAAATTTGGAGACATGAAGTACCTGTATTAAATGCTGACATGCAGTAGTGGTGGTTTTGTCGTTTTGTCCGAACCAAATCCGTTCTTTCATTGAAATGTCTCCGACATTTCGTCCTCTCAAGTCTAGTCTCTCAGAAGTAGTGTTCGTTCTTAAGAAAATAAGTTCCCACCGAAGAAATGACGTGCTTGGCTGGCACCTTTACACACTATAAACTCCGCCTCTTCTTTCTGGCTCTTTGTGGGGACAAGATGGAGGAGCAAGAAGACAGAACAGGCAGCAAGAGCGATCATGATGGCGCAGTGCAGCAGCTGGAGAGTGGCAGATCCAAAAAGAAGAGAAAGACCAGCAACATGTCATTAGAAGAGATGGTGAGAATCCTGCTCCAGAAGGATTGATTGCAAGCTCGAAGTATACAATAATACCAATCAAAGGAAGCATGCAATAATGGTAAAAATCCTCAAAGTCCTTTGGAGGAAATACAGAGTTCAATGAACAAAGGATCAACTGAGAAAAAGATGGTCTGATCTCAAGTTAAGGGAGATTGATCAATTCAAGAAAATAAGAAAAAATTTCCGAAAAAGTGAGTTTATTCTTCAATGGAATAACATATATATTTCTTTTGTTTTATATGTTACATAATGTTTGCAATGTGCTTTATTCATGCACTATATATCTCATCATGAATCTGTTATGTGCTGCTTTTCTGATGCTTTAATGAGAAAGGAAGTAGGAAAAGGGTGGGGAGATCAAAGTGTTAACTGTGTGCTGTGAGTGTTTTACTGGGGAGACCAAACACATTTGCTATATTTCATTATGTTTACTAATTTGTAGGGGGCACACATTTGAAATTTATTAATGATTAATTCTAAATATTTTAACACAGGGGAATGCATGAAAAAGAAGGATACAGAGCAATCTGTCTGCGAGGAGACTGAAAAAAGGGGATAGATGACCCAAGAGGCCCTGATGAGCATGGAGATTAAATCATCATTAACCTTCTACCAGTTGCAGATGAGTCATTAGCACAAGTTCCGGTAATTATTCATATATATACATTCATCTATGTAAATATATATGTATGTATGTTACTAATATTGCAAAATTTTATTAACAGGAAATCCAGATTCAACTGGACTCAACAGTTACACAGCACAAAAACTGACAGCTGAATTAATGGTATGCAACATACAGATTGAAGATATTAGAGATACTCTGACCACTTTACAAGTCAGGACTAACACAGTATTGGATACCCTTTTTAAACTGATTTAATTGAGTCATGTCTGTTATTTTTGTTAACACTTTTTTTTGTGTTCTAAAAACGTACTGTTTTAACTTTTTATGTGTTCATCTGTTTTGTGCAGGTCAGAGAAAAATGTTGCATTTACCTTTGAATTGTAGGCCATTGTATGTTTGAATTATAGCTGCAAAAGATACACTATACAATTTTCTGTTCAATCTCTGGCCAATTTCCTTTAGCTTTACCTTCAACTATGTAGTGCATGGACCTGCCTATTTGGATACAACTGAAAATGTTGTATAGGTTCAGGGGCGGACTGACCATTTGGAAACTCAGGCACTGCCCGAGGGCCCGGGGTCAGTAGGGGGCCCCATGAGATGCCCCTGGTACCTTTTTTGAAAGGCTTTTTTAAGTTTGGGCAAGGACACAGGGGCCCCATGATCCCCTATTGCCTGGGGGCCCCATGAGTTGTCAGTCCGCCCCTGTATAGGTTTGACCTCATATTATATAGTTTTTAGTAAATCTAAAGCAAAATTTGCAAGAAAATTGTATAATGTATGGCCATCCTATACAATGTGATTGTACACATTGTATCATAATAAAGGTTTAAATGCTAGCCAATCATCTTGTTCAATTATGTCTTGTATATAAAACATTGAAGGTCTATGTAACATTTGTCTTAATATTTCACAAATAATGTAAAATAATACTGTCATTTTAGCACATACAACGAAATATTTTATTTATAAAAAAATTCATATTTTTGATAAAAAATATCTAAAAAAAAGTATTCTATTTTTGAGATGTCAAAAAATAGTTCAATAAAGCAGTGCTGCTTTAAAAGATGAATATTTTTATTTTTTTTTTATATGCGAATGACATGAGTTTGTTTATTTCACTATTTTGGACGTTAATATTTGGATAATGGTTAACATATGGTGAGGATGTACATAAATTGATGTGACTTTTGTGGGGGATTCTTCAGACAGTTTAGCACAGAGTGCTAACCATAGCAAATGCATGTGCTGTACGTTTATTCACACATAGGAAGCCAGCTAATAATGCGTTGTTGACATTAAACAGCTTTGACCTTTGTTCTGGAACAGAAATTTCATACAGGCGAAACTTCTGTTCCTTCCAGGTCATGGCTCATGCGCATATTCTTTTCGTAAAAACGAACGTACAATTTGACCACCATTGACGCGAAAATCGGTCGTTTTTCATGAATTTTCCAACATGCCGATAATCTAAAAGCGCTCAGGGTTTTCCCAACAGCAGTACATTTCTCATTATCACCACCATTATCAGCATTTTTAGCTCAAGTCTACCGACTTGAGATTGGCAGACAGAGACATCACTTTTTTCTTTTTGAGAACCACGCACAGGTTTTACTTTAACCCCTGCCTCCCCACTGTACAAGGTACTGCACAGGGAAAAGTCACTCTCAAGAGTGCATCCAGTAGCCCAAATAACTGGAGTCACTCCTACATCATCATAGACAGTCTCATAACCTGTCCTTGTCAATATAACATTAGAATTCCCAGCCATTATTTTATCACATAAAGTCATACTCACCACAGTAGTAGGTGTCGCCTTCTTCCTTTGAGTACGTCGTTCCATGAACCAGTCATCAGCTGCCCTTTCCTTGGCAACAAGATGAAGTGGCAGATGCCCTCATAGGCTCCATGAACTCTCTGGCATCCCCCGCAGGCCAAGCAGAATTTTTACTCCTGTTGCTAGGGGTAACAACACACCTTGCTTCCCGGGAGACTCCTTCCTGGTGATTCCCAGCTGGCAGGAACTCACAGGCCTCTCTAATGGGGACACCAAGCCAAATCTTCACTGCAGCTCCTCCATCCAGGCAATACTGTTCCTCCTGTCGCCATGGGAGACTGCACTTTCCCAGCAGAACTTTGCTGGCTCTTTCCAACACACTGTATTGGCCCCTCCTGAAGCCACTTGCCATGATCCTTGTAAGACACACCTCACTGTACACAGACAGCCTGACTGGCCTCCTCTGTGTTGCTATGGGCAACCACTCTCGGTCTTGGCCTCTGGTCAGCCTCTCTCCTTGCATATAGCATGGGCTTCTCTCTGCTGGATCTTCTCTCAAGCCATGACACATTCATATTCTCCATAACAGCTATTGGTTTAACTGCAGCAGCATTGCCAGGGGCAAAACCACCCCTCTCCCAGGTATGGACATCCTGCAGCTCTCCCCTTGCACTGAAGGTTGGCTTGCTTTCCTCTCTAGCTTGGCTCAATGCTCTCAGGTGCTGCTTGCACCAGTCCACAGCAGATTCAAACAAAGGCAGACTCTCGCTCTTTTTCTGGACATCCCATACTCACAGTCACTCCAATGCACAAAACAACAAAAGGAGTACTGTCTCTTTAATGGGCCTTTTCCTTCCAAGTGCAACACCTGCTGCATACACAGCAGAGCACAGGCAGTTTCTGGCAACAACTCGCTGGTATAGCATGCAAGGATCTGGAACTTCACCGCTGTGCTCACATCCGAAACACCACTTATTTGGGGGTTATTTAGCTCAGGGTACCGCTTACCGGTAAGTACAGTCCATGCCAGAAATGATTGTTTAAAGGCTTGTTGGCCCACTTTTATTATAGAAAACAAAAAAAGTCCATACAATGTATGTTTCCCATGCAGGGGTATCCACCATCAATGCAAAAGAAAAAGATTAAGCCTCCTGACTATCTTTAGCAGCACCACTGCTCAGGCTTTATGCCACGGTCCTTTAGACCCTTCACATGCAAACGCTGTGCCTGGATTAGTACTCTTTCACCGCATTCCTGCTTCTCCAGCCCCCAGGCTTGGGCCCTGTCTGCTCTGTCAGACTATACTGTGCCACCATGCAAACTTGTGGCTACTCCCTTGCACCCACATGGACTCCTAGGGAGGGTGGAACCCAGAACCCTGGTCCTGTCCACATACACCTTCACAATCAGTCTCCTAGCCATTCCCAAAACCTGGTCCCAGGATTGGGGATTTCCTCCCACCCAGATCACTGTGAAATGTCCAGACTCCAGGTCCCAAACAGAGTTTTGCAAAGAGCCAAGGAAACTGAAAACACAGTTTCCTCCAACTTGAACAGGCACCCTGGAGCCCCTCAACCTGCCTTGTTGAGAATCCTTGGCAAAATATCCCTTCTACATCGTGACAGATCACCACGCTGTCACTATATATATATATATATATATATACACACAAATAGGACAAAAAATTGTCACCATTGGGACTTGTGAACTACAAGCTTGATCGACTGGATAATTGATCAGATTGTGCTGTCAGAGGCTGCTCCTAATGTGAGGACTACAGAATGGCGTTTATACCAAGTTCCAGGTTGAGATCATTGAGAGACATGGTGTGCAGTTTAAAAATCCAGTACGTCTCTATGACACACATTAATTTAAAATGTTCGCCTTCCAGCAGAGAGGCAGAAATGGATTGACATGAACTCTCAGACAATCTGGGTTTTGATCATGATGCAGAAAACAATGTTTGGAGATGGTGAATTTTGGCAAACCTTTCTCTACACTTCTGTGGTGCTGGCCAAAGCATGCCCAAAGTGATCTTTTAGTTCGACCCATGTACTTCATACCACAAGAGCAGTTAATACAATACACTACAAAAGTAATGGAGAAGGTGTAGAAGCCATCTATTAGATGGTGTTGACCTTCAAGACCAGTGAAAAACTGCTGCCCTTGGGTCACAAAACCACAAGTGAGGCATTTAGGTTTTTTGCACTTGAACATGCCTTTTAGTGCTAGAAAGGCGAACAGTTTAGGAACATAAGCTGTTTTGGATGGTGGCAGCTTACTGGACACTTTTTGATTTTCTGAAGACTACGTTCTAAGGGCCCATCTTAGGATTGCACTTTAGTTTGATGAACTAAAAAAAAAATGGTATTGAATTGGATGCTGAAAACTGGACCAGTTGCTTTCATTCTGCCCAAAGTTTTGGTTGGCGCACGATCATTACAGAGGGCATTTTATCGTAGAGGGCCAGGTATCTGTCAAAGGCTGAAATGATGGAATCTTGGGTGTATCCTTTCTGTTGGAATTTCTGTATCAAGTAGTACTCTTTGAGATGCAATCCTCCTTTCTGGTACAATTTTGAAACAGCCTGCAAAACTGGCATATTGAGATGTTATTTTTCCAAGCCAGATGATGATAAATACCATGGTGCAGGTATGAGTTACTAGCTGTGGGCATAAAATGAATCTTTGAACAAATGTAATTAGAAGTGTCATTGCCAGGGATTGTTCCCTCACCGAAGCGCATCTATTCGGATCCCTGTCAGCTGCAGCGTTGCGGGAGAGTGTGGTTATGTGCATGCGCACTGGCGTGTAGGTCATCGCAAGGCGTGCTATTTAAATCACCAACACAGTTTAGCTTATGCCTTCTGGTATACAACGTCCTGTACTTCACAACCTGATTCTGTTGTCTGTATCTGATCTGACCCTGACTAACAAAGAACTCCACCTCTACCGACCCGGCTTATCCCTGACTTTTTGCTTGCCTGCTCCCTTGTACCTGATCTGCCCCATTGATCCTGACCCGGCTTGTCTGACACTGCTGAACCTACGTTCCTGTATCAGCACCTGGCCTGTATCCTGGTTGGCGCCATACCTACCTGCTGCTGCACCTACGTTCCTGTATCAGCACCTGGCCTGCATCCTGGTTGGCGCCATACCTACCTGCTGCTGCAGCTATGTTCCAGCATCCGCACCTGGGCTGTATCCTGGTTGCTGCCATACCTACCTGCTGCTGCACCTACGTTCCTGCATCCACACCTGGCATGTATCCTGGTTACTGCCATACCTACCTGCTGCTGCACCTACGTTCCTGCATCCGCACCTGGCCTATATCCTGGTTGCCGCCATACCTACCTGCTGCTGCACCTATGCTCCTGCATCCGCACCTGGCCTGCATCCAGATCTTCTGGGTCATCACCTGCCTTCAGTCATCTCAAGACTCACCAGACACTCGTGCGGGAGTAATAAGAGGATGCCTCCTCTCCACGTCAGGCTCCCCAACCAGGTAAGTGACACTCATACGAAAGGTATATGTCCAGGAATGTTAATACTTCTTTGTGCACTACAGATATAAAGTGTATGCCGACAGGGTTGGTGTTACAATAACCAATGAACTGCAAGAGGGGTCCTGTATCTCCTTGCCAGATCAAGATAGTGCCATCGATATAGCAGCCATACATTAGGATGTGTTCAGCATAGGGATTGTTAAACCAGATGTATCAGTCCTCTCAATATCTCATGAAAAGATTGGAATAACTGGGGGCAAAATTGTTCCATGGCAGTGTCAACTTTTCATAGAAAGAAATCACCCAAAAATTGGAAGTAATTATGATGTAGTGCAAATCGAGTAGATTCCACATTGAAGTTGGCTTGTTTGCTGATAAAATTGTTATCTTAGCCAAAAAGTACTAAGGCCTATTTCATGATGGATAGAAGTATAAAGAGATGTCACATCCAATGATACCCACCAGTAGTCCTCTTCCCATCGGTAATCTGCCAAGATAATCAATATGTGACCTGTATCTCTATCATAGTGATCCAGAACAGAGATGACTATGAATGTAAGGCCAGAAGGGTACTAGGTGACGAACACCTATGCTCGATCAAAAGATGTATATTGTACTCTTGGACTGATTTATTCTCAGCCTCATTTTCGGATTTCATTGTATTTTTCATCACACTCACACAATCACATAGCTAGTGGAGAGCCTTATTGAGCTCATCACAGCTATTTAAATGACAAGTGACATTTTCCTGGGAGTGAGCGCAGTTTGTTACACAGGTTTTCTTGTGACACGTACTTTTGGCTTTACCTCCCATTACAGTTTTTTATGTCATGCAATATTGGTGCAGTTATTTTCAGGAAAATAAATACACTAAAATTAATTTTAAAATTGTGCAAATATAATGCTATACCAGATTTTGTTGTAACACAAACTATGTAAAAAGAGTGCCACTCAAAGCACTACAAGACTTCCTCCTGTAGTCCAAAACACAGATCAGTGCCAATATTCAAAAAAGCTCATCTGGGCTAACAGAAACAGATAAAAAACAGGATGTAGAAACTCCCCACACTGGAACCTAGCCAATGTTTAGAGAGGTAAAGCCTCAGCTTCAGTTTGAACTCCTCCCTGGCTATGCTCCTCTGACATGTTTAGCCCCACGTATGGGGCTTAACTCCTTCCTGCCAGCCATACGCATATATGCAGGTGGGCCTTAACACTGAAAGGCTGCATAAATGCATACATAAAGATAAAATTGCTATGCCGAGACTGTGTACCAGCAAACTTACTGGTGGCTATTAGAAAGCTCCCAATCTCTACTTGTGATTGGGAGCTTTCCGATCATGTGACTGCTGTGATAGCCAATCATGGAAGTCACATGATCAGAAACACTGTGCCACCTTCCAGCATCTGAAACCCCTTAAAGGGCCAGGAGGCACCGGTGCCAAGGGGTTAATCATAGAGATGAAAGTATGGGCAAGTGATGGGTACTCTTTATGGAGACATTCTGGATTTTTAGACGCTCAATGTATCTCCTGCTTTCCAATGCAACTCAGTCCCATTATAAATGTCATCTCTCATATTCACCATCAAATCACTCTTGACAAAATGGCACACCCTGGTCCTCTTCTACCCAACTATACTGTCCCTCCGATACAGAGGGTACCCTTGTACAGTCACAAGGCAGTAGCGTGACCTGTCAAACCAGGTTTCCGATATTAACATGAAGTTCTCATGCATTAGAAGTTCTAGTTCTTCCATTTTATTTACCAGGCTTCTGGCATTTGTGTACTTATCCTTTAAATGTATAAAAGTGTATATTATTTTATCCTCGCTCACCCTTGTGTTACAGTTAAATTCAGCAAGTGTACTGGCATTGGATACATTAGTTCCTCTATCATCTAGTTTGGGTCTCCATCCCCCCAACTTTGCCTACATCTGCACACTTGTTGACTGCATACCTCTTACTAATTCCTACCCCTCACATCCTAGTTTAAAAGTGCTTCAAATCTTCTGGTCATCTTCTCTCCAACAGAGCGTCACCCTCCCTATTGTTCTAGAAATATGAAGAAAGAAAAAGGAATACGTGTCTTAATCTCACAGTACGAGTCACAGAGAAATCTCTAGCCATCAATTTTGGCAACATTGATGTCACACAACATACAGACATGGATATTCAGAGACCCTGTGTTATAGGTTGCTACTTTCAGGTAAATGGACACTTGCAAACACTTTGCTGGGCACACCCCCTTAAGTGTACGCCTATAACCCCTGCCCTCTGTTTTTTTGCTAGTGTCCTTAAATGATGGACGTTTTCTTCCCTATTGAGAAATTATCCATGTTTAACTAGTTTTATTTATTTTCCCTTTATTTTATTTCAGATTCTTCAATCATCTCTTCACTGCCTTCTACTATAACAACACAAGCAGTGTATCCAGATTGGTGTAACCTCAGTAATGCTTTGGGAACCATAACTGGACCCCATGCTAAAGAGACAGCCTCAAATGTTGCTTCAAATATTGGATCCTGTTAGGAAGTCTACCTTTGCACTTGGTGCAACAAGTGTAGTTAGCCGCAGGCCCGCTATGCAGGTCTAGGGCATAAGTCTATTTCTATGGTTCCCAGAACCTGAAGACCCCTCTGGATCCATGTAGGGACCAGCGACATGAAAAGGTAAGATGGGTTTATCCTGAAATTGAACCAATACTGTAGCATTACATCAAATATTAGACTCAGTATCTCCATTATGTGCAGTACACTTAAGTTTTCCCTGAATATTATTTGTTTTTATGTAAAACTATAAGGAAGTTGTGTTTGAGTTGATTCACTTATCAGGTGTTCATGCTCACTTCTGGTGTTCACAAAAGCCTCAGCATTGGTGCACTTGATTCTCCTCCCTCTCACCATGCCCCTCTAGGTACTAAGAAACCTGCAAAAGTGTAAAATGACATTCCCCATCCATGACCAAACAGGACAATTTATGATGATTTGGATACCCCTGAAAAAAATTTCACTTCTCTGAGAATCATTACCGAGCTATAGCCAGGGGGAAAAAAAATCACAAAAAGTGTACTTTTCCAAAATTAGACCTTGCTGTTTCAATCTTAAATAAACATCTTCCTGTCCCTATATAAGATATTACTTCATTCATGAATTTTGCAGGCAGAATTTTTGAGATGCTCTTAAAGGTCAATCTCTGCAACCCTCTATTGCTGAAATTTATTTTTGTCAAACTGTAGTTAACTGGACAAGGGAAATGAACAATTAACAGGATCCTGTATTCCAAGACTGAGTTGTAGCAAAACACAAACATGATCTTTGGCTCTATTTTTCTGTGTTGATACTCTAGAGCACGTAATTTCAGAAACTGATTCTCATTTCTATCCATATGCGCAGAATCTTAGGCTAAAGGCATGGACAACTTAAGCTGCCTGTAAAACACATCTCACTTGTATGCCTTTCAAAAGAAGATGTCTCTTTGGTGATATGTCTCATTGTGCTGCTGAGTCTTCTCAATTAGGTGATTCTTCATCATGTACATAAAATCTGTTTTAACAGTTTTCCTGGAAATCCGTGCAAAACTCCTTGAGAAATATAAGCACATTGAGGGCAGTCCGGCAGCAGACCTCTGTATCCTTGGCTTGTGGCTTTCTGTTACTTCTTTCTCAAGATCGTGAGTATAATTTTTAAAGCTGAGAAGCTCTTTGTGGTATATTATATGTTTATCGTCAATTGACTTCAAACCCTGAATAATGCAGGAGCATCCAAATATTGAATGCCATGTGTCACACTGAAACACTCTGGTCTTTTTTCTCTGCCATTTCCCTCTTCCATCGGATCTCCAGTTCTTTTATATCTGTCGCCCTTGATAAAGAGGAACACGCCTAGCCAGTTGATGCCCAGTGCTCTGCATTCTAAACTCATAAACAAAACAAAAGTTAAGCTAAGTGATACAGTTTCCAGCACTTGCATGCTCTATTGCTGCTCAGTTTCAGAGCTAGCCAAAACTTCACAAAGTCAACCATTTGACTCTGGTGGATTGTCCACAGGACTCTATAATGATCCCTGACATCATTATCAGCTGTATTTTCTATATCTGGAACAAAAGTCACAAACGATACTGAGCACCAAAAGAAGAATCCTTTCAATTTGTAAGTAATGTTGTTCTTCATGCTGCTCCCAGTCCTTCTGCAACAAATCAGAGCTTTACCCTCAAAACTACGTAGTCTCCCATTTGCAACTACCTTTTTATATGCCTGCAAATAGGACACCACCTGTAAATAATAATGAGGGAAGTAGGATCCTGAAGAATGTTCCCAAAATGCAGAAGAGCTTGCAGGGTAAGATTTACCATCAACCTAATAACAGCATCAAAATGTGGTTTCTCTTTATGATGCTGTAAGACTAAAGGCACAAGATACTTTTGTAAGATCTCAGCTGCCCCTGCTGTTGACAAATATTCCTGGTTTCATATTTCACCAAGGCACTGCATGTGTTAACTGTTCATAATTCATAATGTCGAAATCCATAAATTTTATGCCACCTCAAAAACTATGGGACTCTTAGCTGGATAATAACACTTCTAGGATGAAGTTCAGTATCCTAAGAGATCAGACTATCCTGACTCCCCATCTACAATATGAGGGGGAAAGTCCAAGTGCCTCATCTTGCAATCCAAATACTGCAGTACCTCCCTGCAACCTTCAAGATTGGGGCAGCCGTACTGGCGTGATGCCCATGACAATTTCATAAGATGGACCTCATAAGAGGTCCTCGGCAGAAAAGTCCTTCTTCTACATGGAAAGACTCCAAAACTCTCCTTCACTACCTTCTCAAAATCAGAAACACCCCATTACTCTCCCCAGGCTTCATTTTCAAAACCAAAAGTCAGCCTTTCCTTTTGGCACAAGATTTAGAACACAAAGTCCAACAAGTCTTCCCCAAAGCCCTGTTCATAATTAAGGTGCACTCTCACTCCAAGGACTGGGGGGACATCTGTAAAAGTTTGCATTCCACTGGGTCACTAATCTCCCTTACTTATGAGTTCAATTGGTGTTTTCAAGAATAGCAACAAAAAATTCAAAAGAAATGCACGTCTAACAAATTATGCACTGATTTGCATGTCCATGAGGGAAATAAGTATTTGATCCTCTTCACGAAACATGATTTAGTACTTGGTGGCAAATCCCTTGTTGGCGATCAGAGGTCAGACGTTTCCTATAGTTGGCGACCGGGTTTGCACACATCTAAAGAGGGATTTTGGCCCACTCCTCTTGGCAGATCCTCTCCAAGTCATTAAGGTTTGGTGGCTGACGTTTGGCATCTCGAACTTTCAGCTCCCTCCACAGATTTTCAACCGGATTAAGGTCTGGAGATTGGCTAGGCCACTCCAGGACCTTAATGTGCTTCTTCTTGAGCCACTCCTTTGTTGCCTTGGCCATGTGTTTTGGGTCATTGTCATGCTGGAACACACATCCATAACCCATTTTCAATGCCCTGGCAGAGGGAAGAAGGTTCTTACCCAAGATTTGACAGTACATTGCCCCATCTTTGATGCGGTGCAGTTGTCCTGTCCCCTAAGTAAAAAAACACCCCCAAAGCAGAATGTTTCCACCACGTTTGACAGTTGGGATGGTGTTCTTGGGGTCATAGGCACCATTCCTTCTCCTCCAAACACGGCGAGTTGAGTTGATGCCAAAAAGCTCGATTTTGGTCTCATCTGACCATAACACTTTCAACCAGTCCTCTTCTGCATCATTCAGATGTTCAATGGCAAACTTCAAGTGGGCATGGACATGTGCTTTTTTGAGCAGAGGGACTTTGAAGGGAACTGCAGGATTTCAATCCTTGTCGGCGTAGTGTGTTACCAATTGTTTTCTTAGTAACTGTGGTCCCAGCTGCCTGGAGATCATTGACAAGATCCTCACATGTAGTTCTGGGATGATTCCTCACTGTTGTCATGATAATTGACACTCCACGAGGTGAGATCTTGCATGGTGCACCAGACCTAAGGAGACTGACAGTTGTTTTGTGTTTCTTCCATTTGCGAATGATTGCACCAACTGTTGTCACCTGCTCACCAAGCTGCTTGGTGATAATTTGGTAGCCCAGTCCAGCCTTGTGTAGATCTACCTGACATCCTTGGACAGCTCTTTGGTCTTTGCCATGGTGGAGAGTTTGGAATCTGATTGTTTGTTTGATGACAAGGAAGACCGTGTAAATGCGGCAATGCTCAATATGGCCACACCAATTCACGCAAAGAAATGCGCATAGGCAGGCGGCACATAATTGCGCATTCCTGTGCATGAAAACGCACCGGCACATGCAGGGTGCACTAATTGTGGCCTTTTTAAGGACTGCAGCACTGCTCAGTGATTGCTGGATTATCGGCAGCCCCTCCCGTTCCTGTGTTTGCTGCTGATTACTCGTTACCGACTCGGCTTTATCCTGACCTTGTTCCTGTCTGCTGCTCTGTGTATGACCCTGGCTTGATCCTGACCTTGCTCCTGTCTGCTGTTGCTCTGTGTATGACCCTGGCTTGATCCTGACCTTGCGCCTGTCTGCTGTTGCTCTGTGTATGACCCTGGCTTGATCCTGACCTTGCGCCTGTCTGCTGTTGCTCTGTGTATGACCCTGGCTTGATCCTGACCTTGCGCCTGTCTGCTGTTGCTCTGTGTATGACCCTGGCTTGATCCTGACCTTGCGCCTGTCTGCTGTTGCTCTGTGTATGACCCTGGCTTGATCCTGACCTTGCGCCTGTCTGCTGCTGCTCTGTGTATGACCCTGGCTTGATCCTGACATTGCTCGTCTGCGGTTTCATATTGATCCTGGCACTGGGTACTGACTACTCTACCCATCCTCCAGGATCCATGTGTTCTCTAGAGAAACTCCTCCTGCAACCGGAGCACCCACAGGTTCCATCTCATCAGGCATCTCCAAGCAGCAACACCACTGGCAACCCGTGCTTCTTTGGGCACTGCACCTCCAGTTTTCACCTCCAGGGGCGCACTGCACTTAGCCGTAAGGGGAGCCCTCTCTCTATTGCAGCCTCCAGTCAGGTACGTGACACTTTTATACAGGTAACTAAATATTAGCACTCCCTTTTAAGAGACTGCTTCTAATCTCAGCTTGTTACCTGTATGAAAGACACCTGGTAGCCAGAAATCCTGCTGAATGATAGGGGATCAAATACTTATATCCCTCATGAACATGCAAATCAGTGAATAATTTGTTAGACAAGCATTTCTTTTGCATTTTTTGCTGCTATTCTGTCTCTCAGTGTTACAATACACCTACCATTCGATTTTTAGACTGATCATTTCTTTGTGAGTGGGCAAACATTCAAAATCAGCAGGGGATCAAATACTTATTTCCTTCGCTGTATTGCCTTGTCTGCATATGTTAAGGAGACAAATATAAAACTGCTTTTAGAACTATTTTGAGTTTTTGGTCATGCATTATGGCCTTTGCAGTGCTTCCACAATTTTTCTACATTTCATCGATGTCCTGTGGGATCTGCTGGACCAGTTTGTTATTACATACACGGATGATATTCCTTTTTTTAATCTGATAATCTGGAGGAGCATCACAAGCATATTTCAACAATCTTCGAAGGACTAAGGAAGAATCAACTTTACATCAAATTGGATAAATGGTTGAACAAACCCACATCCAGTTCTAAGGGATACATCATTTCCCCTGAAGGAGTGAGCATGGATCCTGATAAGATCAAAGCAGTTGTGGATTGGCCTGCCCCTAGAAAATGTTAAGGACACACAAAGCTTTATTGGATTTGACAATTTAAACAGAAGAGTCATAAGGAACTTCTCTAAGGTGATAGCATCAATTAAACAACTGACAAGAGAAAGGATACCCTTTTTGTGATCACCTGAGGCACAGTCTCTGCTTAGTAAACTAAAGATTCTTTTCATTTCTGCACCAATATTGGTACATCCTAATCCTGAACTGACTTTTATTGTGAAAGTGGATGCCTCAGATTCTGCTGCGGGAGTTATCCTTTCTCAACAAAGAGAAGAAAAAGACTTGTACTTATGTCTCTCGTTTAATGTCCTCAGCTGAAAAGATAAATAAGATAAGATAAAATAAATGAAAAAAAAAAAAAAAAATTGTTCTGCCAAGAGATTGTCTTCTAAACAAGCACGTTGGATTCTTCCAAAGTTGGACTCTTCTATTCTTTTCCAGGTTCAATTTTATTCTCTCTTATCGACCTGGGTCAATGAATGGTAAGGACTTATTGCGGGTGTTGTCTGCACCTCTTCAACCTGTCAAATTTTTGCATGCAATTACTGCCAGTGGCTATAGCCACTAGCAGTAATCATTGTGCCCTGCCCGCAGGGAAATCTCCCTGCGGGCAGAACACAATAGCTCTGTGGGGCTTGATTCCCCCATCAACGCTGAGTGTGTTGATGGTGGAGTCAAGCAATTTTCTTGTGATTGCAGGAAAGAAAAATTAAACATCTATTGCTTGCCTAAAGTTGCAACTAGTATTTCTAGATCAAGAAGGATCCTTGGTCATTGCCATCAACTAACCACACTTATGATGGTTCAGTCTGACAGACCAAACTTGAAACACATCCTCCTGTGCTGCTACATAAGGAAAAATAGAAAAAGTCATGCACATGTATCATATCCACTTGTCCTCCACAGGGATTACACATCTAGCCTGAATTCATGCACCAAGCAAAGCAACATAATCACCCATGTGCAGATCACAATGTTTATGCATGAGGCATCATTTAGTATGTAAAGCAGAATAGCAGGGTGAGTGTTAGCAAGCAGAAGTAGAAATTAAGCCAAGCTAGCGGTTGCTGCATAGAGACAACCATTGCATCACAGTCTGATGTACTTCTCAGTCTGAGAGCAGACAGGTCATTAATGAGTCTAATATGTTTCTATGACTACTAGCAGAAAGGCAATGGAGCGTACATCCCAAATTTATGTGCTTTTCCAAACTTAGCAGGTAAGTGATAGTACATCATAGACAGGCAAGTAGGGTATGACCCTGCCCCCTCCCTCCTTGCTAATCTGCCAAACATCACAATGCTTTTTCTTTTTTTTTGGGGGGGGGGGGTGTCTTTTAGGGTTTATACAGCCCCTGGCAAAAAGTATGGAATCACCACTCTTGGAAAATGTTCATTCAGTTGTTTAATTGTGTAGAAAAAACAATCACAGACATGCCTCAAAACTATTTTCATTTAACATTCCAACCTTCTGGCTTTGAGAAACACTTGAGAAAAAAAGGCTTGATTCTACAAATAGTTCATATTCTTTTTTTGTTTTAACTACTTGCACTCCTGAGGATTTACCCTCCTTAATGACCAGGCCTCTTTTTGCTACTCGGCGCTGCACTAATTCAACTGATAATTGCACGGTCATGCAATGCTGCACCCAAACGAAATGTACGTCCTTTTCACACAAATAGAGCTTTCTTTCAGTGGTATTTGATCACCTGTGCGCGTTTTATTTTTCACGCTATAAACAAAAAAAGACCGAAAATTTTGAAGAAAGACGATATTTTTTACTTTCAGCTATAAAAATATATATAGTAAACGCAAAGTTAGTTATAAATTTAGGCCAAAATGTATTCTGCTACATGTTTTTGGTAAAAAAAATTCCAATAAGTGTATATTACTTTTTGTGTGAAAGTTATAGCGTCTACACATTGGTATAGATACTGCAATTTACGCCTTTTTTTTTGCTATACAGTGCTGCGCTAGTTTAACGGACAATTGCATGGTCATGCAATACGGTACATAAATGAAATTTATGTCCTTTTTTTTTCCACACAAATAGAGCTTTCTTTTGGTGGTATTTGATCACCTGTGCACTTTTTATTTTGGCACTATAAACAAAAACATTTTTGAAGAAAAACATTTTTTTTTAAAACAATATTTTCTCAAAAATATCCCAAGAAAAACTAAAATTTTGTCATAAATTTAGGCCAAAATGTATTCTGCTACATGTTTTTGGTTAAAAAATCCCAGTAAGTGTATATTTATTGCTTTGTGTGAAAGTTAGTGTCTACAAACTATGGTATACTGTAAAAATCAATGAAAAAAAGTGAGCGCTATCCAAACAGCTGCTGTGCACTCAAGGTACCAACACAAGCCTCAAATAACAGAAAGAATAAATAGTGCAGCGCTAAAATTGACAATATGTATTCGCATTGATTAAAGTATGATTCAAAGTGGACAGTCTGTGCAGTTGTAAAAGTGCCAAGTGACTGGTAGACTCAATGGTGGTGCTCCGTGATTAATAGCTGAATTGCGCACTCACCAGAAGTATAATAATAATACGCGTTATATATTATTATATCCAGAAGTAACCTCATCAGGTAAAGGTCTGGTCAAATTTGGTAGTCCTCCCTCAGGGTGGTCATCATCAGGTGCTCAGAAGTCAGGATTAATCGGATCCAGATAGCCAGAGGTCTCTGTTTAGGGAATGGGTAGAGCTGTCTGCTAACAGCAAGTCTTCCTCTTCTTGGCAAGGGCTCTGTGAATAAATACCCCTCTCGGGGAGTCAGGGAAGGATGCCCATAGTGTAGTATTGAAAATAATATGTTTATTGGTTAAGAGTATGTTTGCAAACAAGCATGAGCTAAAAACAGCATCAGGGTATAGAAGTGAAACTAACCTGTAGAAAATCAAAGATGGCCGCCGGGGCCTCCACGTGGCTCCGGCGGTGTAGCGTCATGACGTCTTGGCCCCGCCTTACGCGTTACGTGCGCACGCACTTCATCAGAGGATGGAACAGATTGATGCCATGATGAGAGTGACGGGTTTATATAGGCGCAATGGCGTATGCGCATTGAGCCGGCGCCATTTTGTTGAAGCCTATGGTTGTTTAGCGTGCGCATAAGCGCCATTTTGCCAATGATGTTTTTACAAATTGGAAATATATATTGATGCGATAGCGCATACATGTTAATTGGCGCCATTTCACTGAAGCCTAGAAATGTAAATTGACATGCGTCATCTTGCTACTAACTACATATGTACATTCAGTAGTTAGTGTGATAAATTGCTATAAAGTGCGGGTGTCAAATTAATAATATAAAAATATTATATATCCCCCACAAAGGGATCGGCCTAATCCCCCTAGGAAACCCTTCTATAATAACCATGCTCCCCCTATGGCTTCTAGAAGCCAAGATTCCAATGAATATCAACATAACAAACAACAACATCTTTTAGGGAAGGGCCGGGTAAGAAAACGAAGTACAAATACAGAGGCAAGAGTGGAGGAAGAACAACACACAGTTGTACAAAAAAGAAGGAAATTCTAACCGGTAAAGGGATTTTCACTATCAGCAACACTAATCTCTCACCTGATGAATTGAGCCTTCTTGACAAGGGCCTTAAATATGCTCCCACCAGATTTATGAATAAATTCGAGACTTATTGATATACAGAAGTTCACGAGGAGACTGTCTGTCTATTAAAAGACACTTTTTAAGCAATCCTATTATACGAGATATTGTTAATAATAACAACTTTTCTAATCTAAGTAATGCTTCTACTTTCAACCCCCCGCCAAAAAATAACTAAGCAGTGGGTCTTTTCAGAGATCAAACCCTAAGGGACCTTAATAAGTTACATATTAAGAAATCTCACACTGACCAATCCATTTAAGGTGCTGTAAAATCACTCCTGGAAAAGAAAGACCTTGTAGTTCGTCCAGAGGACAAGGGTGGAGGTGTAGTCATTATGAATAAACAAGACTATGTGGATGAAGTTTATAAGATTCTAGATGACACTTCCACCTATTTCCCATTGAAGAATAATCCCATTCTGCCATATAAAAGAACTTTAAAATCTATTATTAAATCAGGCTATGATAGGAATATCATTAATAAGAAGGAAAGAGAATTCCTTTGTCCAAAAGCACCAAGGCTACTCATTCTCTACATTTTGCCAAAGATTCACAAAAATCCTGTGAAACCACCTGGCAGACCGATAGTGGGATTAATTCTCTATGCTGTAAGATTTGAGCCTACATTGACTATTATCTTCAACCATTGGTGACGCATACTCCATCTTATTTAAAAAACACAAAGCAAATTTTGAACACTATTAAAGATGTTGTTACCACTCCTTCTACATTTTTAGTTATGGCCGATGTTGAAGCCTTATACAGCAACATTGACCATAAAGAAGGAATGAGAGCCGCTGAATTGGCTAACCAGTGTACCAGGGGGGCGGAGCCTGAACATGGCGGCAGTGTAGGAGCTCGTGGACGGAGCTCCGGTGTCTGACCTCCCCAGGCCTCCCAGCTTATCCCCTGGAACATGTTAGAGCCTTGCGGTGGGGGACTTACCCGGTCTGACGGCTCCCGGCGGAGGAGAGACTGATGTGGGTGAGGGAAAAGAGAGGAGCGGCGGGCGATTGTTGAAGAGAGAGTCCCTGGACGCTGGGAGACGAGAGGGGCCGGCGCGATCACGTGACCGGCCGCAAAGCACCTCTGGGAGACCGGGAAGCCGGCCGGCCGGCGTTCTGTGGAGAGAGAGCAGTGCTGACCTGTTTGCCGGGGGCCGACACACTCTCCCACTCTCCCCCTATCCCCCTAGTAACCCTGGAGCCTAAAAATACGTGAAAGGAGAACTATTGAAACCTGGACAAGGAGTCTGAAGAGACCCTGGGGAGTTCCCCCCCATGAACAGACCCTCAGAGGAATCGACTGAAAAGGCACTCACTGGAAGAAGACATAGGAGGAGGGTGAGTGACACTTATGAATTGCACTTTTGAAGATCTATCATGCTGACCTCTAAAAAGTGTATATAAGAACGGGGGACCCCTAGAGTCTGTATAAAAGGTGGAAGAGACACGCAGAGAGAAGAGGAGAGGCTCGGGGAGAAGGAGGGGGAGAGGGGGGAAGGAGGAGGAGGAGGAGAAGAGAAGGAGAAAAACCAGCAGGGGGACAGAGCAGAGACTTGAAAGTTTTAAGAAATAATATCCCGCCCTACCCATAAACTTATAAAGGACTATAAGAAGGATAAGTGCCACAGAGAAAAATGAAAAATAAAAATGTAAAAGGAAGTGGGCTTAAAGGGTCCCAGACTGGCACAATTAAAAAATATACATCCCAAGGAAACGCAACCCCAGAAAGACCTCAGAGCAGATCTGAAAAAGGAGAAGCAGACCTTAGTATGGAAAGAAGCCCTAGAGTATCAATAGGCCCGGACACTAGTAACCAGCAAATATCAGGCAATACAGAGGCGGAAAAAGACCTACAAATACCTAATAAAAAGGAAATGGCAGAAATGTTTAAAGAACTGGAGAAAACAATAAAACAAGAAATGGTAAACATTCGCAGTGATCTGGGACATCTCTTGGAGAGAATTGAGGAAACGGAGGAGAAAGTTAAAGGCCAGACCCAGGCTATCTCTGAACTTGAAAAAGAACTAATTAATATAGGGAAAGTCCAAGAAAAACTGTTATATAAGGCTGAGATACAAGAAAATAAAGACAGGAAAAGAAACATCTTGATACGTGGAGTTTCAGAAAACCTAAAGGGAGAAAGCTTGCAAGAGGTGGTTTGCAAAATATTTAACATTATAACAGACAGCTCTGAAATGGAAAGGTCTAAAATAGAAGGAATCTTTAGAAAGGGGAAAGTCCTGAGAGACCTGGGGAAAGAAAGGCCGAGAGATATAATTGTCAAATTTTATGAACTCCGGGACAGAGAAAAAATCTGGAGGAAGACTAAGGGAAAATCAGTAATTAAGTATGAAGGAGGAGACATACAGATATATGCGGATCTGGCTCCAGAGACTTTGAGGAGAAGGAGAACTTTGAGACCCCTATTGAAAAGGTTGAAAGAACAAAAGGTGCAATATAGATGGGGGACTCCCGAATGCCTAATAGGATGGAAAAACGGGACTACAGCATACCTTAGGTTTCCAGAAGATACGAAAAATTTTTGTGACAGTTTAAAAATTCAAAGAATGGAAATCCCTGGCTGGGAAGAAGAACGATGAGAAAGTAGAGCGAAGAGAAAAGAGGACTGGCAATTTGTGGGGGGGAGGAGGTGGAGGGGGGGGGAGGAGGAGAGAGGTGTTTTTTTTTTTTTTTTTTTTTTTTTTTAACCCCTTTCTTCTCCTCTCGCCACCTACCCCCACTCTATTGCCTTTGTTATGGATTTTTTTCGTTTTTTTTTTTTTTTTCATTTTTCTTCTCTCTCTATTTTTCTGCCAGTGATAATATCCAGGTGGGGCTTGGGAGGTTATGGGGAGGTTAGTCAAGGGGAAAGTCGTCCATGGACGGAGTTTTAGCCCAAGGATCAAATCAAAGGTGGATTTTTTAATCCATAAATGATTAGTAGGCAAATGTTAGGCCTAAAAAGAGGGGGGAGGGGAGGGGGGAGGGAGGGGGTTGGAAGGTTGGCAGGGTGGGAAATGGGAGAGGGAGGTTGTTTTCTCTGCAAAATAAAAGATGATATAAAAACAAGTGAGAAGGGAGAAGGAGAGAGAAATAAAAAATATAGATGGAGGAGAAAAGAGGAAATTTAAGGAAGATGGAAGAGATTCAGTTTATAACATATAACATAAATGGGTTGAACTGTCCCGGGAAAAGATATAGATTATTTAAAGAATTACATCATAGAGAAGCCTCAGTGATATTTTTACAGGAGACACATCTCGAGATAAGCTCAAATGTTAGACTGAGGTCTAAAAAATACCCAACATGGTACTATGCAGATTCCCCGGTTAAAAGAGCAAAAGGGGTAGCAATAGGCCTGGCAAAGAACGTTAGGTTTGAGTTGGAAGATAGAAAAACAGACCCAGATGGGAGATTTTTGTTCTTAAGGGGCAAGTTACAGGAGATCGAGTGTACACTGGCCAACATCTACTGCCCTAATAAAAAACCGGAGGAGTATCTGAAAAAGGTGTTGAGGAAGTTGATGGACTTTAAAAAAGGACGTTTGATCCTGGCAGGGGATTTTAACTTCTGTATGGACCCACAAAGGGATGCCACCTCCCATATAAAGACAGAAGGAAGTAAGGCCCTGAAATTATTGAAAAAAGAATTACACATAAGTCAACTGATAGATGCCTGGAGAATTACACACACGCAAGATAGAGATTATACTTTTTTCTCAAATATGCACAAGAGATATTCAAGATTAGATTATATATTAATAGAACATCAATTAATCGACCATCTGACCCAGGTAGATATAGAGACAATAACTCTATCAGACCACGCTCCAGTTACTATGAAAATGGAATGGGGGAGAAGGAAAAGCGGAGGGCTGGGATGGAAATTGAATGAGACACTTTTAGTGGAAAGGGAAATAGCTCAGAAAATAGGGGAGGAGATCGAACGCTTTTTTAAGGAGAATGAGACAGGGGAGGTGTCAACAGCCACAGTGTGGGAGGCTCACAAAGCTTATATAAGAGGAATATTAATGGCGATTGGGGCTAGAAAGAAAAAAGAAAGAAGGGAGAAAATGAATGAGCTCTTAGAAGAAATAGATAAATTAGAACAAATACATAAGAATAGAATAACAAAAGAAATAGAGCTGAAGTTAAAAAAACAGAAGGAAGAACTGAAAGAAATGATAGAAGAGGAGAGGAGAAAAGTATATAATAGAGTTCTAAGTGAGAGATATAGATGGGGAGAAAGACCTGGAAAGTATCTGATGAGAGCCCTGAGGAAAAAGAAAAATAGAAATTATATAGAAAAAATAAAAGATGCTAAAGGAAACATGAAACACTCAAATAAAGATATCACCAAAGCCTTCATAGAATATTACAGGAAACTGTACAATATAAGCCCCTCGGAAAGTTCAGAAACTATAGACAGTGAGAAAAACCAGAAAAGAAAGAAATATTAGGAAATGGCTAGGTTATTAAAATTAAATGAGGACCAACTAAACTCCCTAGACGCAGATATCTCACAGGAAGAAATAAAACTAGCATTAAAGGGGACAGTGTCGGGGAAAAGCCCAGGCCCAGATGGTTATACAGTGAGATACTATAAAAAATTCAGTGAAATCTTAGTACCAAAACTCAAAAACTACATGAATGCACTAGGTGGAGAGATGGAAGTAAGAAGAGAATCATTACAAGCCCAACTCGTGCTCATTCAGAAAGAGGGAAAAGATCCCTCTCAGTGTTCTAGCTATAGACCTATTTCACTACTGAACACAGACACTAAGTTGTACGCAAAGGTCCTAGCAAACAGATTGAAAGAGCTAATGCCTGGATGGATACATGAGGATCAGGTGGGCTTTGTTCCAGGGAGGGAAGGAAAAGATAATGGGGTACGATCATTGATGCTAATCCAAAAGAGTAAAAAGGGAAAAGAACCGGCGGTACTACTGTCTATAGATGCTGAAAAAGCGTTTGATAGGGTAAATTGGAGATTCATGATGGACACTCTGGAAGCTTTGGGAATCGGGCCTAGGATGAGAGAATGGATAGGAAAGCTGTACAGATACCCCTCGGTGGTCATTGGGGTAAATGGGGAGAGGTCAGAACCCATTGAGATGTCAAACGGAACAAGACAGGGATGCCCATTATCCCCATTGCTGTATGTTATATCTCTAGAACCTCTACTATCAACAATAAGACTGAATAGAGACGTAAAGGGAATCCGAATAGGAGATACGGAACATAAAGTTGCTGCTTTTGCAGACGACTTGTTGTTCTATGTAGGAAACCCCAGGATAACACTTCCAAACTTAATGAAGTCATTAAAGGAGTACGGAGAACTATCAAATTTAAAGATAAATCCAACAAAAACGGAGATTCTAAATATAAACATCTTAAAAAACGAAAAAGAAAGGATACAAAAAGAATTTCCCTTTAAATGGAAAGATAGAGATATAAAATATCTAGGAGTAAAACTCACAGCCTCACATAAACATCTATATAAACTAAACTATATTACACTGATAAATGAGATTAGAGATGAATTAAAAAGATTGGAGGGAGGAACCCCGACATGGATGGGCCGTATTAATCTGGTAAAAATGGTAATAGTACCAAAAATCATATATAGATATCAAATGATCCCAATTAAACTCCCAGAGATTTTCTTTAAAATAATTAAGAAATTGATAACAAGATACATATGGAGGAATAAAAAACCAAGACTGTCATACGAACTGCTAAGTAGGAGGAAAGAAAGAGGGGGTTTAGGGCTCCCAGACTTTAAAAGATATTACAAAGCGGTAATACTGGCAAGAACCATAGATTGGATATTTAATAATAAAAAAAGCTGGGTGAGAATAGAGAATGAACTCAGCGGAACAGACTTGGGAAGAATGATATGGGTACCAACACAGTATAGGGGTTTAAATGACAATGTAAATACATACACTTTGAATGTTTTAAAGATTTGGGATAACTTACACAGAAGTATGAAATGGACTTTTAATTCTACACTGATTCCACTAAAAAATACAGAGTTTTTCCCCCCAGGTAGAGAAGAAATAGGAGGGAAGTGGTTTAAAAAAGATAAGGTGCAATTAGGAGACATCTTGGTGGGAGATGAAATAGGAGCATATGGCGAATTGAAAAAAAAAGAGGGAGAGATTTTCACTAAATTAGACGAATGGCGGTATTTCCAATTGAGGTGTTTTGTCGGAAGTTTGCCAAGACCTTTAAGGACAAGAGACAATTGGAACTTGTTTGAAAAGACATTGGGAACACAAGGTGATGGGAAACACGGGATTGCTAGAATTTATAAAATACTCACTGAACTAGACACAAACACGAAACTAACATATTTAACAAAATGGGAAATGGATATGGGAGTTGTGATAGATGAGGAAAAGCAGAGGAGAATGTATAGATTAACTCACGAAAATGTCTCTATGAGAGAAGTAGAAATGAACTATAAGTGTTTGACAAGATGGCACATTTCACCAGTAGTAGAAAATAAGATGTGTGGAGAGAGTACACCGCTGTGTTGGAGGGGATGTGGAGAAATAGGCACAATATACCATATATGGTGGGGATGCCCAAAAATCCAGATATTCTGGACAACAATAATCCACTTAATAAGAAAATTGACAGAAATAGATATAAATCTAGATCCAGAAGTATGTATTTTGCACATCACGGATATAACGGTAAATACAGTTGTGACCAAAATTATTCAACCCCCAATGCTGTAAAGGGGTTTAGGGACTATAGTGTACATTTGGAATTGTATTCAGAATCAAATCCTACAAGGACGTTGTAACTACCCAAATGCAACTAAAATGACATCAATTGTTTATGTAATACAGTAGTAAATGGTTCTTATGTGGTTTCTTCATTGCCACAATTATTCAACCCCTTAAAGACTACCACTCTGAAGAACAGAGGTTCATACAGGTGCTTTCCATCAGGTATTGAAAACACCTGTGGATGTCACCGAGCAGCAATCAAGCATAATAAGCACCAATTAGGCAGCTTTAAAATGACTGTGATACTCAGCTCCTTCTAGACATTTACTGGTGTGGTTACAAACATGGTGAAGGCAAGAGAATGGTCCAGGAAGACAAGAGAAGAGGTGATTTCTCTTCACAGGAAGGGCAATGGCTATAAGAAGATTGCAAAGATGTTAAACATACCAAGAGACACCTTAGGAAGCATCATTCGCAAATTCAAGGCAAAGGGCACTGTTGAAACGCTACCTGGTCGTGGCAGAAAGAAGATGCTGACTTCGACTGCTGTGCGCTACCTGAAGCGTAGAGTGGAGAGAAGTCCCCGTGTGACTGCTGAGGAACTGAGAAAAGATTTGTCAGATGTGGGTACAGAAGTTTCAGCCCAGACAATAAGACGCACACTGCGTAATGAAGGCCTCCGTGCCAGAACTCCCAGGCGTACCCCCTTGCTGTCTCCAAAGAATAAGAAGAGTCGACTGCAGTATGCCAAAAGCCATGTGGACAAACCACAAAAGTTGTGGGATAGTGTTCTGTGGACTGATGAAACAAAATTAGAACTGTTTGGGCCCATGGATCAACGCTATGTTTGGAGGAGGAAGAACAAGGCCTATGATGAAAAGAACACCTTGCCTACTGTGAAGCATGGTGGAGGGTCAATCATGCTTTGGGGCTGTTTTGCTTCTGCAGGTACAGGGAAGCTTCAGCGTGTGCAAGGTACCATGAATTCTCTTCAGTACCAGGAGATATTGGATGGAAACGTGATGCAGTCCGTCACACACCTGAGGCTTGGGAGACGTTGGACCTTTCAACAGGACAATGATCCCAAGCATACCTCCAAGTCCACTAGAGCATGGTTGCAGAGGAAAGGCTGGAACATTTTGGAGTGGCCATCGCAGTCACCAGACTTAAATCCGATTGAGAACCTCTGGTGGGACTTAAAGAAAGCAGTTGCAGTGCGCAAGCCTAAGAATGTGACTGAACTGGAGGCCTTTGCCCATGAAGAATGGGCGAAGATACCCGTAGATCGCTGCAAGACACTTGTGTCAAGCTATGCTTCACGTTTAAAAGCTGTTATAACTGTAAAAGGATGCTGTACTAAGTACTAAGATTGAATGTCACTTGGGGGTTGAATAAAACTGATAATGCTGTGAGCACAGAAAAGACATTTGTGGTTATTTCATTATAACTGTTATGTTATATTTGTCTGACCTACAAGTGCCTCTTTAATGTAAATGTAAGCAAGATGACTGAATGATCAAAAGCAATGTCAAACTGGCCAAAACACTCAATTTCAGTGGGGGTTGAATAATTTTGGTCACAACTGTAAATATAAAAAATCAGGGATATGGAACTATATAAATGCTGCAAAAGCCCTGATACCCAAGTTCTGGAGGCAAATAGAGGCACCAAAGGAAGAGGACTGGATTGAAAGAGTTGAGCAGATTAAAAAGATGGAAAGGCTGTGCCATACCCAAGAAGATAAGATGGAGGTTTATCATGGGAAATGGGAGAACTGGGAAAAAGCCAGATTATATATGAGGTGTAGGAAAGAATAAAGATAACAACAGAAAAATTCCACTTGCTGATATAAGAAGACGTAGAGAAAAGATAGAATAGGCAGAGGGGACATAGGGTGGGGGGTGGAGAAGGGGGGAAAAGGTTGCATAGAGTATATAAAGAAGAAAAGTTGGTTAATATAATATTATAGAATATATTTTATATATATATATATATTTATATTGTGATGATGAAATGTAATTGAAATGGAAAATTAATAAATATTTGAATTATAAAAAAGAGAGCCGCTGAATTCTACCTTACAAATGATAGCTCTTTAACCACAATGCATATTGACTTTATCGTGAGTTTATTAGAATTCGCGATGAATAAGAACTATATGTGGTTTGACAACAAATACTTTTTGCAGATTAAGGGCGTGGCGATGGGGGCCAAATTTGCCCCCAGCCTCGCCAACTTGTTCATGTCTTACTGGGAAGAGGAGATCATATACTCTAGGGACTGGCCAGAATTGGTCTTCTATGAAAGATATATTGACGATGTTCTCCTTCTATGGGATGGCAGTGAACAATCTATCATTAACTTTTTTGGTATTTTAAATTTTAATGACAGTAACATTAAGCTCACATATAATTACAGTACTGTGGAGGTCAACTTCCTAGATCTTACCTTGATGAATAAGAATGGCAGAGTCACTACTAAATCTTATTTTAAATCATCAGATCGCAACAGTTATATACCCCTGGATAGCTGCAATCACCCCAACTGGCTTGCCAATATCCCTAAGGGGCAGTTTTAAGACTGAGAAGAAACTGTACTGACATAGATGATTTTCATTTGCAAGCCACAATTCTAAGAGACAGGTTCCTGGAAAAAGGCTACAATAATGACACTTTAGTAAATACCATTATATGAGTGGCCAATATGAACCGGGAAGAACTTCTTGACACTAACCCCAAAGAGGCTAAAAATATTGTATGCCCTTTTATTACAACATTTTCTATGCAGCATAGAGCCATACGTGTAAGGAATTTCCGGCAAGACGAATCGTGACTGGAAATGTGTGCTCACGCACGGCGAAGATTGGCACCAGACGGCCTATTTAAGGAGTATCTCTGCTCATGTTCAGTGCTTACTGGTCTTCAGCTGCCCCGTGTCCTGCTTGTTCCTGTATGATTCCTTTGTTGCTGACCCGGATTGTTCCTCACCTGACTCTGATTGCTCTCATGATACTGGTTCCTGACTTTGGCTCTGCTCCTGACCTTGGCTTTTCCTTCTGATTCTGTACCATGCTGCCCGATTGTTGATGACCCTGGCTATTCCATGACATTGCTCCTGTCTCTTATCCTCACTACCTGCCTTGGCATCAATCGGTTCCATCCTCTGATGAAGTGCGTGCGCAAGTAACGCGTAAGGAGGGGCCAAGACGTCGTGATGCTACACCGCCGGGGCTACGTGGAGGCTCGGCGGCCATCTTTGATTTTCTACAGGTTAGTTGTTTGCAAACATACACTTAACCAATAAACATACACTTGTTTGCAAACATACACTTAACCAATAAACATATTATTTTCAATACTACACTATGGGCATCCTTCCCTGACTCCCCGAGAGGGGTATTTATTCACAGAGCCCTTGCCAAGAGGAAGAAGACTTGCTGTTAGCAGACAGCTCCACCCATTGCCTAAACAGAGACCTCTGGCTATCTGGATCCGATTAATCCTGACTTTTGGGCACCTGATGATGACCACCCTGAGGGAGGACTACCAAATTTGACCAGACCTTTACCTGATGAGGATACTTCTGGATATAATAATATATAACGCATATTATTATTATACTTCTGGTGAGTGCGCAATTCAGCTATCAATCACGGAGCACCACCATTGAGTCTACCAGTCACTTGGCACTTTTACAACTGCACAGACTGTTCATTTTGAATCATACTTTAATCAATGCGAATACATATTGTCAATTTTAGCGCTGCACTATTTATTCTTTATGGTATACTGTAAATAATGGAATTTACGCAGCTTTTACTTTCTGACTGCTGATCACATTTCTTGAGGTGCTAAAATACCAGGATAGTACAAACACCCACAAATGACCCCTTTTTGGAAAGTAAACACCCTAAGCTATCTGCTGAGAGGCATATTGAGTCCATAGAAGATTTATTTTGTTTCCACAAGTTTCTGGAAAATGACAAAAACATTTTTTTTTCTGGGGTCTATCAGGCTCTTGATATCTCCTCTGCCCTTACATTATCTAATCAAACTGAAATCGGTGTGATCAGATGATTTTCCAATTTACAAATGGTGCTGTTTATATCCTGCGAAAACTGAAGTGATGAAATACTCATAGCTTCCGAATTCTAAGACTATAGAGATGATTGGCACCACTCTGGTCTCCAATCAGCTCTATGGTCAGCTGGCAGAAACACTGGCTGCATTCTCAGGTTCCCCCCGATGGCACGGGAATGCCCAAGAAGGCCGTGGAAGGCAGCAGGGGGGGCATCATATCCCGCTGCTTGTAAAAGCAATCCTGCAGCTAATTAGCCACTAGGATTGCTTTTACATGAAAGCCGATCGCTGGCTGAAAAAATTGATACCAGGATGATGCCTGCAGTTGTAGGCATCATCCTGGTATAACCATTCAAAGTCCAGTGATGTATACATCGCTGATCCTTGTTGGGTGTATATGCTATGTTCTTTTTTTTTTTTTTTTTTTTTTTTTATGCAGCCTGTGGACTAAATGAAAAAAAGAGAAGAAATCTCTGCCAGAAAAAGTGTGTGCTATGCCCACCATTAGAATATACCGCCTTGCATCCACCCACTTCTAATGGTGGGCACACATTAGGTCACACTTTGCCACATGCGCCAGTTCCAAGATTGTACAAATGTCTTAATAGTGGCACGCTAGAATAAAAATTGTCCACGTATAAGTGGTACTCCATATGGAAAAAGGATGACACCAAGTCCCAAACTATCTTGCCACTGCTCCCCATGTAGTCTGGGCATCCGGGGGGCTCCATGTGACTCCATCTATTCCCTCTGCAAATTTTCGGTTAAGGTGATTTGCGAGGGGCGGAATTTTGTGGAGCCGGTTAAATTCAGGGTCACCCCAAGGATGACAGTGTATTGTCGCTGAAATACATAAAACACATTATACTCTCATATCTATGCCTGGCCATGACAGCAGAGAACACAGGCATATGATGAATCGGGTCTGCGGACCAATACAACCGCAATTCATTTCTTTGGGTTAGGCCCCAAAAAAATTGTAAGAATCCGTAATGAGTTTCCATGCGAATGGTCTGACAAGGTTTGAATTTGGGTTGGCGGCGATAAATTGGTGTGCATATAAATTGCTTTGATCCACAATCGATGCATACAGATATTCCGTGAAAACAGCTCCAAAAATCAAGGAAGTATGTGAAAGACCAAGATGTACTAGACCGCTGGTACTCGCCAGTTCACCAAAAGGTAGAGCGGCACTAGTACTGGCACTCTGCTGCATATGAGAGTCATCAAAATTTACCGGCAAGTGCTAACAGAGATCAAGCCTGATTCTGAGAACACTGCGCTTTTGTGTGCAATGTATCAAGTGACCGTGACCTACTGACACTGCACTTGCTGGGGGAGAAGGGGGGGGTAAGCATAGGGGCTAAACACAGGTGCCGGGGCTGATCCCGCTAATGCTGTGTTTTTGGGGATGCTATACTAATGTTAACGCTGGTATAGTGCTGATCTGATCAAAGATATTGATCCGTTCAGACACTATACTAGTGTCACGAGTCGACTGACGGTAACCTCTAGCGACCCACAGGCCGGAGTCCCTCAGGACGCGGAGTCTAAGCCTCAGTCTGCTGGTTCACCAGAGCCCCTGATGGTGGAGATGAACTTGAAGCAGCCTGAGACCAGGTCACGACCCCCGATAACACCATCTGTGGTAAAGGCAGCTTCCAATGGCATATAGCAGATAAGAGCCAGATGTGAAGAAGCATAACGTGGTCAGACAGGCTGGGTTGGTAACAGCGGAGCAGACAGTACGGCAAGCAAAGAATAATCGGGTCACAGGCCGGGTTTAGCAACAGGAGGTCAGGCAATAGGATCAGGCAGAGAATGGTCAGGACGAGCCAAGGGTCAGAGCAGGAGAAGACAACAGTATCAGGATCAGGCTGGGTCGGCAACAAGGCAGTCAGAAGTACAGGACAATCAGGAACACAGGAACAAGACCATAAGGCGATTTGGAGATGCACAGGGCTGGTTTAAATAGGGCGCACTGTGCTCTCATTGGTGACAGGCGTGCATCCGCGATCGCCTAAGTCTCAGTGCTCGCCGGCTAGTGCGCGTCAGCGATCTGCACATGCGTGCACTTCCGAGCGGCCGGGATCCCTGACAACTAGCAATGGAGGTTTATTGTGCATGAGCGTGTTCCTGGCAATCAAGGGGTTAAATGTGATGAATGGTGTACCAACAGGTAAACTGACGCTATCTGGGAGGGGTGTGAAAACCACTGGAGCACAAATCATGTGTGTATATATATATATATATATATATATATATATATATATATATATGTGATTTTGCACACCCATGCTGCCCTGTAGCAATATTTCTGCTATAGGGTGGTCAGGAAGCTGTTACAGAAGCGGTTTGTGTTACGTCGATGCGTTACTTTAACTGACAAATGCGCGGTCATGCAACACTGCACCCAAATTACATTTACATCCTTTTTTTCCACAAATTGAGCTTTCTTTTGGTGGTATTTGATCGCCTGTGCGTTTTTTTAATTTTTTGCACTATAAAAAAAAAGCTGACAATTTTGAGAAAAAAACATTTTGGACTTTTTGCTTAAAACATGTCCAGTAAAAAAATAAAAAAATCTAATTTTTTATACTAATAATGGCGGTGATCAGCAACTTATGGCGGCGATCAGCGATTTATGACAGTGATCAGCGACTTCTGGCGGGACTGCGGCGGACATTTTGACACTGGGGGGGGGGGACTGACATCCCCAGTGACACCAATACAGTGATCAGTGCAAAAAAAAAAAAAAAAACACTGACACTGTACTAATGGCACTGGAGAGGAAGGGGTTAACTTTAAGGCAATGAAAGGGTTAACTGTGTGAGGGGAGTGTTTTACTAGGGGGCGGGGGGTGTGCTTCACAGGAACACGCTGATCCTGAGAGATAAACTCCTCTCTCTGGATCACTGTGTTAGGAGCTGACAGGGAGCAGAGCTGCACTGTAAACAATGCAGCAGTGCTCTGTGTCACTGTTTGCCGGCAATCGTCAGGACCCAGCGGGTAATGACCGGCCGGGACCCGGTGATTGACACCCGCAGCCACGATCGGCAGCACGGGTAGGGCAGTCGCGTGCCCCCTACCGGTTTTGCATTATCACGTTTTAAAACGTGATTTTGCCCAGTGGTACCACCTTGTGGCCCTTTTTCTACAGTGGCTGGACGGCAAGAAGTAAACATAGTGTTTTTGTTTGTTTTTTTTTTAACAATGCACCCCCCCCACACACACACACACACACACATTTCTGATTATGGCAATAAAGAAGCTGCATTTTGGTTTACATGATTAAGCAAATTATGTCAAAGTTAGGAGTTGTAGGAGAACAATTGACATTTGTTAGTAACAAGGGTTAACAGATGCTCACAAACCATAATCGCTTGGTCAGACTGGAAAAATACACACAAATCTGAAGCCATGCCCACAAAAAACGACTTTTGAGAGACAAATGCACAACAATTAAAGCAAACATGGGGTGTTGGTCATCATGCTTATTAACCCCCCCCCCCCCCCAAAAAAAGAATGACAACAAATAATCTGGCCTCTTCACAGGCCAAACAAACCCCCACTACTGCAGTCCTTTATATAACATAGGTTTTAATGAATGCCTCAAGTGATTGCACCTGATTAGCAGATACATTCTCCACCCAAATCTGTTAGCCCTTGGCTATGTGCATCAATTCACAGACTGAAAGACAAAGATCTAAGTCGATTAGCATGCATAGAAAGAAAGCATCAGTTATCTAAGCATATGTACCTGTGCAGTGTAACAGAAAATGTGAAATGTCCAAGTCCCTGGGCATGCTCAGCACAAGTTGTAAGTCCTTGGGCATTTGAGGGGAACAGAGCAGGAAATCTCACATTTGTGACAGCTGCTTTACCCAAATTGCTGACAAGAACATTCGTCATCCAAACACATGTCCCGTATTTCCCATCTATTCCAATGGCTCTGGTTCTCCCCAGTGCAGCGTGTTCTTGTGCAGAGTACCAAATTAGGACATGAATGTGTTCTGCATGGACCTCCACTGGGACCTGGCCAGGCACCTCCTAAACGCACTGACATGCATTACTGCCTGCAAATTCTGTTGGTTGTTGGGAGAAGGCACCGCAAAGCCAACATGTACCAAAGAGCATGGGCCTTTCAGTCTGTCATGGATTTGAAGGGGAACCCCATGGCCAAAAAGTAAAAAAAAAAAGTGTGGCTTCCCCCTCAAAATCACTAACATGCCCTTATCTGAGCACACAGTCCTGCAAGGGAAAGGAGGTGGAATAGCGAGCCCACAAACTATTTGTAATGTCAGCTCTTTTGTTTCCATTACGTGAAACCCATCTAAAATGTACCAGATTGCGCCGTCAATTTACATACATATTGTACATTCACATCAGGCCCTGCCTTCAAGGAGCTTACAATGTAAAGTCCCTAACTCACATTCATATACTAGGGACAATATACACAGGAGCCAAAACAAATACCAGCATGTCTTTGAAGCATGGGAGGAAACCCACACAGGCAGAGCATGCAAACTCCATGCAGGTAGTTGGGATTTGAATAAGCAATCCTAGTTCTACTAGGCAGCCGTACTAACCACTAAGACACTGTGCTGTCACATGTCTGTAAATTGCAACTCTGTTGTGTGAACAGTCCTAAGTCTTTGGGCATGCTCAGTGTAACTAACAATATATTTCAAATGGAATGAAAATACAAATGTGGCGCTGAATACGCATAATTTGCAAGGCTGCTTATTGTCATTCACGAGTGAAAACATATGGCAAGATTTGTAATGATAGTGGAACCCTCCTACATATAACTACTTATTTTATTTGGACATTTACTGTACATATAGGTGGTGGACTTCCATACGGTTCTATATTTATTGATTTATGAACTGATATTTTTCTTTATTGGTGTGTCACTGTGGAACAATGGTGTCACCCTCTGAATTTTTTTTTTTCATCCTTTTTATGTGTATTTATGATGAGGCAATCGGATAGTCCCAGGATCAACTATACCTATAAATGTTAGCAACCAGTTATATTCTGTGTATCCAAGAATGAATCCAGGCCATTTTTAAAGCAATCCACTGAACTTGCCAGAACCAACTCTTGAGGGAGTCTATTCCACATTTTCACAGCTCTTACTGTGAAGAAACCTTTCCCTGTTTGTAGATTACATTTCTTTTCCTCCAGACGTACAGTGTGCCCCCTTCTCCTCTGTGTTGACCTCAGGGTGAATACCTCTACACCGAGTTCACTATACTGTATGAACCACTGATGTATTTATACATGTTGCTCATATCCCCCTTAATCTCCTCTTCTCAAGAGAGAATAAATTCAGTTCCTCTAATCTTTCCTCATAGCTGAGCTCCTCCATGCCTCTTATCAGTTTGGTTGTCCTTTTCTGTACTTTCTCCAGTTCCCCAATGTTCTTTTTGTCAATTGGTGCCCAAAACTGAACTGCATATTCCAGATGAGTTATTACTAATGATTTGTACAGGGGTAAAATTATATCTCTCTCTGGAGTCTATAGTTCTTTCAAACCACTTGCCCTCCAGAAGATTAACCCCCCTTCCTGACCAGGCCATTTTTTGCGATACAGAGCTGCGTTAATTTAACTGACAATTGTGCGGTCAGGCAACGCTGCACCCAAATGACATTTACGTCCTTTTTTTCATTGAGCTTTCTTTCGGTGGTATTTTTGTGTTTTTTATTTTTTGCACCATAAGCAAAAAAAAGAGACAATTTTGAGGGAAAAAAAACAATATTTTGGACTTTTTGCTATTAAACATGTCCAGTAAAAAATTTACTGGCAGACATTCTGGCACTGGGGGGAATTAAATTGGTGTCACTGACACCCCAGTGGCACCAATACAGTTATCAGTGCTAAAGAAAAGCACTGACACTGTGCTAATGGCACTGGGCAGGAAGGGGTTAATGTGAGGGGTTATCAAAAGGTTAACTGTGTGCTGGGAGTGTTTTACTAGGGGGCGGGAGGTGTGTTCTTCACTGTAAGCACATTGCTCGGGATGGCTGTGCTCAGCTGCAAGGGAGGAAGACTGTAAACAAAACAATCTTCCTCCCCATCAAAGATACTAGGTAATCACAGGGCGCCAGAGGGTAATTACCAGCCAGGACCCGGTGATTGACATCTGCGGCTGTGAATGGCGACACGGGTAGGGCTCGAATGCACCCCCTACCCGGAAATGCGAAATCACATATATATACGTGATTCTGCACACAGGTACCGACCTGTAGCAGTATATATGCTATAGGACGGTCCTTAAGCGGTTAATACAAGAGAGGATTTTGCTTGCTTTAAAAACTGCAGCTTGGCATTGCATGCCATTATTAAGCTTATGATCTACCAGAACTCCCAGATCCTTTTTTACCATTGATTGCCCCAGTTGTACTCCCCCTAGTATGTATGATGCATTAATATTCTTAGCTCCCAAGTGCATCACCTTAAATTTGTCAACATTAAACCTCATATGCCAATTAAAGAGTGCATTGATGTTGGCTTGAATGTTGGAGACATCCTGTAAGGACGTTATTCCAGTGCACAGCTTGGTGTCATCTGCAAAGACTGAAATAGTACTTTTAATCCCAGACCCTATATAGTTTATAAATATATTTAAAAGTAAGGGTCCCAACACTGAACCTTGGGGTACACCACTGACAACCCTAGACCATTCAGAGTATGAATCATTAACCACTACTCTTTGAATACCATCTTTTAACCAGTTTTCTATCCATTTACATACAGATTTTTCCAAGCCTGTAGCCTTTATCTTACACAATAGCCATGTGTGGGGAACTGTGTCAAACACTTTTGTAAAATCCAAGTATACCACGTCCACCGCCACCCCTCTGTCGAAGGTTTTGCGCACCTCCTTATAAAAAGAAATCAGATTTGTTTGACAACTTCTGTCTTTCATGAATCCATGCTGTCTGTTGCTTAAACAATTTTTTTCTAGCAAGAACTCATCTAGTGTATGTGGTCTTTTATTCAACTCTCCAGTATCTTCCCAACTATAGAAGTTAAACTAACAGGTCTATAATTACTTTGTAAAGATTTTGACCCCTTTTTAAATATTGGCACCACATTGGCCTTATGCCGATCTAGTGGTACTATGCCAGTCATTAAGAGTCTCTCAAAATTAGAAACAATGGCTTTGAAATGACAGAGCTCAATTCTTTAAGGACCCGTGGGTGTATTCCATCCAGTCTAGGTGCTTTATTCACCTTTATTCTGTCTAAATATTTTTGGATCATATCAATTGTGAGCCAATGTGGATCATCTGGGGCTGTGTCATTACCATGCCCATTATGGACAAGAGCTCCCCCATGCTGAAGAAGGTATTTAGTAAATGTGCCTTCTCTTTGTCCCCAGTCACCCACTCTAGATTATTTTGTAAAGGGCCTACATGCTCGGACTGGACCTTTTTACTATTAATATATTTAAAGATTTATTTTGGATTGGTCCTGCTATCTTTTGCAATCTGGCATTCGTTTTCAATTTTTGCGGCCTTTATTTCCTTTTTGCATATTCTGTTATATTCTTTGTAATGTTCAAATGATGATAGCGTTCCTTCATTTTTATATTTAATAAAAGCTCTTTTCTTATTATCTATAGTTTTTTTAATTTTGGCCGTAAGCCACATAGGTTTGATTTTTAGCCTTTTAAACTTGTTGCCCATAGGAATATATTTTGCAGTGTGTTCACATAGTCTTTTTGAAGAACTCCCATTTCTGTGTTGTGTTCATTGATGCCAATATTCCCTCCCAGTCTAAGTCTTGGAGAGCAGCTCTCGGCCTTAAAAAATTAGCTTTCTTAAAATTTAGCAATTTTATTTTTCCTGTATGTGCTTGCTGTTTACAGCTAACAATAAATGAAATCATGTTATGGTCACTGGTATCCAGATGTTCTTTTATATGGACATTCATAATAAGCTCTGCATGGTTTGAGATTACCAGGTCCAGCAGAGCATCATTCCTAGTTGGGGCCTCTATGAACTGTACCATAACATTGATGTGCTTCAAAATATTTCTTTGGTGTCTATGTCTGCTTCTCATAGGATAACAATTTTTTATCCTTCATAGGTCCTTTTTTATATAATATTGAACGTAAATAAACCACATGCTGCAATAAATGTGGTGCGGAGCCAGGTGACCTTTTACATCTTCTATGGCGATGTCCTAAACTGGTGAGATACTGGGATTCAGTAATCACTAAAACCAACAATAGCTTTGGTACTTCTGTTGCTAACTCCCTGCTCATTTTGGCACCTTGGGTCATTTTGAGATATCCAATTTAGACTCATACACTTTATTTGCAGCAATGAAATCTTTGTTTGCAGCATTTTTTTTCGTTTGTTTGTACACTCAGAATAGCTCTATTAATACCTGTAATAATAAACAGGATTTTTCTTTGCTTGAGTTTCCAGAAAAGAGCAAGAAAAAAAGATAAGCAGCCATTTTTAAATGTTTCTTTTTAAGTTATGCTACGTGAATGGGGACTTGTACCAAATATAAAGTCGGTGTTATCCCAACTTGGCTTCATACACTCTTAGCTGCTGTAGCATGTGAACATAAAAGATGATTGTCAGTTTTCAGGTAGAAGTGATCTGGTGGCTCTACAGACACTGGATCATTTCCACAGATCTCGTCACCCCCTTGTGTGAAAGCAATAAAGTTAAAAAGATTTAAAAAAGTAAAGTTATACCAAAGCATTTAACCCCCCCCCCCGAAGAAATGTACAGCCCCACCCCCATGTAAATGTTTGGGGGCGTTACTCTGCACAACCTCGCCTTTTTTTATTTTACAACACAATAGTGGGTAATATATTGCATTTATGTGCACTAAAATTACCTTATTGTAAATGTTACCAATATATGGGTTTGTGCTAATATCATGTGACATATATAACGGTTAAAATGTGCATTTTAACATGTGTGCAAAAAAAATTAAAATAACATGTGCAGTGAAAGAGTTACTTGGTGATAACCAGGACAGCCAAGATACATATTTTTAGTTGCCCTAGCTTACACAGCTAGTTCTTTAGTCACTTTCACTCTTTAGTCACAAGTTGCTATCTACTCTCAGTATACATGGTGATAAAGCTACAGAGCTGTCTGTACTCTGGGAGAGTTCAAAGTCACTCTTGGAATAATCTATGTAAAAGAAAGCATTTCCAGCCTCTATGATTAGGTCACAGAGATGTCAGACAGATATTGTCTGCTGATAAGATTACTGTAATATCTGCAAACATGATGTTAAAATATCTTTTAATACACCGTATTAAAATACATACCTGGTTGAACAACAGTTGATAGGAAATTATTAATGAAGTACAAGAGTACATACACCTTTGAACATATGTATTAACAAAGTGTTTGCAGGAACTAAGGCAAACATCAGAAATAAATACAGACCAACCCAGAACATGGGAGTGAATCGCAGAGATAATTTCTTCATGTGTTCCACCCTTTTAACTTTCTTTGGCTTCCTGTTAATGTGCAATAAAATTATATAAGCTGTTTTCATTTAAGGTAATGTGTGCATTCACACCCTCAATATTCTTTACAGGCATACATTTTTTCTGCTTTTATGGATAATTATCTTTCACTAAGCATATAGAAAAATATTGTGCTGAATTTGTTGTTGCAATATTACATCTCAAAGAGATTCAAAGTGATTCGTCACATTCTCATGAGAAGCAAACAACTTCAACTATGTCTATTGAGTTCATATTTTTATGGGCAAGTGCAGTTTGTAACTAATGTTAAAGATAAATATGAACAGTAATATGCACATACATACATAAAAAATACATAATACATAAAATTTTACTACAATAAATATAAATTATATTTATAGCAACATTGGCAGCAATAATCTCACTGAATCTCATGCATACAAAAATCTCATACATAAATAACATCTTTTCTTAAATTTGTCTTTTATTGTCTGTTATTGTTTCTGTTATTGCTGCTGCTGTTAACTTTGCCTCCTTCTGAAAGTTCTCTACCTTCTCATTCCCTATGCACAAAAAAAAAACCCCTAAAATTCAAATGCTGATGCCTCATAGTTTTTGCAAGACACCTCCTTTTCAGCTGCTCATGAACTGTCCTGACACTGGTTAGTTTTTACCCTACTGTATCTGCAGAAAATGTGGAGTTTAGGAGACACCCTTTATTGACGTTTTAGATTATATATTACATTTTTGTTCTATATAACATGCACGCTTTCAGGATAACTCACATCCCTTTGTAAGGTTTTATACATTTCTGAAAAATGTATTAAGCCAGACACAGGAAATTAGATATCTCTCGTTGCATCTCTAATAACTGAAAATAATCAATAAAGGGTATCACTTAAACTTCCAGCTTTTTGTATAAATTTTTGCCTAAAACTGTACAACACTTTACTGCTGCTGCATAATTGTTTTTAACCAACACTCAAACTATTCATGTAATTAAAACAAACTGCCCTGTGTCTCAGAGTTAGACCTGATCTAATTATTCTTAAACTGTCCTGCCTCTGGAATATTTTACACTTGTACATGAGCTGGTACTCTTTTTTTTTTTTTTTTTTTTTTTTTTGCATGAGAACATCTGCCTGTGCCTTGTTTCTCTGCATTTCAGACTGTTCTTGTTGATACAAAATTGTCTTGCCACTGGTTAATTTCTACCAGACCACACCTGAGCCCTAATATTTTTTGGAAAAATTAAGAATATGGGGATAAAACGGTGCAGGAAATGTTGATAATGATATGAAGTAAATTTCTGCACTTTTGGTACCTTTTAAGCAGTACAGTTCTGAAAAAGAGAGCTCTCAAACTATTTTATGCAACTATTGTACCATTCACCAGTTTTTACAAAGCTATACCTGAGGCCACAACCGGGACAAGGTCAACCAGCCCCCAGGGTGACCATGCCAAACTGCACCCCGTCCCCTCCTCCCCAGGTAGTGTATAACCAATCATCTTACCTATACCTCATAATCACACCTGATCATTAGACCTATGTATAGAGTGCAAAGGTCTGGACTGAATAATTTACTAAGTGTAAAAGTCAGGAGCAAAAATAATGTACACAATACAGGAGCCATTAAAGTACAGTGCAGGGGCAAGGAATATGTTATATACAATCTGCAAGAGTGGGTAAACTAGAGTGCAGAAATGAGGAGTAAATACGCACTAGTGATCAGCAATAACCCCTATGAATGACACAGTCTGGAGGTCAGGATCCACAGGAGGAGAAAATCCAGTCCATTATCCATCATCTATTAACTTCAGTCTGCCCCGGGGAGAGCTCTGATGTCTGCTGGGCAGGAAGCAGTGATAGGGGCTGCAGTGTAGTGTTGTCTTGCTTGCTTCTCCCACCTGTACTTACTGTAATAGTCCTGATTCAGCCGGCCAGCCTGACGGGAACCTGTGCCCGGGAGAGCGTGTGTTTCTCTTTTCTGGAAAGGAGTGTGCCTGTTGCCATAGAGAGGAAGCCTGTAACAGGTATGGGTGCATCCTTGGCTGTTGGGCAGGCTTTGGCAAAATAGAGGCTAAGGCATAGGGTGATGTAATCAATCCTGAATATTTTGTGCACAGATTCTTAAGCATGCTGCGACCAGGGCAGCTGCCCCTCCCCTGCCCCTCCTTGCCCCGGCCCTACCTTACAATACAATTTTGTTAGAAGACACCATTCTGCGGCTTCATACTCTGCACTTCATTTGTTGTAGCTGTTACTTCCACCAGTGAAAGTAGTCTTAGTTCTGCTTGATGAAAGCACAATTGTCACTACAAAACTTCATGGAAAAAGTATTTTTTTAAACCCATATGATCCATTTGTTAATAATAAAATATTAATTGCACAACTGAACATTAACTGCCAAGGGAAGATATCACTTAGGCTGTCTGTGATTATTGTCCCATAACACAATGTACAGCTTTAAACAATCTTTCCAATCTGTATTTTAAAAGATTCCACATCAGACTGGAAAACATATAAAAAGGACGCTTGTCCTGCTGCCCAGCATCACATGTTCTTTTTTATTGTACATTAGCCTGCCTGGTAGCCCCACAAATGGCCAGTATTTACTATCATCCCATAGATGTCAATGCAAATCATTGAAAAGTTACCGTGTCCAGTGATTTATTTATTTCAGGTACTTATACAGCACTGTCAATTTACACAGCGCTTTACACATATTTATTGAACATTCACATCAATCCCTAACCCTCAAGGGGTGTACAATCTAAGGTCCCTAACTCACATTCATACATACACATATTAGGGTCAATTTAGACAGGATCCAATTAACTTACCAGCATGTCTTTGGAGTGTAGGAGGAAACCCACGCAAGCACAGGGAGAACATGCAAACTCCATGAAGGAGGCGCCATGGTCAGGAATCGAACCCATGACCCATTTACTGCAAGGCAGGCGTGCTAACCACTAAGCCACTGTGCCGCCCGCTTGGTCTCCCCAAAGCTGCATAGAAGGCCAAGTATGAGGGTCATCATTTCCATCTCACTGCATTTCTCAGTGAGAGGCAATAGCACCAGGGGAGGAGAGTGGAAGGCAATGTGTGTAGGGTTTACATGAAAGTCATCAATGGTACTGTATGTAGTGCAAGAAGAGGGGATTGAGGGCTCTGTGTAGTTTACTAGTGGAAGGGAGGAGGTGTGGCCTTTTATATGTCCCTACCACCAAGCTACGTAACTACTCTTAACGTCCTATATACATTGAACAAAAAATGTAATGCTGCCAGCTGTACACTTATTATTATTATTATTATTATTAAATGCCAGCAACTTGAGTCCGAGTCCTAGCAACTTGATGAATAAGAGCTCTAAAAAGAAGTCTGCTTTGTGAGATCCTCCAGTGTTATCCACACAGCTATAGTCAATGTTTCCAACTACCTAGTAGTCGGTCTCCCTTTTCGACTGGTTCCTTCGATCTTCCCAAACATTATTTCCTTCTCTCCCTTCTGATAGTTCTATGGCTTGTCCACAGCACACAAAATCCTTCTTTAGCACCAAAGTTCAAATGAGTGGATCTTCTTTCTATCCTGTTTACATTGTGTCAAGCTTTCACAACTGTAATTTATCAACTGAGAAAAGGAGAGCATAAACAAATCTGCTCTTTGTTTTCAGTTTAATTTCTTTGCATTTGAAAACTTTGTTTAGTAGCTACCAAGTGCAATTCTGCAGAATATTTCATCTCTGTTGGTTGCTTCCTTGTTTATGAGAGAGCCTAGGAGATTAAAATGCTTTACAATTTCTATTCTGTCACTGCCAAACTCAAAATCGTTGTCATTTTCTGTGTTCACAATCTTTGTCTTGTTTATATTCAGTTGTAATCCCATGTTACAACTTTCAACTTTAGTTTTTCTCAATAGATACATCATTGTTGTGTCACCTGCATATTGCTGGTTGTTTATGTTTCGGCTACCAACTTTAATATCGACAGACTCTTCTTCAAAATTTCATTTTCTGAAGATGGCCTCAGCATATAGGTTGAACAGGTAAGGTGACAAGATACATCCCTGCCTGACACCACGTTTTATCGGAAACCATTCAGTGTTGCCGTATTCAGTTCTCTTGAATTTTGTAGAGGTTATTTATTAACTGTGTTATGTATTTAGGTATTCCCATTTGCAATAGAGTCCTCCATAATTTATCATGATCCACACAATCAAACACTTTGGAGTAGTCAATGAAGCAAAAGTATACAGTCCTTTGGTATTCTTTTCTCTTCTCTAGTATCCATCTAACATTGGCAATAATGTCACTTTATCCTCTGACTTCTCTGAACCCAGCCTGAGCTTGAGGTAGTTCTCGCTCAATGTATGTGTAGCGGTCACCCCCAAAGGAGCCACTGAGAATCTGGTTCCCTTTTTCCTGCACAGCCAGGCAACACACATTTTCACACTTTCACTCAGAGGCAGAAACCAGTCCACAAATTTGGTTTTGGTTGTTTATTAGGGGATTCTCTTCATGGATCAGTAGCACAATCTTTTAGTAAATCAATATCACAGTCTTTTCTAAGTGAACTCTCTTCAGACCCCAGTTTGGAAATGCCCATCCACCTGGTTGTCTCTTGAAGAGCACCTTGGTGCAAGAGATTCCAAGACAGGCATGCAGAAATGTCCCATGGGAGAACTAGATAAGTATTGCACCCAGCAGCCCTTTCTCCTGTAGGCCCAAGGGGTATAGAGGTACTCACACTATCTTTGTATCCTATAGCTCTGGGTAACCTGTTTTTAGGCCTCTCACTGAGCCAGTTTCTTTCCCTGTGGACAGTAAGGTAGTGGAGCTTCCTCTGTCAGCTTCCTTTTCTTCCCTGCAGCCTCCAGACCCCCCTCCCTCGCCAGGGTCCCCTCCCAGGCTACACAACAGCAACTTCAGTAATCCATCTTTCACTCGACTTCCAGACCCCTGCTGGGATGGCTCCTTATATCCAAGGGCAGTCTGCCACACTACCAGGACCTCCAACCTGGGATTGGCCAGACTCCCATGAATATGCAGATCTAGGTCTCCACCTCACTGACTTCTAGAAGTTTCTATGGACCTCCACAACCAGGTGGAGGTGATAGAGGCCCAACCTGCTGAGTCATCTAGCCTAACCTGGTCTGACCTAAACTTGTCCCCTACTCAGATATGCTCACTTAACTGAATGAGCCAATAAATTTACCTAAGTCTCTAGCACCACCTAGAGGTTCTGTAATTGTTACAATCTTTGGCATCTCTTTTCCTCAATATAGGAATGAACAGTGCTCTTCTCCAGTTGGTTGGCCATGTGTTTTCCTTCCAGTTCAGTTCACATAGCTGAGTAAGGGCCATGATAGCACCTTCAGTAGTGCCTCTGATTAACTCAATTGGAATCCCATCAATACCTGGTGACTTATTGTTAGATATAACTTTAATTGCTGCTATGAAATCTTCTTTTAGTATACCTGGTTTGCCTTCAGTGTCACTGTCTGGTTTACTTTCTACAATGTTATCCACACTACTTTTTTAAATATACATTTTCAGTATAATATTTCCATCACTTTTTAATGTTCTCTGGATCATTCAGTATCAGTCTGTTAGAGTCTTTAACCTCTTCCTGTCCCCCCATTGAACATAGATGGCGGACGGGAAGCTTTGCCGATGTGGGCTAATGTACCTGTATGTCAGCCCACATCGATGGCTCCTGCACAAATTTCATATGGGTACAGTGCTGTATGACTGAGTAATTGTCACTCAAACTGTGATAGTACTGGAAGCTGAAGATTGGCCTGGACTGGGGGTGAAGTTCGGAACTTGAAGTGGTTAAGCATCCCCAATCTATGTTGGAATTTCTGTTTCAAAAGTAGAACTGCAATGTATCTGAGCACCACAAACCAAAAGCACCATTTAATTAGTGGTTAAAATTCATAGCAAACTCACCCATCCTTCCATGTCTTCATGCTTTATTTTGCTGAGAAATCACTTAGAAAAACACCCCCAGCATTTCTAGCCATGGCCATCTTTAGTAAGGGTAGATGATTCAGGTAGCATGTACTTCCTGGAATCCCTCTGCCCTTAGATCATGAATACAGGCATGAGGGCATGCCTAGCTGAGAAAAACTATCTTTCCCTCCTGATAACTCCTGGGATGTATGACATTATTTTCCTAGGTATGGAAACCAGGAAGTAACTGAAGAAATGAAAAAAAAAAAAAACAGTTTAAAACAGGTAAATATGATATCCTTTCCTATCTATTTACTAATGCTAGCAGCATAATGATTCAAAATAATCAATAATCAAGTGAAGTTCCTCTTTAATGTCCTGAAAAGCTAGTCTGGTTTTTTCTTTAACGTGCTCAGCCTCAATTTTCTGACAAATATCCTTGAGATACCTTTCTTTATCTTTCCAAACTTGGCATTGAAACTTTTGATTCATTTGTGATACTTTTTTCTATCACCAGAAATTTTGGACTGCCTGCTTTGTTCTGCTACTTTTTTAGTTTCTTCTGAAATCCAAGGTGACTTTTTAGCTTTTTTTCTACATCAGTAATGATCTTTCAGCTTCTTCACTAATTATGGATTTTTATGATATTGTTCCATAACTCTTAGGGCTCTCTATCTCCTGTGTTCAGAACTGCAAATCTGTTACATAGTTAATCTGGCTGAAAAAGACAAAAGTCCATCCAGTTCAACGTTTGAAAAAAAAAAAAGTGATATTTGCCGAAAGTTGATCTAGAGAAAGGCAAAAAAAACCCCCAGCAAAGCATGATCCAATTTTCTCCTGGAGAGGAAAAAAATCTTTCCTGATCCCCTGAGAGGCAATCGGATATTCCCTGGATCAACTTTACCTATAACTGTTAGTATCCAGTTATATTCTGTGTATCCAAGAAAGAATCCAAGCCTTTTTTAAAGCAATCCACTGAGCTGGCCAGAGCCAACTCTTGAGGAGTGTAAGGGAATTCCCGTGAGACGGCTGGCGAATAGACTTGCACATGCGCACAGAAATGCGTGAACACGCACAGAAATGCACGATCTCGCACATGCACGGCGAAGATTGGCACCAGGCGGACTATTTAAAAGGTGCCTGTGCTGACTGGTCTTCAGCTGTTCCCCATTTCCTGCTCGTTCCTGTGTGATTTCCTTGTTGCTGACCCAGCTTGTTCCTGACCTGACTCTGATTACTCTCCTGCTTGATACTTGTTCCTGACTTCGGCTCTGCTCCTGACTTTGGCTTGCTTATGATTTGGTACCTTGCTGTTCGCCCGTTGATAACCCCAGCTATTCCTATGACATTGTTCCTGTCTCCCATCCCAGCTTCCTGTCTTACTCTGGTGCACACCTGGCAACCTACCATACCAGCTCTGCATATCGCTACTGTTCCTGAATCGGAGGTTCATCTGTCTTCCAAAGTCTCCAGCTGCAAGAGCTGCAAACAACATTTGCTGGCTCTCTTGTCCCCCTGGTCCCTAGACACCCTCTGTTCCACTTCCAGTGGGGTCAGGGCTAGTGACACAAGTGAGGCCGACCTCGTCATTTCAGTCTCCAATCAGGTACGTGACAGGGAGTCTATTCCACATTTTCTATCCCCCCTTAATCTCCTCTTCTCAAAAGAGAATAAATTCAGTTCTTCTAATCTGTTGTCTAGTTTAATCCAGTAATCTTGTGGAATATTTTCAATACCATATCTTGGAAGGCCTCTAATGATCTTTTGCTTGCAAAGTTTTTTACCTTGATCTTGCATGTCAAAACCTCATGATTGCTGCTCCAATCAGCTCCTGGTTTAGCTTTGCTGTAAAAAATTAAGATTTCCACCTCTGTCCTATGCAGATGTAGTCAATTTGATTACAGTGCATGCCATTTGGAGAGGTCCATGTATATAGCGGACGCTAGTGGTGATGGAAATGTGTATTCATGATGGACAGTTGGTTAGTTTTGAAAAACTGTTTGAAATTATCACTGGCTTTATTTCTTTCTCCTAGTTTTCTTGGCATAATTCAGAAGTAGATTGCTGAGTCTTTCTTCTGCACAGTGTAAGTTCGATGTTGTTACCGTTGTCACGTCAAACGTGATTTTTTGTATTCAACACTGGCCATCTGCTGCTGCTTAGATGGGTGGTACATAATTAGTCTGGTATCTCTGCCGGAATCTGTCCACCTTGGGAGGCCCTGCTGGTAACTCTCAGCTTCATAAATACACGGAAGCCCGGTGGCTCAACAAGCCTATGTACCATGTTTATGTACCCCTGTCCCCCTCCTCACCCTACTCTTCACCTCCCTCTTCTCTTCACCCCCCATTACTGCCCTGCTCCCCTCACCATCCCTTATTCACTGCCCCATTCCTGTCTATACTCCACTCTCCCCCTCTTCACCTCCCTATCTCCCACCAAGTGAAAATCATAAAAAAAAAGAAAAATAATGCAGCCACCACATAATAATTAGGTGCATTAGGTTAATAAGGTGCAATATATTACATTTTTGGTTTTGTGTTTAAAACCTGTTTAAGCTCTTTCACCGGACTTCTTTTTGAACAGGACACACAACAGCTAGCTTTTAATCCAAAAATAAATCCTAGAGTGTATTTTTTTTGACTGAAAAAATGCATCAAAACATGCAGTTACAACATACACAGTATTTAAGAACTTTCACTAAGCCACATTTTAAACAAGATGGACTGATTTATTTAATCAAAAAGCCACAAAAATATTGTAGTTGTCATGGATCTGCAGCATTGCTGTTAAACTGCGTCTCTATTCCCAAAGAGCATCAATTATGCTGGTACATGTACTTTCATGGTTATAACTTGCAAGGCTTCTTCTGGTACCTGTTATCTCACAAGACTTGTGTGTTGGCAGGTGCAGATACCTTGTCTGCCACTAGATGGCTCTGTTTTAAGTATATTATGGTAAAGATTGTAATTGGGTGTTAGGTCCCCTTTTTACAAAAGTTTCCTCCTTAGTGATTTCATGGGTGTAGTTCATGCTCATATAAATGCTAGTATGGGAGAGGCCTAAGTAGATGGGTTATGGGAGCCAAACACCCCAGAGCTGTCAGCATGTAGTCAACTGCTATCCTAAAGAAGGTGGTACAGAACTCAGTAGGAACAGCCTTGGTTTGCCCTTTCTCCCCTGACAGTTGCCGACTTCTGTGCGCTTCAGCATGTGCTGACCCCACTCTGTCATGTTACGTGGCCTACCACTTGTTGGCTGAGTTGCTGTTGTTCCCAGTTGCTTCCCCTTTGTTATAATTCCACTAACAGTTGACCTTGGAATATTTAGTAGCAAGGATATTTCATGGATGGACTTATTGCACAGGTGGGAACCTATCATAGTACCACAGATGAATTCATTGAGTTCCTGAGAGCACCCCATTCTTTCACAAATGTTTGTAGAAGAAGTCTGCATGTCTAGGTGCTTGATTTTAAACAGCTGTAGCCATGGAGGTGATTTTAACACCTGAGTCCAATGATTTGGAGTGGTGTCCCAATACATTTGACAATATACTGTAGTTTCATCCAGTTCATTCCATGTGTGAGTGTGTGCATATAATTTCTACTCTCTAAGAATTCCCGTAGCCATGTACGCCAACGCTTCTAAATGCTACTAAAATGCTCCTAACAGCTTTTTTCTACATGTACTGTAAAAACACTAATAAAACACTAATGTTCTTCAACGCTTCTAAAAAACGCTATTACCAGCTTTTTTTCTCCAGCATTTTTTCTAGCGTTTTATGAGCATAAAAAACCTTAGTGTGCATGGAGCCTTAGAAGTCTTAAACAGTCTTTTGGTTTGGTCCTCATAAGAATTTGATTTGCTAATCTGGGTTTAGCTTTTTTCCACTCAAATGTTGTAAACATCTGCTGCACAGAAGAAATAAAATAGTCTTTGGAAGGGCAATAGGCAACATCTGCAGGAGAAATAAAACCTTTCGTAGCACATTCAATTTTATAATATTAATTCTGTCCAGCCATACGAACGTAGCTTCACCCCAGCCTTCTAAATCTTTCTTTATCTTAGTGTTACTAAGCCCAGGACCCTGCATTCCCTATATCTGGTCTCCCACAGTACACACAACATGGAAATGCAATTATGCTGAATTAGATTGGTGACCAAAACTGAACTGCATATCCAAGATAAGGCTGGACCAGTGGTTTGTAAAGGGGTAGAATGAATGAATTATCTCTTGAATGTATGCCTTTTGTTATCCATGACAGTATTTTGCTAGCTCTGTTTGCTGCAGCTTGGCATTGCATGCTAATGGTAAGTCTATGATCTACAACCCCCCACCCACCCCAGATCATATAATTTTTCATCACGGACTCTCCAGGGGAGCCACTCCCAATGTGTAATTTGCATGTGTATGTTTGGCACCCAAGTGCATTACTTTACATTTCACAGTGTTGAACCTCATCTGTCATATTGCTGCCCAATCACCTATTTTGTCAAGGCCTTCCTGTAATAATGCTACATTCTGTGATGAAGTTATTTCCCTGCATAATTTGGTATCATCAACAAACACTTAAATTAAGCTCCTAATTACAACCTCCCACAATGACATTAATAAAAAAAACTGAACAGCATTGGTCCTAAGACAGAACCCTGAGGCACACAACTCGCAGCTTTAGACCATTCATAGAATGTATCACTACTATTCAGATTGTTTCACATAACTAAGTTCCAATCCATGTACATACAAATTCATCAACTTCAACAGACTTTATTTTATTTATTAAACTTTTATGAGGTATAGTGTCACAGGCCTGAACAAAATCTAGATAAACTATGTCCACTGGACTGCCATCATCCAATCTTTCCCTTAAGGTACTTCCTCATAAAACAATAGCAGGTTGGTCTGACAAGAATGGTTCTTCATAAATTTATGCTGGTTGTCACTTAGGATACCTTTTATAGCAGACAAATTTCTGAATAGTGCCCCTTCCCATTCTCTCAAATACCCTACATACTATTTACATATAGAAGTGATGCAGCGCTAAAGATAAAAAATATATATTAATCAATAAATAATATATAAAGATAATAACAATATATGTATATTAGGCAAAACACAATGGCAAATGACCCAAATCCACAAGGGGATATAGGAGAGACTGTGACCCTTAACAGACAAATAATAGTGGCTTAGTGCAAAATAAAGTGTCCACAGTTCATATTTCTAAGACGTGCAGGTGAATCACAGCACACTCCAAACGTGATCCCAGGCAGTCTGGCCTCTCACCTCCACTCTATGACCCCACAGGGCCACAAAGCATAATGTAGATCACCTCTGGATCCCTCCAGCCAGTAGCTCCTCAGATAAAAATGGCATGGGCAGTCATCGCATGAACATGAACAGTATTCAGCCGGACCAGTGGGCAAGCGGAATGTACCCTCCTCAGATGTCAAAAAGCTCATATGCTCATAAATGAGGAAAGAAACACAATCCTCATAGTGTATTACTGCTTTTAATGGCCAAAAGACAACAATAAGCCAAGAAAACAGAGATATATACACTTACATAGCATCAGCCTGTTTCCAGTTAGTTTCAATAAGCTGGGTGTACAGCATGATCAAAAGGTGTTCCAAGATGGCGCCACGCCAGAAGTACGTCAAGTTGTCTTTCGGCCATTAAAAGCAGTAATACACTTCTATATGTATTTTCTTTATTGTCCTTTTGTGGTTTGGGATAGACGCTGGCTGCTTCTTAGTTAAGTGTTGCATTTATCATAAGAGCGCAGGAGGATATATATTTACCCTACATACTATTGATGTTAGACTGAGTGGTCTGTAGTTTCTTGGTATACATCTCCTACCTTTTTGTAAATTAGTTCCATGTTTGCTCTACACTAATCAGTTGATACCAATCTTGCCAGTAAGGTGTATTTAAAAATTAGGACTAGCAGCTTGGCTTTAAGTGAACTAAGTTCTGACTTTTTGGCATTTATAAAACATGAAGAGAAATAAATAATTTAATGCATCTGCCTTTTCACTGTTATTTTTAACCTATCTGGGACCTGTCTGTTCTTTTAAAACTTTTTTACTAATGATACTGTATATTTGAAAAATAAATTGAGATTTGTTTTACTTGCTGTAGTAATGTGTTTCTCATATTCTCTTTTGCCACACTCATTGCTTCCTTCCATTTCTTGTTGCACTCCTTGTAAATCTGGAATACTGAGGTTGGCCATTCCACTTTCTGCTTTTTAAAGGCTTGTTTTTTTCTCATTTATTTGTTTTTTTGTACTAGAAGTTAGCCTCATAGGTTTTAATTTTGTTAATTTATGTTTTCTACCCGATGCAATACGACACTAATGCACTTGTTTAACCGCTTCCCACCTGCCCGCAATGTACTGCGGCAGCTACAGGCAAAGGGATGTACAGGTATGTCGCTCTGGCTGTACTAACACAGGGGGTCACGCAGCATTCCCCACCTGTGACTGCTGTGTCCAGCGAACACAGCGGAATGAAGATTCTGATGATCATGTGATCACTATGCGATCACATGATCACAATGTAAGCAAAGCTGTTATGAATCAATCTAATTCATAACAGGGCTGCTTCTCTTCCTAGTGAGTTGTGATTTCCCACAGCTGTCACACGATATATAGAGCCGTGTGACCAACTCCAGCCAATCACAGATCACTATCTTGAGCTGACAAAAACCTAACTCATTCATGACAGTTCATGAATGAGTGAGGTTCATGACAGCAAGCATTGCATTGCAGGAGAAATGATTTTTATGTCTCCTGCAAAGCAAAGTGTAGGAAAACAAAATCCCTGATCGCCCCCTCACAGTAGTATAATGTTACTATGGTAACATTGTACTATTCTGATAAAAGTATTTAAAAAACAAAAGTTAAAAAAATAAAATAGAAAATACCATATTGAGAATTAAAAAAAAATGTTTTAAGGGTTGTTTTTTTTAACGGGCGAGCAGGGGCTTTGGGCAAAGCGACGAAATCTTATGCCGCTTCCTATTTCGGAGTGTGAACACGCCTGCGCCCCCCGCGTCTGTCCAGGGAGAAAAGAGAGAACACCACACCGAGTAAAAGCACTACATTTTACACACACATTAGATTTGCACATAAAACTCTTTTATCACCCCTATTAACCCTTTGATCACCCAGTCAGTGCCATTAGTACAGTGTCAGTATATAGAATTTTTTACTGATCACTGTATTCCTGCCACTAGTGACATCAGATAGCTGGCTGTCGGCTTTCATGTAAAAGCAATCCTAGTGGCTGGTTAGCTGCTGAATCGTTTTTACAAGCAGTGGGAAGGGACAGCGCCCCCTCCTGCCACCTTCCCCAATTTTCTTGGGCTCTCCTGTCCCACACGGGAATCCAAGAATGCAGCCAGCAGTTCCACTGGCTGACTATAGAGCTGATCAGAGACAAGAATGGCTGCAATCATCCCTATGGTCTAAGAGACCGGAAGCTACGAGCATGTCATCATTTCCGTTTCGCCGGACTTTAACAGAGTCATTTGTAAATTGGGAAAGCATCTGATCACACCGATCTTGTTGAGATCAGATGATGTAAGGGCAGAGGAGATATCTAGAGTCAGGGAATATTTCCTGTGATATCAATAAAAGTGATTTAAAAAAAAAAAATTAAAGGGACAATGTAAAAATAATTTAAAAAAATCAAAATAACTAAAAAAAAAAAAAAGAAGCACCCTTGAACCCCCCTGCAAATGTTTATTGCGTGTGCAAGTGTTCACCCCGTGCCACGTAAACAGCGGTTGCATGTGATGTATCGCAGCAAACGTCAGATCTAGGGCAGTAATTCTAGCACTAGACCTCCTGTGTAAATATAAATCAGTGACCGGTAAAGGCTTTTAAAGCGTCTCCTATCGATATTAAAAATGTACATCTTTTATAATTTAGCAAACAATTGGGCAATATATTGTGTTTTTGTGCATTACAATTCTAAAAAGTGTATTCATCCCAAAAGATTTGCGTTTGAAGAGTCGGTGCACAAACACTGAATGACATAAAAAATTTCAACACCCACCGTTTTATTCTCTAGGACCTCCTGCTTTAAAAAAAATATATAATGTTTGGGGGTTCAAAGTAATTTTATAGCAGTTTTTTCATCTGAACAAAAAGTGTCAGAAAAGGCTTGGTCTTCAAGAATGGGTGATGTATGACATAAGCTTCAAATGTTGGCCCTGAAATGCCAGGATAGTAGAAGCAACCCCTCCAAATGATGTATTTTTGGAAAGTATTCCAAAAATGTATTTTTTCTTTTCTTTTTTCTTTTTCAAAACCCTGTGAATATATCATTTAATTGACAACTTTGTGTAAAAAAAAAAAAAAAAAGTGTCATTTTCGAAAAATTTGTGGCAAAAAATAAAATGTTCCATGGAGTCAACATGCCTCTCTGCAAAATCCTTGGGGTGTCTACTTTCCAAAGAGGGGTCATTTTACGAGGGGTTTGTACTGCCCTGGCATTTTAGCACCTCAAGAAATGTGATAGGCAGTCAGAAAGTTAAAGCTGTGGATATTCCAATATATATTTATAACATAGTTTGTAGACACTGTAACTTTCACACAAACCAATTAATATACACGTATTTGGATTTTTTTTTTATCAAAGACATGTAGCAGAATACATTTTGGCCTAAGTTTATGACCAACTTTGAGTTTATTGTATATTTTGTATAACCGAAAGTGAAAAATATTGGGTTCTTTTCAAAATTTTGGGTCTTTTTCTGTTTATAGCGCAAAAAGTGAAAACCACAGAGGTGATCAAATACCATCAAAAGAAAGCTCTATTTGTGTGAAAAGAATACATAAATTTTGTTTGGATACAGCATTGGACAACGCGCAATTACCAGTTTTAAATAGCGCAGTGCGGAACAACAAAAAATGGCTTGGTCATAAAGGGGGGTAAATCTTCCGGAGGGCAAGTAGTTAATTTGTTTAAACTATTTGGTCCTATTGAGAGTCGTGCAGTAGAGATCACAGCTTATTGAAGTTAGCTTTTTTGAAATTTAGAATTCTTGTCATACCAATATGCCTCTTTTTCCTATAACTTATGTCAAATGTAATTTTACCATGATCACTATTACCTAAGTTGTCTCTAACTTGCACATCTGTAATACACTCTGTGATATTTGACGTTAACAGATGAAACTGAGCATATTTGCTTGTTTGGGCTTTCACCAGGTTCTGCTGGTACCTGTTAAACCATAAGGCCTCTTTCACACAGGCAGTTGTTTTGCCGCTTGTAAATGCATGTTTTTTTAATTTTGAAATTCCAACACACCTGGCACAGAGATCACTTGCATTTGTACATTGCATTGCATTTAATGTAAATGCACGTAATCTGCGATTACGTGCATTTACATGCGGCTGTATTTAGCTGCAGCAGTAAATTCTTGCCTTTTCTATGGCAACTGTTTACTTATTAAGTGTTCTTGCAAGAACACTTATTGTTATCTCACAAGTATATTCTTATTATTATAGCAAATTTGCCACGCTAACTCCTCCCACAGTTTTTACACTACAAAGACAAGTAATATATCAAAACGTGCGGATTGTTCCCGATCGGATTGCTATTACTTTGTAGAACGTTTCGCCGAATCATTCAAGAAATATCGCGGTTTTTGTGGCAAAATTTTCCCATAGGAATGCATTGAGCAGCAGAGCACAGCTAGAGTGTGCAAAAGAAAAATCAGAAAAATCAGAACATGATTTGTAAACTGCCATCACTCTGTCATTTTCAAGCCCACCTACACATATCTTATATCAAAATGTTCAGCTAACCCTGCTGTCGCTAAAAATGTTCACGGCTAGAACATACTCCTGATAGTTTTTATAATATGACCATTTGTTTGCAACTCACCCCTCCCATTGACTTTCATTGAAACTTCACTCACAGCCACCTGAAATGTTTAGGGGCGTTTTTAAACTGCGACTGTGCCTTCATTTTTAATATTGCAGAGACATACTATACATCTAAATTTAGGTCTGGTTGTTGTGATTGTCACAATATAAACCTTTTCACAGTAACATTTATACTTTTAAAACTACAAGTGTTTGAAGATGGCAATCGCCAGTGAAGTTGGCAAGTTGCAGCAGTGTGTTTAGAACAGCACTTCTAACATTCCTGACTGAGTGAGTTGCTATAGCAACCAAAGGTCACTCAAGAGGCAGATGACTCACCAGGCTGGACTGTGAGCTTCAAAATACAAGCTGAAATGCATTTCTCACTATCAGGCTTGCAATGTGCACTGCTTACATTTCATCAATCATTTAGTAAAGGTTGCGGCAAGAACACTTTACACAATTTCCCCAGAAATTGTAGATTTTCTAGTTCTTATTCCGCTTCTTATTCTTATTATAGCCAAATTTGCCACGCTAACTCCTCCCACAGTTTTTACACTACAAACACAAGTAATGTATCAAAACGTGCGGATTGTTCCCCATCGGATTGCTATTACTTTGTGGAATGTTTCGCCAAATGGTTCACGAAATATTGTGGCTTTTGTGGTGAAATTTTCCCATAGGAATGAATGGAGCAACTAGAGTGGCAGCAGAGAAAAGCTAGAGTGTGGAAGGAAAAATCAGAACATGATTTCTAAACTGCCATCACTCTGTCATTTTAAAGCCCACCTACACAAACCTTATATCAAAACGTTTAGCTAACCCTGCTGCCACTAAAAATGTTCACGGCTAAGCCATAGTCCTGATAGTTTCACAATATGACCATTTGATTGCAACTCACCCCTCCCATTGACTTTCATTGAAAATTCACTCACAGCCACCTGAAATTTTAAGGGACATTTTTAAACTGCGATTGTGCCTTCATTGTTACTATTTCAGAGACATACTATACATCAAAATGTAGGTCTGTTTCTTGTGATTCTCACAGTAGCATTTATACTTTTAAAACTACAAGTGTTTGAAGATGGCAATCGCCAGTGAAGTTGGCAAGTTGGAGCAGTGTGTTTAGAAAAGCCCTTCTCACCTTCCTGTGACTGAGTGAGTGAGTTGCTATAGCAACCAAACATGACTCACCAGGCAGCTGAGTCACCAAGTTGAAATGCATTTCTCACTCTATCAGGCTTGCCATGTGCACTGCTTACATTTCATCAATCATTTGGTTAGGGTTGGATGCAAGAACACTTCACACAATTTCCCCAGAAATTGTAGATTTTCTAGTTTTATATTTGTACTGCGATTAACTGTGTTTATGTACAGATATCTGCAGTACATCGCTCCTGGACGCTGTAAACTTTATTTTTTCTAAACGCATAAAATCACGTTATGAAAACGCTGCTAAATGCAATGTGTGAATGGAGCCATAGGGATGCATTGTCTGCATTCATCTGTGGTAAATAGGTTCTTCTAACCGCAGCTAAAAGCTGAAAACTAACCGTCCGTGTAAAAGGGGCCTAAGACTTGTGTTCAAGACTGGCTAACCACCTGCTGTCAATTCAATTAGCTATATGCCCTGCCCACCAGGCCATTTTTCTTTCTATTTAAGCTGGTCCTATTCTCTCAGGTAAGACCTAAGCAACAGCAAGTGTTCCTAGCGCAATTTACCCCAGTGTTTCCTAGTGTTCCCCAGTGACTTTGAATTTCCAAAAAAGATTCTTAGTGTTCCCCAGTGTTTCCTAGTTAGGAAGATTAGTTGAATTTCCTATTGAAGTGGAATCCTAGTGTTCCCCAGTGTTTCCTTGTGGAGAAAATTTCTACGTGACCCCCAGTGCTTTCTAGTGTCCCTGGATTCCTGAGAAGATTGCTAGTGACCCCCAGGACTTCTAGTGTCCCTGACTTTCTGAGAGGTTCCTATTGATCCCAAGATTCCTAGTGCTCCTATAGTGTCTCCCGGCCCCTCAGTGTTTCTCAGTGACTCTTGGGGGTTGATTTAATAAGGGCAAAATATACTGTGTACTTTGTAAGTGCAAGTGCACTCATTTTCAGCAGAGCTTAGTGAATGTGGTGAAGTTCTGCTGATTTATATCATCATCATGTGTAAGAACTGTAAGATGTCTGTCTGGGGCTGTGAAAACAGAGAGGAGAATAACCCAATGACACCATAATATCACAGAGGCAAACAGGCAGCCATGGTTCAACTAAACAAACTAACAGACTATAAGATAGACTGGTTACCATCTGGAATTTATATGGGTTTTATTGATTTTCTTTTGCCAAACTGATATGCACCCTGTCAGTAGCATCAACTCCTGAGGAAGTGATTTATGGTTCAGGAATGCTTTGAGAATTGTGATGCAACGTATCCGTCTGTTTAATTTGCAAGTTTCATGATTGACATTTGTATGAAGATGCCATTCAAATATGTGGTCACTTTTGTGAAATTGTACATCAGTACCTGGTGCAAAATAAGCTTTTAATCTTTTATATGTGTTTTAACATGTTAAATACAGTGGATTGTTTGTATGCATAATTCAGTCTTTTGGATTATCTCCAAAAGGCCCATAGGTATTTAGATTTGGTTTCTTTATACACCCTTCTTAATAATGGTCTCAGGACCTGCTGGTGGCACTGTGATTCTCTGGGCAGAGGGCTGTAATTCCAGTGTTCACCGCTGAGTGTCTCCCAGCGGCTAACAGATCTCAGTAATCAGTTTCTACCTGATGCTGGCTGCTGGGAGGTTATTTAGATCCTCCCCTATTAGTCCCCCTCACCCCAGTGATACTGCTCTTTGATCATGCCTTGTACCTTTACCCTGAACCTTGCTGCCTTGTTCCTGCTCTCCCTTGTTCCTGATCCCAGTTTTGGTTTCCTCTTCCTATATGTCCCTTGCATCTCCAGTTTTACTCTGCTTTCCTGTGTTCCCCATTTCTATATATTGTGTAGTTGTTATTTTGATATTCAGTATTTCTATTATGCTGTTAGTTTGTTTAGGTATTCTGTCACTGGGTTTTTGGTTAATATATATATTTGCTGTTTGGATGTCTTTTGGTTTACCATTAATAAATATTAATAACCAACAATACATTCACTTTAATATAAATATATATATATATGGTTTGGTCCCAGATGTCTAGTGTAGTTACGCAGATTTGGCCATTCCAGCTGCCGATTCCTGACAAAGGAATGGAGGTGCAAAAGCCCATGCATCAGACCTAAACTTTTGGTATATTTGTTTAATACCTTAAGCTCTGTATATACAAAGGAAAATGGGAAAGCTCAAGCCCTAATGGAGATAGTATTGACATAGCCCCAAATTATTGAAATTATCCACAATGGTTCAAAATGGTTCAGGAACATTTAGACAAAAGAAAGGTGAATGAAGCACCTGGAACAGATGGCTTACACCCACTTGTCCTCAAAGAGTTGTTATTTAAAAGCCATTGTTTCTAATTGTGAGAGACTCTTAATGACTGGCATGGTACCACTGGATTGATGAATGGCCATTGCAGTGCCTATATTTAAAAAAGGATCAACATTTTTACCAAGTTTTACAGACTAGTTAGTTTAACTTCTATAGTCTGGAAGATGCTATTGAGTTTAATAAAAGACAACATACAAGAGTTTTTGCTGAAAAAAAATATTTTAAGCAATAGACAGCATGAATTCATGAAAGACCAAAGTTATCAAAAATTCTGATTGCTGTTTATGAGTTACTGTAAGCAAAAATGTAGACAAAGCAGTAGCTGTGGATATAGTATACTTGCATTGTGCAAAAGTGCTTGATACAGTTCCCCACACATGGCTAGTGGGTACAAAAAAGTGTATACGTTTAGAAAATTCAGTTTGTAACTGGCTAAAAGACCTATTCAGATTCACATTAAGTAGTGATTAACCCCGTGCCCTCCTGAGGATTAACCCCCCCCCCCCTCTCGACCAGGCCATTTTTTGCGTTACGGCGCTGCATTACTTTAACTGACAATTGCGTGGTCATGCAACGCTGCACCCAAATAAAATTTCCATCCTTTTGTTTCCCACTAATTGAGCTTTCTTTTGGTGGTATTTAATCGCCTGTGCGGTTTTTAATTTTTTGAGCAAAAAAAAAAAAAAGACAGTCAATTTTGAGAAATAAACAATATTTTGCACTTTTTGCTATTAAACATGCCAAGTAAAAAAGTTTTAAAAATCAAATTTCGTCATAAATTTACACCAAAATGTATTCTGCGACATGTCTCTGCTAAAAAAAAATCCAAATACATGTAAATTAATTGGTTTCCGTGAAAGTTATAGCATTTACAAATGGCGGTATAGATACTGGGATTTTTTTTTCTACTAGTAAAAGCGACTTTTATTGGGACTGCAGCAGACATTATGACACTGAGGGAAACTGACTTGGTGTCACTGACATCCCCAGTGACACCAATACAGTGATCAGTGCTAGAAAAAAGAACTGACACTGTAGTAATGGCACTGGGCAGGAAGGGGTTAATATGAGGGGCAATCAAAGGTTTAACTATGTTTACGGAGTGTTTTACTAGGGGGCGGGGGTGTCAGGGCAGGGTCATGCACTGACTGACGACAACAACCACCCACAGACCGGAGTCCCCCAGGGCGCGGAGTCTAAGTCCCAGGCTGCCCTTTACCAGGGCCCCTGATGGTGGGGATGAACTTGACGCGGCCCCCGAGACACTCCAGCTGCGGTAGTGGCCGCCGCCAATGGCGTGTAGCTGGTAGGGACCAGATAGATAAAGAGTAGTCGGGCAGGCCGGGTCGATAACAACGGGACAAACGGTACAGAACGGTAGACAAGAATAACAGGTCACAGGCCGGGTTCAGCAGCAGAAGGTCAGATCAATGGAAAATGCAGAGAATGGTCAGTCAAAAGCCGAGTCAGATTCCAGGAAAGCCACGAGAGTATAAACATAGCTATAGTCACACAAACACACAAGACATGAATGCAAAGGGCACGTGCGGACAACAGGCTTATATGTGATCAACCACACCCCTCTGGGGGATGGACCGCAGAGGCCTGAAGGCATAAAAAAGACTCCCACCATGCTCTGCAGAAATCCAAGATGGATGCCAGCACATGGAGCAGCATAACCTCTGGGAAAAGGTAGGACCTTGACAGGGGGTTGTGTGCTTCACAGTAAACACACTGCTCTGGATGGCTGTGCTGTGCACAGCCATCCAGAGCAGTGTGCCTGAGCACACAAGGAGGAAGACTGTTCGTAAACAAAACAGTCTTCCTCCCCATTGGAGATGCTTGGTACTCATCAAGCGCCAGCGGGTAATCGACAGCCGCAAATGGCGGTGCGGGTAGGACGCGCGCCCCATACTCGGAAAATGCTAAATCACGTATATATACGTGATTTTGCGCACCCCAGCGGGGAAGCGGTTAATAATTCATAATCTAAATATTCTAATGTTATTAGTGTTGGCCCCTTACTTTTTAACCTATTTATAAATGATATAGAGTTTGCAACTAAAAGTACCATTTTACTGTTTGCTATGCAGTAGAGTTACATACTTGCAGGATGTCTCCAACTTAGCCAACCTTAATGCACTGTTTAATTGGGCAACTATGTGTAAAATAAGGTTTAATGTTGATAATTGTAAAGGTAAGCACTTGGGGCTAAAAACATACATTCTTGGAGAACAGCTGGAGGAGTCAATGGCTGAGAAGGATCTAGGTGTTCTGGTAGATCATAAACTTAAAAAATGGGTGTTCTGATAGATCATAAACTTAATAATAGCATGCAATGTCAAGCTTCAGTTTCTAAAGCTAACAAAATACCTTCTTGTATTAAAAGAAGTATAGACTCCAGTGAGGGAGACATAATTTTGCCCCTGTATAATTATGGTTGTGGGATTGTATATTGAGAGGTTTTCTATTTTTTTTCTGTTGGTTTAACTAGATGGACATGTCTTTTTTCAACCTGACAAACTACAGTATGTAACAAAATGTCTGCAGTGATAAATCTAACATATAATGAGGAAAGTGGTTTGTTCTGCGAATAATACATGTTGAACTGGATCTGACTTACCCACTTTGGAAATTAGCACCCCCTGAATGTCTCAGTTGTAAAGAGCAAAAAAAAACAAACCATTGAATCAGTTAGCTGGAAAGTGGCCTTAAGTATGTTAAAATATAATAAAGAACCCCTCGGCATGATATGTTGATGCAGCTCACAGTGGAGGAGTTCAAATTATTTTTGGACTTTACAATTTCCCAAAAAAATGAATTACATGCTTACTGGTCCACCTACCCCATCCCCAACATGTCCATTTATTCAGCTGTAATGTCCAGGTCATGATATGACATGATCATGCGCTTCCTCCATTTCAGTGATAATTCACAGTGCACTCCCCAAAGATCAGCCTGGTAATGATAAGCTCTACAAAATCTGCCCACTAATTTTTTTTTTTTCCAAGAGATTCACTGAATTGTATGTCCTTGACAAAAAACATCTTTGTAGACATGTCCCTTGTTCATGTCACTAACTGGCTGGGAATCAAGCAGTACATTCCCAGTAAAAGGGCCAGATATAAATTAAAGCTCTGTGAAAGAGCCACAGGATATGTACATGCCTTCCGCATGTACGAAGGCAAAGATTCCCAGTTCCAGCCCCCTGAGTGCCAAACCTACATTGACACAAGTGAAAAAATTGTATGGGATCTGGGATTTCCACTATTCAAAAACGGGTATCACATCTACCTGGATAAGATGTATAAGATGATTATAAGTATAAGATGATTCCTACTTAATGTGCTTGGGTTGGAAGAAGGTGGATCCATCAGAATCTCTGAATCAAAACATAATGAATTCAAAATTAATATTGTTCCAGTTGTTACTTTTGGATGCACGTGACTTCAGTCGATATTGTCAAATCAGCTAATTTCATTTTGTGGGTTGGACTAGCAGGGATGACTACGCATGCATAAGTAATCACCCGAAATAACGACCTAACAATTAAAACGAATATTGCCAATCTTCCAAAATCACTTCCGAAAATACGAATTGATTCGGAACAACGAATATATAAAACAAATCCAAATATACTAAACAAATTCTGAAAATGAATCACTGTAACATAACAAATATAATGAAACAAAATGATTTACTTAACAAATAAATCTGAAACCAAACTAATTTCTCTGTCCTGTACATCTCTACTGCTTGTTATGTAACAACAAAATGAACAATAAACCCACATATATGCAAACTGGATGCATTTTGAACAGCTTGACATGTAAGCCAAAAATGCTTTTCTATAGAGCCTGTTCACATATGTGTGGGCCAGCTGCAATTTCAAAGAATCCGGTACGGTTTTCAGCCTGGTTCAGGTGCGATTACCAATGTCATACACTTTAACAATTCACACCTGAATTGTACCTGAAACGCTGAAGTTGCACACTTCTATAACCCAAATGAAAGTCCCAATATGCGATTAGATACACTGCATGTGCAACCTATATCTTCTGATTAAACCAACTTCACTTCGGTGAATCCTACCAGCACTGTGCCAGTGCACTCACCTCACAATCTGGGCCTGTGCAGACAAGACCAATAGTGCCTTCCTCCTTTAGGGGTCTCTCCAAGGTATACTGCAAAATCTTCTTTGAAGATGTTCCTCCAACTCTAATATAAACAGCAAAATAGGAGTACGGCCGCTTTAAATCGTGGACATGTATTTATTGTTGCTCTGTAATCAAGCTCATAAATATATGGGGGGGCCACATAGTGTAGTATTTTAGAACTACTTTAATAAAATTATAATTGCACTTACATTACATTAAAAAATCAAAGCACTTGTTACTATACAGCAGGGCCGCTGCTCCTGAGTCACTCTCGGCTGCTTCTGTAGCCCCGCGTGTATCATCTCAATTATTCTCCGCCCTTTTCTGGTGATTCATTACTATGGCAAACACTGCTTCCACCTCTCCAGCTTTATGGTAAATTCACATTGCTGTTTTAAACATAACTTCTAATTCTCCCTACATTACGTACTAAATAATTTAACATTAAAAACAAAGCAATTCACTTCATTTATATACTAAACTTAACAAATCAAAATTTATTTATAAATAACAGCCGTGGCTTCTTCGTCTAAAAAAACAAAACTAGTGCTCAAATCTTCATGCTGACTAGGGGTACTGTAACTGTCATTCATTGAGGTGCAACCCTTAGAAGATTGGGAAATCTTGGTACTGGTAAAGAAAAGCAAAAACAGGACGCACTCTCTTCGTGCATTACCGTGGTGAAACAAGTTTATTTAAAAGCATAAAAGTGCATACTCACAAACCAAAGGGGATTAAAACAGAGATAAAGAGTCAGTGGTGACGGTCCAAAGTAACGGGAGACCCTTATTGAGGTAGGCTGACGCGTTTCGAGAGACGTACTCCCTTCTTCAGAGCTATGACAATCTCTTTATGGATTATTGGGAGCAACATTTCATCTGGCAGCACAACGCCTTTGGAGCCAATCTAGTCCTTTACGACCGATACATTGATGATATTCTCATCATATGGGATGGAGATTTGGCCACGCTGAATGAATTAATTTCCCATTGCCAATTGACCCCTTTTGGGATAGAGTTTACACAAGTTGTAGATGACTCCAGTATAGTTTTTTTGGATCTGGAACTTAGGGTTGGACTGAACTCACGGGTGGTATCCAAAACCCATTTCAAACCCACGGCTGGGAATTCATATCTGCACGCCAGGAGTCACCATCATCCGCGATGGATTAACAATGTCCCTCTAGGACAATTTTGCAGACTCTAGTGGAAGACTATGACACCCAAAATCTTGTCTTGAAAAATATATTTCTAGAGAAAGGGTATGCAGCTACCAACATTGAAGAGCCATACACCAAATATAGGTTAGAATATTCCAATAGGGCAGTCACAGATGTAGATTTTCATACTACATCCAAGGCCAGGACCCCCAAAAGCTGCAATAAAAACACACAATGCAGCATTCTGTACTAGGTACAGTCAGAAGGCCTTCAACATCAAGAAGACACTCAATAAATACTGGGGCATTCTAGCCCAAGACTTCCACCTTTGTGCACATTACCCTCTCTGCTGGAAGTGTTCTTCTGACGCCCCCGAGACCTAAGAAGCATAATAGCGCCAAGCAGAGTCAAAAACTCCACCACACGCTCCATCACCAAGTGGAGTACTCTGTCTTCTACATTTACTATTATCATCGAAATAGAAAGTGGTTGTCCCTAGAACAGTAATAGAGGTGAAATCTTCCTATTGGGACACTAGTTCTGGTGATTCTGGTGCTAAAAAGAGATTAACCAATTTTGAAGAGATTTCCTCTCACTTCCTGTTTTGGCAATGCAACAGGAAGTAAAATGAAATCTCCCCAATGGGACACAGATGGAAAGAAGAAACCTGACAGGAGTTATAACCCTACCTTACTCTATCCAAAAAGAAGCTCTGTCTTCAGTTCTACTTTAAGGCTTATGTTCGGTCTCCAGCCATTTTGCAGCTTCCATGGGTGAGGTAAAAAATCGTGTAGCTTCTCCATCCTGGACAAGGAGTCTGTCTGGGAAGATCATGCTGTTGCCTTGGAATGGAGGTTAGCCTTGACTCCATCCAAAGGATTGCTGTAGTCGCTGGGTGTCTACTGAGTAGTCGAGGAAATTAAAAAATAAACCCTGGACTTTAACCTCCTCCAGTATCAGATCCCAATCTCTGAAGTTGAAAAGCTTAAGAATAATGGTACATGGAGGAGTCCCTGGAGGACCTCATGTGGTGGGCATGTGGTGGACACATTCCACAGAAAAAAGCCAGAGAATTTAGCTTGAGACAGTAGCATGTGGAGTAGCTTTTCTGTGAGTAGTATGGGATATGGGCAAGTGCAGGATTCAGAGATCGCTGCATCTATTGTGGTTTTCCACTTCTTCAGCCTTGCCCTTTAGAGATTTCACCTTGGTTTGCAGTGTGCAGAGAGCAACAGTATGGTAATAAACTATGCCCGACACTCCACCTACCTGTTGCTCCACTAGGGTAATCTGCTCTTGGAAGGTGTTGAGATCTCTGTGGATCATCCATAATAGTCTGCAGGTGTTCCATCTTAGAAGTAAGGGTTTTCAGACATCCTGAAACAGCATACAGTGGGGATCGAAAGTTTGGGCACCCCAGCTAAAACTTTGTATTAATGTGCATAAAGAAGCCAAGGAAAGATGGAAAAATCTCCAAAAGGCATCAAATTACAGATTAGACATTCTTATAATATGTCAACAAAAGTTAGATTTTATTTCCATCATTTACACTTTCAAAATAACAGAAAACAAAAAAATGGCGTCTGCAAAAGTTTGGGCACCCTGCAGAATTTATAGCATGCACTGCCCCCTTTGCAAAGCTGAGACCTGCCAGTGTCATGGATTGTTCTCAATCATCGTCTGGGAAGACCAGGTTATGTCAATCTCAAAGGTTTTAAATGCCCAGACTCATCTGCCCTTGCCCCAACAATCAGCACCATGGGTTCTTCTAAGCAGTTGTAAAAACTGAAACTGAAAATAGTTGACGCTCACAAAGCTGGGAAGGCTATAAGAAGATAGCAAAGCGTTTTCAGATGTCAATATCCTCTGTTCGGAATGTAATTAAGAAATGGCAGTCATCAGGAATAGTGGAAGTTAAAGCAAGATCTGGAAGACCAAGAAAAATATCAGACAGAACAGCTCGCAGGATTGTGAGAAAAACAATTCAAAACCCACGTTTGACTGCACGATCCCTCCAGAAAGATCTGGCAGACACTGGAGTTGTGGTACACTATTCCACTATAAAGAGATACTTGTACAAATATCGTCTTCATGGAAGAGTCATCAGAAGAAAACCTCTTCTACGTCCTCAACACAAAAATCACAGTTTAAACTTTGCAAATGAACATATAGACAAGCCTGATGCATTTTGGAAACAAGTTCTGTGGACCGATGAGGTTAAAATTGAACTTTTTGGCCGGAATGAGCAAAGGTACGTTTGGAGAAGAAGGGGCACAGAATTTAATGAAAAGAACCTCTGTCCAACTGTTAAGCATGGGGTTGGATCAATCATGCTTTGGGGTTGTGTTGCAGCCAGTGGCACAAGGAACATCTCACGAGTAGAAGGAAAAATGGATTCAATAAAATTTCAGCAAATTTTGGATGGTAACTTGATGCCATCTGTGAAAAAGCTGAAGTTAAAGAGAGGATGGCTTCTACAAATGGATAATGATCCTAAACACACCTCGAAATCCATGGGGGATTACATCAAGAGGCGCAAACTGAAGGTTTTGCCATGGCCTTCACAATCTCCTGACCTCAACATAATTGAAAATCTATGGATAGACCTTAAAAGAGCAGCACGTGACAGACAGCCCAGAAATCTCAAAGAACTGGAAGACTTTTGTAAGGAAGAATGGGCAAAGATACCTCAAACAAGAATTGAAAGACTCTTGGCTGGCTACAAAAAGCGTTTACAAGCTGTGATACTTGCCAAAGGGGGCAGTACAAGATATTAACTCTGCAGGGTGCCCAAACTTTTGCAGACGCCATTTTTTTGTTTTCTGTTATTTTGAAAGTGTAAATGATGGAAATAAAATCTAACTTTTCTTGACATATTATAAGAATGTCTAATCTGTAATTTGATGCCTTTTGGAGATTTTTCCATCTTTCCTTGGCTTCTTTATGCACATTAATACAAATTTTTAGCTGGGGTGCCCAAACTTTCGATCCCCACTGTACATTACAGCAATGAAGTTAGCTTGGTCCTGGGAGGTGGGATCACATGTCTTGGTCTGCACCGTTATGTCTAAGGAGCTGATAGACCTTGCTGCCACTACTCCCTGATAGCACTTGTAGCCACTTGGATGCTTAGGAACAGGCAGTTTTCTCTTTAGTCATTGCCAGGTGTAATCAGAGAGGCAGTGAGCAGATGTGTGGTAAAAAAAAGTTCACATCCTAATCTTAAGCTGGTATACTTGGACACACCCCCTAACATTTATCTTTGGAGGGCCTAAAAAAGGTAGAATTTAAATTTCTCAGATGCCAGCTAAATTAATATGCCACACACATGCAAAATAATTTTACACTTTCTTTTTAGACCTCATTCTATAGACCAAATACCTATTTAGCTTTGCAGCGTCCAAAAAAAGGAACTTTTTTTTTTTAATTAAAGGAATATGACACACACTGCATGCGTGCAATTTTAATGCATTTCTCATGCAGCTTTTGAGTATAAAAAACAAAATAAATGGTTTATTTTTCACTATTAAAAAGAAGAAATATTGTACATACTGCATAGACAATATTCCAACAATCTCTTGTATGCCCCATTTTAAAAATGACAGACCATATGCAGTTTTGCAGCCTAACAATGCACATTTAAGTGTATATATTTAACACAAAAAAGGAAGAAATATTTCAATAACTCCATAGGCAATATTTAGCCACTTTTGGTTGGCTCAAAATTAAACAGGAGGGACAACAGTCGGATCTGTATCATAAAATTCACTTTAGAGCGTATTTATGTCCCAGAAGAAGGCAAATAAATAATGTACTGATTCCCTATACATTAATTTAAATATTTTAATTGACTGCATCTTAAACAGGAGATTTACCAGGCAGCTTTTAATCAAAACTTTGACTCTATGGGCTCCATCTGCAGCATGTAAGCCTTTTTACCACACAATTTAATAAAGAGAAACCAGGCAGGTTTTAATGAAAACATCACTGTTAGACTACACTATTTCAGAATGAAAATCCCCAAGTTTTTTTTTTATTCATGGAGCACTGGAATAGGCCCAAAAATAAAAAGGCAAAGAGCAAAATTTAGACTGCAGCAAACGCTATAGAATTTGCAACTGATGAGCAGCTGTACAAAGCAGGATTGACCCTTCAGAAAAAATTGCCCAAATTTGGTAGTCAAAATGTAACTGCAGAAACATTAATTGTAGAACTCCGACAATGCTGGAGCAGCATTATACACCGCAAACATTAAAGCAAGATTGACACTGCAGACAAAAATGCCCAACTTTGACAGCTGAGAAGCAACTACAGAAACATTAGGTTTGAAACCTTGACAATTCTAAGGCACCAACTAAGGTGTTAGAGCTGTAGGTGAAGCATTAGATGGTAATACTGGCAGGCCTGCAGCAGTGGCAGGAAATGATAATGGTGACTGGTAAGCAGCAGTGGCAAAAGATGGTATTGGTGGCTGCTATCAGCAGTCTGGCCTCAGCGATGCACTGTGAATCAGGACCTGAAGGCTTCACTTGGGTGGTTACCTCTATTGCTGCATGTAAGGGGATCCTGCCATTCTCTGGAAAGACAATAAGAGGTGGAATGCATGACAGCCTTAATGTTTTTAGGGATAATGATGTATTCAACCATCTCACCCCACCAATGTAAAACGCCCCAAGTTTGGAAGGGTTGAAATTTGCCCCTAAAAGCCTGCCTCATGCCCTTCCCAGTGCTGACACCCTAACCCTTCTTCTCATGTTCCTCCTGCGACTGGTGTTGCCTCACAGGGATTGAGACATTTGTGAAATGATAAAGCAGGTCCTCAAACACTAGGAAGTCCTCCTCTTCCTCCTGGCGCTGTTCCTCTAGTTCCCAGTCTATTTTGCCATGCAGTGTTTGCTCCATCAGAAACACAAGAGGGATCATCTCACTGATCCCCAGCTCATTGTCACCATTCTGGTTGCTTCTTCCAATGGGGACAACAACATAGATGCATCATGAATGAGGAGCCACTCATATGGTGAAAAAAAAACATATCCTTAAAGTCAGTCCTTTTCCAATATTCACACACATACCCATTGACTGATGCAAGTCCACTCTCTGCAGCATGGCTAGGGTCAAGTTCCAACAAGTTAGCATATGACATATCAGGTGATTGACATGCTGGCTTTATTGTTGCTGAATTTCAGCCAGGCTGGGTAGGACCACTATGGCCACTGGCCACACACTTTTATGGCCTGCCACAGGAGATCATGAATGACTGGATACTTAACCACTTCCATATAGGGCACTTTTACCCCCTTCCTGACCATGCCAATTTTAAGCTTTCATTGCTCTCACATTATGAATAACAATTACTCAGTTCTGCAACACTGTACACAAACTACATTTTTATAATTTTTTAGACAGATAGAACTTCCTTTTGGTGATATTTAATCACTACTGTTTTTTTTTTATTTTTTTGTGATATAAGCAAAAAAATACCAGAAAATATGAAAAAAAAACACATTTTTCTTAGTTTCATTTATAAAATTTTGCAAACAAGTAGTTTTTCTTCATTAATTTAGGCCAAAATTTATACTGCTACATATCTTTGTTAAAAATCACTCAAATCAATGTATATTATTTAGTCTGTGTGAAAGTTATAGAGTCTACAATTGATGGTACATATGAAAATTGATCAGTCCTGATGTACTGACAGCCTCATTTCTTGAGGCCCTAACATGCCAGGACAGTACAAATACATCCCAAATGACCCCTCTTTGGAAAGTAGATAGTCCAAGGTATTTAGTAAGAGGCAATGGTGATTTTTCTGCAGTTGTAATTGTTTCCCACAATTCTTTGGAAAATGAAAACAGTAAATAATTTTAGTTTTTATTCACAAAATGTGTTATTTTAGCAAGTTATTTCTCACACACGGTATAAGCATACTTGCTACTACACCCCAAAACACATTCTGCTACTCCTCCTGAGTATGGCGATACCACACGTGTGAGACATTTTAACAGCCTAACCACATAGAGAGGCCCAACATCCAAGAAGCACCTTCAGGCATTCTAGGGACATACAGTAAATTACACATCTAATTTCTTGACTACCCATCATACTTTTGAAGGCCATGGAAACCCAAGACAATAGAAACACCAACAAAATTACCCAATGTTTGAAAGAAAACGCCCCAATGTATATTCTATGAGGCATAATGAGTCTTTTGAACATGTAATTTTTTTCCACAAGTTTTAGGAAATTGTGGAAAGAAAATGAAAAATGTAGTTTTTTTACACAGCTGTCTATTTATAAGATATTTCTAACACACAGCATGGATATACCAAGAGTTACACCCCAAAATATATTCAGCTTTGTCTCCTGAGTTTGGCAATACCACATGTGTGGGACTTTTTCACAGCTTAGCCACATAGAGAGGCCCAACATCCAAGAAGCGCCTTCAGGCATTTTAGGAGCATGATAGTCTGCACTGATGACTGCGATGACAGGTACACTAATAGGCTGCACTGATGGGGCTACTGTGACAGGTACAATAATAGGCTGCACTGATGGAGCTGCTGTGACAAGTACACTAATAGGCTGCTATGACAGGTACATTGATATCTTGCACTGATGACTGTGGTGACAGGTACACTAATAGGCTGCACTGATGGGCTGCTATGACAGGTACACTGATAGGATGCAGTGAAAGGCTGCTGTGACAGATACACTGATAGCTGCAGTGATTAGGGCTTCACTGATGACTGTGGTGACAGGTACACTGATTAGAGTTGCACTGATGGACTGCGGTGACAAGTACACTGATTAGGGCTGCACTAATGACTGTGGTGATGGGTACATTGACAGGCTGTACTGATGGCTGCTGTGGCAGGTACACTGATTAGGGCTGCACTGATGAGCTGCTATGACAGGTACAATGATTTTGGCTGCACAGATGGACTGTGGTGACAGGTGCACTGATAGGCCGTACTGATGGCTGCTGTGACAGGAACACTGATTAGGGCTGCACTGATGACTGCGGTGACAGGTACACTTATTAGGGCTGCACTGATGTCTGTGGTGACAGCTACACTGAGTAGGGCTGCACTGATGACTGTGGTCATAGGTACACTGATTTGGACTGCACCGATGACTGTGGTGACAGGTGCACGGATTAGGGCTGCACTGATGGCTGCTGCTGTGACAGGTACACTGATGGCTGTTGCCGTGACAGTTACACTAATTGGGGAACACTGATGACTACTGCTGTGACAGGAACACTAATTGGGGTACACTGATGGCTGCTGCTGCGACAGGTACACTGATTGGGGTACACTGATGGCTGCTGCTGTGACAGGTACACTGATTAGGGCTCAACAAACAGCGGTAACTCGTTGATATCATATGATTGGCTGTGATTGGACACAGCTGACCATAAGGTAAAGAGCCACTGTCATTGGCTTTTTACTCTGGTGGTGAGATGTGTCCTTTGGACAGCGTATCACCAATCAGTCGCCGCACTGCATGCCCCCTGGTGTGCACATGAGCGGCTAGACGGGAAGGACGTCATGTGACGTTCACCCGGAGGGGCGAAAGGCCCACCCAGCCATCAATCTGCTATTGGCTGGGCGGGAAAGAGTTAAAGTAGAAATGAAGGCAACATTTTTTTTCATTTTGGACAGCGTAAGGAAGGGGTTATAACCCCTGTCAGGTTTTTTTTTGTCCCATTGGGGAGATTTTCCATCATTTCTCAAAGCTAAAACAAAAGGAAATGAGTGGAAATTTCTCCAGAATGAGGGAATCACTGGTTGTCACCAGAACTATTGGTCCCATTGGCATACTTTCCCTCTGTTTCTGTCTTGAGGACAACCCAAAATTTAGTATTTTCTTTTGCTTTCGCTTTATATGATAACAGTAAACATGGCAGATATAGAAGGTGAATCACCCTTAATGGAGGTAAACACAGTAGTAAGTTCTAGTTCCTCTCCACTCTATTTAAAACATTAAAAAAAATGCCTTTATATTCACTTTAAGCCCCACTAGATGGAGAATGTGTTCCAAGCAAGGCACAAATGTGAACTTTCCCTGTCAAAGGGTGGACAGCAGGTTAGTCACACATGACCTTTCCTGGCACAAGCTGATTTGAGGTTAGCTACCTCTCAGCCTGAGCTAAAAAGAAATTTTGCCTCAATGCAGTTCCTGTCCCACAACCTAGTAGGATGGAAAGGGAAGAGCGAGAAGCAGGACGATTACGGGTCTTTTGCTGCAGACCAATATAATTCTGTTGTGCTTTCACTGAGCTTTGTGGTGAACAGAACTCTTAACTTCAAGCAATAAAAAATACTTCATTATTAATTGAACATATCAAAAGATATGACAATTTACTACATTCCATCTATTTCATTAACATGGACATTGCATTTACAATAAAATAATAGCATTTCCTTCCCTAAGTAGATATCCTTGCAGGTGACCAATCCCTTACTGTGTACAACAGCTGTATCAGATTGTTCAGAGGCTTAGTTTCACTTTGTATCTGCAAGGGTCTCCGTTGGCAATGCATTTCATATGTATAGCTTCTTCAAAAGATTAGGGGAGGGAACATCACTGTAACTATTTCCACTATCTGACTAAATCATTGACCACAGATAGGGCTCAGGCATGTACTATGCCCCCCATGAGTGCAAACCAGAGGTAAAGAATGAGACCCTCATGGATAGCTTGTCATAGGCTGTGTCAAGCATGCATGTATTATTCCACCTTATGCATGTATGTTCCATATCAATTTCTTAGATGCAAATGATTCTTAGAAATGCTGCTGCTGGTATTTTGCCATACGTTCGTCATCAGTTGTAAAAACCCTCACGTCTGGATAGATCAGAAATATCCATGGTATTTTCCTGTTGTGAATCCGTCTTCCCCCCTAAATGGTCTCTCACCCCTGCAATTGGCTAAGAGCTGCAGAAGCTTAGGACATCAGTGAGCATAATCAGTCACAAGAAGGAACATACCATGGATATTTCTGATCTATCCAGACGTAGGGGTGTTTACAACTTGTAATGAAAGTATAACAAAATACCAGCAGCAGGACTCAGAGAGAACCAATAATTTGCATCTAAGAGACTGATGTGGGCTGTAAACACATTCAGTGAATAATACATGCATGCTAATCTCAGCCTGAGCAAAGCTATCCTTGAGATTTGCATTCTTTACCTCTGGTTTGCACCAGCAAGGGGTGGTCATCTGCAGTGATACCACCCTAGGAGAGGAAATGCTATGCCCATGTTAATGAGACAGAAGGAATGGAGTAGCATGCCATGTCTTTTAATATGCTCAATAAATAATGAAGTGTATCTTATATCTTGAAGTTAACAGGTATTATATGGCATCTTAAAATCCTGAACAGGCTATTTTTTAGTATTTGTGGGATTCTATTCAAATGATTGGTAGGCATACCATGCAAAGTCCTGCATAGTGGAGACAGAGATAGCAGTGGCCTGCACCTGGCAGACTTCTGCAATCTGTCCCAGACAACATAGCTAATGTTGTGCCTCTCCCTCGATTTACTCATCTAACATCTCTGGTACCCAGACATGATCTTCTACCTCATCATCCCCACCTTTCTCTTTGCTTAAGCCTACTTGGCAGAAAGCTGTAGCTGCAGGAACATTACTAGTAATTGCTTCTCCCTACATGGTGTCCCCTCCCTCTATGCTCCTAGTGCTCTCTTCCCCAAAATCAAGTACCTAGGCATTGAAACTGCTCTACAAACATTTGAAACAATGAGTCGCTTTAAGGAGCCCAGTGAATTCAAGCGTGGTACCATGATAGATTGCCACCTGTGCAATAAGTCCATCCGTGAAATGTCCTTGCTACTACAGGTGAAACTCGAAAAATTAAAATATCGTGAAAAAGTTCATTTATTTCAGTAATGCAACTTAAAAGGTGAAACTAATATATGAGATAGACTCATTACATGCAAAGCAAGATAGTTCAAGCCGTGATTTGTCATAATTGTGATGATTATGGCTTACAGCTCATGAAAACCCCAAATCCACAATCTCAGAAAATTAGAATATTACATGCAATCAATAAAACACGGATTGCACATAGAATAATATCGGACCTCTGTAAAGTATAAGCATGCATATGTACTCAGTACTTGGTTTGGGCTCCTTTTGCAGCAAGTACTGCCTCAATGCGTCGTGGCATGGAAGCTATCAGCCTGTGGCACTGCTGAGGTGTTATGGAAGACCAGGATGCTTCAATAGTGGCCTTCAGCTCTTCTAAAATAAATGAACTTTTGCACGATATTCTAATTTTTCAAGTTTCACCTGTAAATATTCCACAGTTAACAGTTAGTGGTATTATAACAAAGTGGAAGTAACTGGCAACAACAGCAACTCACCCACAAAGTGGTAGGCCATGTAAAATGACAAAGCGGGGTTAACACATAGTGAAGCACACAGTGTACAGAAGTTGCCAACTGTCTGCAGAGTCAATAGCTAAAAACCTCCAAACTTCCTGTGGTCTTTAGATTAGCACAACAGAGCATAGATAGCTTCATGAAATGTGATTCCATGGCCAGGCAGCTGCATCCAAGCCTTACATCACCAAGTGCAATGCAAAGCATTGGATGCAGTGGTGTAAAGTACGACTGGACTCCAGAGCAGTGCAGATGTGTTCTCTGGAGTGATGAATCACACTTCTCTGTCTGGCAATCCGATGGACGTGTCTGGATTTGGCGGTTGCCAGGAGAACTGTACTTGACTGACTGCATTGTGCAAGTGTAAGGTTTGATGGAGGGGGGATTATGGTGTGGGGTTGTGTTAAAGGGGTTGGGCTTGGCCCCTTAGTTCCAGCAAAGGGAACTCTTAAGGCGCTAGTATACCAAGACATTTTGGACAATTTCATTCTCCCAACTTTGCGGGAACAGTTTGGGGATGGCCTCTTCCTGTTCCAACATGACTGCACACCAGTGCGCAAAGTAAGGTCCATAAAGACATAAATAAGCGAATTTGGGGTGGAGAAGCTTGACTGGCCTGCACAGAGTCCTGTCCTCAACCCGATAGAACACCTTTGGGATGAATTAGAGCAGAGACTGCAAGCCAGGCTTTCTCATCCGACATCAGTGCCTGACCTCACAAATGCGCTTCAGAAAGAATTTTGTCAAACATTTCCATAAACACACTTCTAAACCTTGTGGACAGCCTTCCCAGAGGAGTTGAAGCTGTTATAGCTGGGTGGGTGAGTAGGGTGGATCAACTCAATATTGAACCCTATGGACTAAGACTGGAATGCCATTAAAGTTCATGTGCGTGTAAAGGCAGGAGTCCCAATACTTTTGGCAATATAGTGTACTCTGTATTTGGGAAAAGGTGAAGGGGATGATGAAGGCTTGATTATTCACTCTACCACTTTCTCCACATGCTCTGGCCATATACCTATCTACACCTATCAACAATAACAAAAGGCAGAGGTGGCCTGCCTCTCACTGGTGTAGTCTGACCACCACTTTAACCTGTGGATGCAGAACCTGCTCTCCCTCTACTAGTTATGTGTGAAGAACCTCTGCTTCTCCCTCAAGGCTTCCTAGACATGATGAAAATGGGGTTGCCTAAATTTACTAAAAGCTATGGCAATATTGACGGTTGGGGCTTTGTTACTCTTCAATCCGTTTTTTTTTCATTGCAGTAAATTAGACAGCAAAAGTATTTGTTGATGTGCTGTTTAACATAGGGTAGCTCTGCCTGTGTCAGCTGCAAGTTCATGCTGCTGAATCAGAAGAAACAAATAATAAAATACCCTATCAATATTATATATAAAACATACTGTACACTCCTGAAAAAAATAAATCTAAATAACTAAAACATTAAACTCAAAACACTATTACTAAAACACTATAACCCTAAACCTTTTTTAAGATTTGTTTTATTTTTTTACTAGCAGAAACTTAAAACAAGATAAGGGAAACACAAGTTGTTGCTGACATACACAAACAAGGTAGCCTTCACTAGGTCTTTTGGTCCTGTTTACAGTGAATTCAATGAGTGGCACAAACCATAATGCAATTCACAGCAATAGATAGTTTAGTGAATACGGGAGGGTACATTCCACTCCTTGTAGCCCACCACACCTTAATTCATTGAAAAATAGTAGCGGTAATATACACCACTGCATCCAGCACTGTATAGCTCTGTAGGTAAGATTATAGTGTATAACAGCGTTAATTATCTCTCCCCTAAGTTGCTGTCCTCTGTCCCTATCTACTCCAACACTCGCTGACAAAAGGCTAATGAGATAGTAGATTTTTATAAGGAGAGCGCTTGCACATTTACATATCTCCATTATTGGCCACACTATGCCACCTGACACATTTTGTGGGATTTGGTTTTGGAACAACAGCAAACAAACCCATATGTTAGCCGTTTGGGCAAACTACAAACAAGGTTCAAGCTAAGCTCTGTATCAACCTGAACTTGAAACTCATTCCTACTCCAGAAATTCCAGCTACTGTAGGGCACACCTCCGTGATTGCTGCAAGAGAGCTTCAGATCTTGTGCCTTTTGTCCTTGGATTCCTGATGCTGTTTACCTGTATTACTGTAGCTGCCCTGGAGTTCAATTAAAAATTAAAAAATAGCCTTTAAGATGTACAGTATATAGAGAGTTTTTCAGCTATTATTATTATTATTACTACGAGTTTATATAGCGCCAAAGGGTTTGCTCAGCGCTGTACAATAGGGGGGACAATACATGGCACAGTACAACAACAACAAACAACGTACGAGGGGTAAGAGGGCCCTACTCTTACGAGCTTACAATCTAGGAGGGAGGGGGTAAAGGTACAGTAGGAAGTGGCTGAGGGGGATGAAGTGGTGGGAGGAATGAGGGAGGATGGCCGTTAGGTGAGGGTGGGGTAGGCTTCCCTGAAGAGATGGGTTTTGAGGGAGCGCCTGAATGTGAATAGGGAAGGCGACAGTCTGATGGATTGGGGCAGTGAGTTCCAGAGGATGGGGGAGGACCTGGAGAAGTCCTGCAGTCGTGCATGGGAGGAGGAGACCAGGGAGCAGGATAGAAGGAGGTCCTGTGAGGAGCGAAGGGTACGGGTAGGGTGGTACTTGGTGATCAGGTTGGTGAGGTAGTCAGGGGCAGTGTTGTGAACGGCTTTGTAGGTCAGGGTTAGGAGTTTAAATTTGATGCGTTGGGCAATCGGGAGCCAGTGGAGGGAGAGGCAGAGGGGGGTGGCAGAGGTGGAGCGGGTGGTGAGGTGGATGAGTCTGGCAGCTGAGTTCAGGATGGTCTGGAGCGGGGAGAGCCTGCACTTGGGTAGGCCAGTGAGGAGGGAGTTGCTAAGGAATTGCTGTATTGCACCAGTCCACCCTGCTACATTTGTCTGTAATTTAAAGTGGTTGTAAACCCTTACATATACCCAGTGATGTGACTGGCCTCAGGTGATACACAGAGGTATTTATTTATTTATTTAATAAAACAAATATGCAGTGCTAAATGAAGAAAAATATACAAACCACAAATATTGTTCGCTACAAATGTCTAATAGCTTATTAAGTGTCCACAGAAAGGTCAGAGTTGATACCGTAACCGTAACTCCAAAACTGACAATATTGCGACAGTCAGAAAAAACCAAATGATGCGAGATAATATTTGATGTTCCATAATAAACTTCCCGGAGTGAAATTGTAGTACAGTGATGCACTTACCAGAAGCACATACAATCTGAGCATTGTATGTATGTATAATCCGTAGTAACATCCAGGTCTGGTCATCGGTTATGACGGCATCCAGTATTATGCTAGACTCTCAGGAATGACTTGATTCACACTTGGGGGTCACCTCAGATTCACCGGTAGGTCCAGCGTCGTCCAGACTCCTGATGTTGCTCCTATAAAAGCTCCAACCTTGAGAGGCTCGCAAAGTAATGAGCCAGGGGACAAAATAGTAGCTAATAGTGTAATATTGCTTTATTATAGAAAGATCAAAAAAAGAAGAACTGAATTGCACTCACATAAAACAGTCAAAAGGCCCTAAGTCAGGCTCAAAAGTGTGCTAGGCGTCAAAATGATGGATCCCCTGACATGTTTCGTGCGACCAGCACGTTCTCAAAGGGGTGAATCCATCCATAAAGGCGCCAGTTAAATAGATCTGTCCGTGGGTGCGCATGTGCGAGTGACGTCACACGCCGCAGTAACTGGTAGCCAGCGTGCACGCGAGAGCATGTCGCCGGCCACATTGCCTCTGCAGATGCCGTTCCCCCTGTCGGCCAATGCGCACGTGCGGGAGCACAGAATACACATAATCCTGTTAGTAAACAGAGGGCATCCACTTGACTCAAATCTATATCATAGAAAACGGTCAATAATAGCAGCAGTCTGGATCATTCTGTTAATATATATGAAAACTATGCATAGAGAGGAGCCTATAATAATCAGGGACCAACATGTCTCCAATAAAGGAGAAACGGACTCCATTTTATTGAAGCCCGATACTATAAGCAAATCACAGTTAGTGATTTATATAAACGTTTTCAATCCTATGATGGAAAGAAATACCTTCTAACCATCTAGATTGATTCTGAACCATAGGCACCTTTCCAGCATATAAAAACATAATAAATTTATACAGAGAAACAACTTAATGTGAAAGTCTAAAACATATGTGATGATTCAAAGGCCGTACATACACATATCAGTATAAAATACATAATTGGGGAACAGGTAGGTATAACCTCTATTCTTATTGTTACTGATAACGTTATATAGCGTATTTACCCACAAAGAGTTACAAAAGATATGTGTAATTACAATGAATGATTAAAAATATATAATAAATAAGGTGATTTAAATCAATAAAATTAATTATATTAATTAGATAGTATGACTCAGAACAACAACAATCCAATACCCAAGAGCCCCAATGGTCTAAAAAAATAATAAATAAATGATTATAAAATTCATTCAGGCTATCAATATAAGACAGAGGGGAACCAGTAAAACTAGGGGGAACATCTAACTATTGTCTATATAGCAGTTAATGTCAAGGTCCACATTAAGGCCATGGGGGGACAAAGATTTAAGCTCAACTATCCATTTAGTTTCAAGTTGGGATACATTCCTTCTTTTATGTCCCCCTCTCCAATGTTGCGTAATTATATCTATGGCTGTAAATTTTAATGATGAAGGGTCTCTGTCATGGTGATCCCTAAAGTGCTTGGAGAGCGAGTGATCCTTGAAGCCTTTCTTAATATTGTTAAAATGTTCCCTTAGGCGGTCCCTCAGACGTCTCGTAGTCCTTCCTACATACTGTAGCCCGCAAGTACATTCCAGAAGATAAACCGTATGTGTGCTATTACATGTAATAAGTAAACGTATGGTGTAGCCCCTGCCTGTTATATTGGATTTGAAATCCTTAATCTTGCTCTTATGTGAGCCATTATAACGGCAGGCAATACACTTATTACATGGATAAAATCCTGTAAGGCCAAAAGCAGAGGACATGCTTCTAGGCAGATCGGCTACATTGGGAGCCACAGTAAGTCTCAGTGGGGGGGCTTTCCTAAAAGTGATCTCAGGAAAGTCAGGAATCACTTCCCCTAAAACTGGGTCACTCTTAAGAATAGCCCAATTCCTCTTGATAACTTTAGTAATATCCCTATGTTGTATTTAGAAATCAGTTATAAAAGGGCAAAATTTCTCTGGTCTTATTTTCTTTTCTGATGTGAGTAAATCCGCCCTATCCATACGACTGACTTCATTTATGGTCTGGTTCAATTCTTTAATGTCATACCCCTTTTCCATGAACCTGGTTCTAAGCGTAACAGCCTGATCCAGATAATCAGACAAATTTGTGCAGTTCCTTCTAATTCTGAGGAACTGCACTTTCGGAATATTCCTTAACCATGTGGGGTGATGACAGCTATCAGTAGGTATAAAAGCATTTCTGTCTGTACTTTTAAAAAACGTTTTTGTTGAAATACTATTACCATTAATTAAAACCAAGTCTAAAAAATTGATTTCTTTAAAATCATATTCATAAGACAATTTGATATTAAGATTGTTAAGAGTGATAAAAAAATTTTGTAATGAGAATTCATCCCCCTGACATAAAAGGAAGACATCATCTATATAGCGTCGATAAAAAAAATAAGAGGGGGCCAATCACGAGAATAAATGAGATCCTCCTCCCACCTGGCCATAAACAGGTTGGCCAGGCTAGGGGCAAACTTCGCCCCCATTGCGACGCCAGTAACTTGCAAATAAAAAGCATGATCAAACCAAAAATAATTTCGGTGCATGGCAAAATTAAGCAGATTCAGGATGAATTCTTTTTTATGCTTGGGCATATCCCTTGTAGTGTTAAAATAAAACTGAACCGCCTCAATCCCATCATCATGTTTATTGTTGCTATATAGGGATGAGATGTCAGCTGTGACCAGATAAGTCTTTTCATTAACCACAAAATCCTTTAGATCCATTAATATTTGTTTGGTGTCCCTCAGGTATGCGGGGGTAGTTTTAACCAAGGGCTGTAAAAACACATCTATATATTCCCCAATGCGTGAATTGAGCGACCTGATGCTGCTAATGATTGGTCTCTCTGGGGGACAGACAGGATTTTTATGGATCTTTGGGAGACAATATAACACTGGAAGTCTAGGTGCGGCCGGGCACAAAAAGGCTTTTTCTTTCTTGGTTACCACCCCCTTGTCATAACCCTGTTCAATAATCTTTTTAAGTTCCTTCCTATATTTAGGCAAAGGGTTGTTGGGGAGTGATTGGTATGTTTCCTGGTCATTAAGTAGCTCAAAAACTTGAGTCATGTAGTCTTTTTTTATCCATAATGACCACACCACCCCCCTTGTCGGCCGGCCTAATAACAAGATCCTTATCAGTCAGTAGGAATTTAATTCTGTTATTGATCTTGTGTTGGTTATATATATTTCTTACCTTGATCTTATCTAGATCTCTTAAAACCATGCTCTTGAAAGTATTAATGTGCGAATGTGCCGGAGGGTTAAACAGGGATGCATTCTTCAAAGTGGAATGTTTAAATTCATTATGTACATTACTCAATGTCTCCCTTGCAGGAGGTGTTGTTAAAAAGTATCTTTTCATTGATAATCTGCAGGTAAATTTATGAACATCAATGTATGTATGGAATTTATCCAATTTTTTCTTAGGGGCAAACTTCAGTCCCTTATTTATTAATTTAAGTTCATCATCCGAAAGGATCATCTTACTCAAGTTAAAAATACCGTCTACTGTTACATTTTTATTTTTGTGATCTGTTGATCCTTTTTTCCTCCTCATTTTCCTCTGTGCGAGAACTTCTCTTTCTGGTTGAACCTCCCCCTAAACAATGACTAGATCGGGGATTCAGAGAAGCCGGTATTAAATTGGGGTGAAAACTAGGGGTACGTGGCCTCTGATTACCCTTGAAATGGTGTGGTGAGTAATATGAACCCTGATTTCCATGATTTGGTGGTCTATTATTGGATAGACGAGCATTACGATCCTGGGGGCCAACATGTCCTCTACGTCCTGGGGATCTCCAATGAGTCTGATAGTCCTCATAGTTCCCCCCCTCTGTTGTAATCAGAATATCGGTTATGATAATCATCCCCTTGGGGGTCCCTCCAGGACACCCTTCTATGCCTCATCTGTTGGTTACCTCCCTTTGAGTTGTTATGATTATAAGTAGGGTAATGAGGTCTATCATTGGGGTAACACTCTAAAGGATGAGCTCTAAGATCCCTATTTCATCATCATCATATTCATATAGATCCTCATATCTGTTATAGGTTGTGATATTATAATTGTTATTAGGTTGTTTTTGTTTATGTTTTTGTTTAACCAATTTCTGTCTTGGCGGTTGGGGTTTATATACAGTAGAGGCTTCTCTAGGATTGTGAGGTTGTCTAGTCCCAGCGGTTCTGTTATCCACCACCATGGGTACTTCTGATGAGTCATTGTTAGCTTCGTCAGTATTCTGCCATCTGATTACTAAATTATCTCTGTAATCTATTAGGACTCTATTATATTTTCTCTTTTTCTTATATCTTTGTTCTTTTTCGGTTTTATCCAAAAGATTTTTTAATCTATCTGATTCGGTCCTATAATCGTCTTTATCCATATAGGGTTCTAATTTCTCATGGGTTTTATTAATTTCCTTGTCCAGGTATGCTAGTTTTTTCTTTTTTCGTATTACCAGAAATTTGAGTAGATCCAACCCCATATTATTTAAAAAGGTGAACCATTCAGTTTCGCTGTTTATATCACCATTTTCCGGGGGGATATCCCACCTCAGAGATCTTGGTACCATTCCCTCCTTGATGTATTTCTCAAGGAGGGTAATGTCCCATATAGTTCTAACTTCTGACGTAGCATGATTGGTTAAGTGTAAAAAGATACCATGGAGATCATTGTGCATGGTATCTTGGATGGTACCAAGATCTCTGAGGTGGGATATCATCACATATGTTTTAGACTTTCACATTAGTTTGTTTCTCTGCATAAATGTATTATGTTTGTATATGCTGGAAAGGTGCCTATGGTTCAGAATCAATCTAGATGGTTAGAAGGTATTTCTTTCCATCATAGGATAGAAAACGTTTATATAAATCACTAACTGTGATTTGCTTACAGTATCGGGCTTCAATAAAATGGAGTCCGTTTCTCCTTTATTGGAGACATGTTGGTCCCTGATTATTATAGGCTCCTCTCTATGCATAGTTTTCATATATATTAACCACTTCCAGACCGGACACTTTTACCCCCTTCCTGACCAGGGCAATTTTCAGCTTTTAGCGCTATCACACTTTGAATGACAATTGCGCGGTCATGCAACACTGTACCCAAATGAATTTTTTACCATTTTTTTGAGATAGATAAAGCTTTATTTTGGTGGTATTTATTCACCACTGGGATTTGTATTTTTTTTGCTATGTAAATGAAATGTCCAAAAATTTTGAAAAAAAGTGTTTTTTTTATAAAATTTTGCAAATAAATAATATTTCATCATAAATCTTAGCCAAAATTTATTACGTTATCTTTTTAGTAAAAAAAAAAAAATCCAAATTAGTTTATAAGCAAAAATTATAATTTTTAAACTTTTTTTTTTACATTTTTATTTTTTTTTTATTATTATTATTATTTTTTTTTTTTTTACATACTGTCACCCTAGCAGTACAGTGTCACCATGGTGACACTGTACTACTTGTGAGGGGTGATGAAGATTTTTTTTTTTTTTTTTACACTGATTGCTTTTACACCCATATAGGATGTAAAAGCAATCATTTCTCTTTCTCTCTGTCTGCATTCTTGCACTCATTGAGAAGAACTGAGTGAGCTGTGATTGGTCACAGCTTGTCACATGGTACAAGGCTTTTGTGAATAGCCTTGTACCATGTGACCTCTGTGATCATTCACAGATTTCACACATAGTAAGCAATGATGTCAGAAGTGATTGGCAAATCAGTGATCACATGATCGGGACCTCGTACAGAGGTCCCGTCCGACGATCGGTGTTTCACTGTGTCCGGAGGACACAGCGGGCACCGGATCGCGGTGCTGCGCGCTCCCAGGGAGCGCGCACAAGCAGGGTGCGGGGAGGCCGTTTATAGACGGCCACCCGACCCTGCAGTGCCACCGTCCGGTCGTTTATATACAACGGCCGGTCGGGAAGTGGTTAACAGAATGATCCAGACTGCTGCTATTATTGACCATTTTCTATGATATAGATTTGAGTCAAGCGGATGCCCTCTGTTTACTAACAGGATTATGTGTATTCTGTGATCCCGCTCGCCCGCGCGTGCGCATTGGCCACCAGGGGGAGCGGCATCTGCAGAGGCAATGCGGCCGGCGACACGCTCTCGCGTGTGCGCTGGCTACCGGTTACTGCGGCGTGTGACGTCACTCGCGCATGCACAGTTGTGTTTGGCGGAGCGTGGCAGCCTCTGCGCACACGCGGCCAGATCTACTTAACTGGTGTCTTTATGGATGGATTCACCCCTTTGAGAACGTGCTGGTCGCACGAAACATGTCAGGGGATCCATCATTTTGACGCCTAGCACACTTTTGAGCCTGACTTAGGGCCTTTTGACTGTTTTATGTGAGTGCAATTCAGTTCTTCTTTTTTTGATCTTTCTATAATAAAGCAATATTACACTATTAGCTACTATTTTGTCCCCTGGCTCATTACTTTGCGAGCCTCTCAAGGTTGGAGCTTTTAGAGGAGCAACATCAGGAGTCTGGGCGACGCTGGACCTACCGGTGAATCTGAGGTGACCCCCAAGTGTGAATCAAGTCATTCCTGAGAGTCTAGCATAATACCGGATGCCGTCATAACCGATGACCAGACCTGGATGTTACTACGAATTATACATACATACAATGCTCAGATTGTATGTGCTTCTGGTAAGTGCATCACTGTACTACAATTCCGCACCGAGAAGTTTATTACGGAACATCAAATATTATCTTGCTTCATTTATTTTTTCTGACTGTCGCAATACTGTCAGTTTTGGAGTTAACATTATGGTATCAACTCTGACCTTGTTGTGGACACTTAATAAGCTATTAGACATTTGTAGCAAACAATATTTGTGGTTTGCATATTTTTCTTCATTTACCGCTACATATTTGTTTTATTATATACTATTAAGGTGCCGAGGATTGCCTTTATATACTAGCAGCTTCCTACCATTTTTCATTTATCTTTGTATTCAATTGGTAGCGCTCGTTCATCTATTTATTTTATTTATTTATTTCAGGTACTTATATAGCGCTGCCAATTTACGCAGCGCTTTACACATATATATTGTACATTCACATCAGTCCCTAACCCACAAGGGGTGTACAATCTAAGGTCCCTAACTTACATTCATACATTCACATATTAGGGCCAATGTAGACAGGATCCAATTAACCTACTAGCATGTCTTTGGAGTGTGGGAGGAAACCGGAGTACCTAGAGGAATCCCACGCAGGCACAGGGAGAACATGCAAACTCCAGGCAGGTGGTGCCATGGCTGGGATTCAAACCAATGACCCTTGTACTGCCAGGCGGAAGTGCTAATCATTTAGCCACTGTGAAACAAATCTTCCTACAGAGTTGCATCTATTTATCTGAGCTCTAATTTTCTTGACATCTGGCCAAAGTCCAGAATTTATAAAGCACGTCTGAGTTTTCAGAAAGCAGGGCGCAGGGAGATGAAGATCTCAGTGGGAAGAGCTCTGAGGAAATTGGAAGAAAGGGACACTCCCCCCCCCTTTCACACAGCACACAGGAACAGAGCTGAGGCTGTCAATCACAAGCTATGTGCTGGAGATTCCTTCTCGTCATCTTTTTTCTCTTGGTGTCAGGAAAACTTTTCAGAAGGGATTCATACTGGTAGCAGAGGAAAAAAGCAGCAGACAGGAATTACACCTGGCACTCTTATTTGAGAAAAGTATACACTATACAGGGATATGATTTGTTCATATTTCATGTCAGAGGTTTACAACCACTTTAAGGATAATATTCCCAGTTTTTAAATACTGTATTTTCACATGGTGATCCTGTGAGTAACACATTCCTTGCCTCAGGATGCCTACATTTATTCCTACATTGTACGTATAGAGGGAGTCATAAATTCAGTTAAATCAATCCAAACATATATATCACATGATTTGCATAAACATATCAGTGTTAAAAACCAAAGTCAAAGTGTATATAATAAAAAATGTGATCCACACAACTCCCAGTGATATACACAAATGTGGACAACAATAATACATTATCCATGAGTATTCCTGTTATGTTCCACCATCAAATCAATCTCGTGATACTTCCAGTGAGATTTCCACCAAATTTTTATGGGCACATCCTCACCCTGTTAATATGACATTTTAAATGGAAAAGGTCTGTCACACTTATACTTTTTATAGACAGGACTCAGCTGCATCCTTTTTGGTAGATGAAAGCTATTCTCACCCCAGGAAATCAATCCATGCTCAAACACAAAAGGAAAATACATACAGTAGTGCTCTCCATAATGTAATATTTTATTAATAAAACTAAATATGCCTACTGGAAGTAACACAAGAGTGATTTGATGGTGGAAGATCACAGGAATACTCATGGACAAGGTTTTTTTTTTTTTTTGCAGTCGAGCCCACCCAAAGTAACAAGGACACTTTTTATGACAAGGTGAACAGATGTTTACTTTACTTGCTGAAAATGATCTTAACCTAAACAATTAAAGTGAATGCACCACCACACCTAGGCACAGTTAAGCTGTAGTACACTCATTTTTGTCCTTGGATTTAGTTATCCTTTACAAAACTCCAGTATTAAGAAGTTATTTGCCTTGAGCAGATATGGTGGAATTCACATAGCACATGCCTCAATCAAAACAATCCTATTGTCTTCCTACTGTACCTTTAAAAATCTGTTCATGCTTATTCTGCAGTGGATGGCGCAAAACTCAAATTAAGATAAATAAATCAATTTTTCAGACTTTGGGACACAAACTCAGTTTACTGAACATTATTAGTAGCTCACTCATTATTTTTGCTGATTGCTTGAAATTGCTTGTTAATGCTCTAATTAAGGCGTATAGGGGTCAATTCACTAAGAGTTAAATAAGGACTGAAAAAATGCGATAACGCATGCGGTATATTTTATGCAAATGCGCAATTCACTAAGAATTTTGCGGTAAATAACAGCAGCTGGTTGTTAGGGAAGCCAACCATGTCATCCTTAACAACGCAAGACTCCACGCTATTTAAAAAAAAATTGGCATGGGGTTCCCCTTAATATCCATACCAGACCCCTAGGGGTTGGGGGGGGACCCATCGCTGCGTCTGAAAAAGAAATGCATGTGATACCACCAGCAAAACCCTGGTAATAAATATTGCCTCTTTTTTTACTTTCTGTTCGGTCTGTGAATTGAATTTAACAGCTTACCATATGTTTTTTTTTGCGGTATTTACTGACACAGTTTTAATTTTGCATTAAATACCAAAGAACTATTTTTTTTTGGTGAATTTGAAATTTTGTTACCGCATGCGATAATTAATGCAAATGAGTCACGTGACCATGTTACCGCATGCGGTAACCTTTAGTGAATTGACCCCATAATCTTCCAAGACATATCTATTTTGTTACTTGGAATTGCTCCATAAATTTCTAACATTTCTTGAAAAATATCCAATTTACTTAGTAAGATTTTTATATAATCATATTTCACATAATTACTGATTTGATTAAAATTAGAGAGCAATTCCATATTAATTGGGATTATCCAAATATATTGCATCCAGTTTGCTGCTTTGTTTTTTTAATGTTATCCTTAACCAATTCAATACCGGGCAATTTTACACCTTCCTGCCCAGGCCAGTTTTCAGGTTTCAGCGCTCTCACACTTTGAATGACAATTGCGCGGTCATACAACATTGTACCCAAACTAAAATTTTATCATTTTCTTCACACAACTAGAGCTTTCTTTTGGTGGTATTTTATCACCACTGGGGTTTTTATTTTTTGCTAAATTAAGAAAAAAAGACCAAAAATTTTGAAAAAAACACACACGTTTTTCTTTGTTTCTGTTATAAAAGTTTACAAATAAATAATTGTTCTTCATAAATTTAGGCCGAGATGTATTCTGCTACATGTCTTTGGTGAAAATAACCCATATTAGGATGTATTTTTTAGTTTGTAGGAAAGTTACAGAGTTCACAAACTATGGTATAGATCTGAATATTGATCAGTCCTGAAGTACTGACAGCCAATCTAATTTCTTGAGGTCCAAGAATGTCAGAACAGTACAGATATCCCCCAAATGACCCCTTTTTGCAAAGCAGACAGTTCGACGTACTTCATAAGAGGCATGGCGAGTTTTTTGAAGTTGCATTTTTTTTGTCATAATTTTTGGGAAAATGAAAAAAATTAGTTTCACTATTTTTTTTTTTACATATTGTCACCAGTGCAGTACAGCGTCATCATATAACTGGCATGGCGGTGATCAGGGACACTGACTGGTGACAGTATGGAAAAAAAAAATATATATATTTTTTTTTTTTAAGATTTTTTTTTCATATTTCACTATGACCAAAGTAGTACAATGTTACCATAGTAACATTGTACTACTTTGGGGAAGTGATCAGTATTTTTTTTTTTTTTACACAATTTGCTTATAGCAAAGAATTACTTTGCTATAAGCAAGCATTTACCTGAATGACATCGATTCATTCAGGGTTTTTTTTGTTTTTTTTTTTTGTGCTTAGCTGTAATTTGGCCACAGCTAATCACATGACATGTGCATGTGATTAGCTGTGACCATTCACAGCTAGACACTAGTATACAATGGATGGCATGAATGAAGCCATCCATTGTAAACAACTGTCATGCGACCTGCTGTGATTGGTCACAGCAGGTCACATGGTACTGGCAACCAGGGCCGATACTCAGATCTGTCATCGGCCGTGTCCGAGGTACACGGCCGGTGACAGATCGCGCCGCTGCGCGGCACTGCAGGAGCGCAATCTGCGCATGTGCGGGAGGACGCCATATGGCGTCCACCCGGAACGCTGATGACATTTGCCAGCCCCATTCGCCAATAGGGCGGGCGGCAAATGGTTAAAACCTAAATAATGAGGGCTTAGAGCCCAGTTACTAAGAAACAATGGAAATAGAAATTGACGTGGCAAATGAACTCTTTAGACAACAGAGGAAATAAAACTCATACAAGATTTGAAGGTACAGGGGCAGCTGGTCAGCAATTATTTAAGCTATTAATAAATTCAAAGGAAAACCCCACTTTTATTGTACAGTTGACACAGAATGCAGTACTGTATATGCTTGCTACAGATACATTTTATAATTGAAAGTCATTAAAGTTACATTTCTGTTTCAATTTACATCAAGCTATAATTATATAAAATACCATGCAAAATCAATTGTCCTTGCAGCAAAAGAAATCATGCTATTTTGCCACTCTTGCTAACAGCTGGTGTAATTTTGTACACAGTTTGAGCTGATTTACTAGTGAATCAAGTGAAGTGACGCTTGATGCTTTTCCCAGAAGCCTTTCCCTTATTACAACACTGGTAGTAGTCATACAACATGTAACAACTAGTGTTTGAAGTCTGTAAGGGTAATGCAAGACAAAGTACTTATTACAAAATGTTTAATGTCACTCATATAGCTCACAAAAATGGGGCAAAGGTACACAGACAAAATTCTAGTCTAGCCTTTTGCTATTGCTTATCTTATACCAACATTATTTCTGTAAACTCAACCAGCCACTCTATTAGGTACGCCTTGCTCGTGCCAAGAACATATCCCCCACACCATTACACCACCTCCAGCCTGAACCATTGATACAAGGCAGGATGGATCCATGCTTTCATGTTGTTTATGCCAAATTCTGACCTTCCCATCTGAATGTCGCAGCCACCAGCCTGCCCATTCTCCTCTGACATCAACAAGGCATTTTTGTCCACACAGCTGCCTCTCACTGGATATTTTCTCTTTTTTGGACAAGTCTCTGTAAACCCTAGAGATGGTTGTGAGTGAAAGTCCAGTAGATCAACAGTTTTTTAAATACTCAGACCAGCCCGTCTGGTACCAACATTCATGCCACATTCAAAGTCACTTGAATCCCCTTTCTTACTCATATATATTTTTTGTAAAAGCAAACACACTAGTGAATAAAATGGTGGGTGCTGCAATGTTTTATGTCATATAGTACTCGCACAGCGATTTTTCAAACTCAAATGTTTTGAAAAAAATACACTTTTTTTTACTTTTACTGCATAAAAACACAATATATTGGCTAATTATTTGGTAAAATATAAAATGTGATGATATGCCAAGTAAATAGATACCAAACATAACATGCTTTAAAACAGCGCATGCCCCGTGCAATGGCGACAAACTGCATACATTAATATCCATAGGCAACACTTTTAAAGGCTTTACAAGCTACCATCTTAGATTTAGAGAGGAGGTCTAGTGCTAGAATTACTGCCCTTGGTCTGACATTCGTGACGATACTCACATGCATGCCGCAATCACTGTTTAAACTGTTTACACTGTTTACCGGCACAGGGTCAACGCTTGTGCACGTAAATGGGCGTGCGTGTGTGTGTGTGGGGGGGGGGTGAGGGTGATTTTTTTTTTATCACTTTTAATGCTATCACAGGGAATGCAAATATCCCCCTATAACTTCAATGGGCATTGTTATATTCTTTTTGAGAAATCTGGGGTCTATCAGACTCTAGATATCTCCTCTGCCCTTACATTATCTAATCTCACCAAGATTGGTGAGATCGGATGCTTTCCCAATTTACAAATGGCGCTGTTTATATTTTGCGAAACTGAAGTGATGAAATGCTCGTAGCTTCCAAATTCTTAGACTATAGAGATGATTGGCACCACTCTGGTCTCCAATCAGCTCTATGGTCAGCTGGTAGAAACACCGGCTGCATTCTCAGGTTCCCCCAATGACACAGGACTGCCCGAGAATGCTGTGGAAGGCAGAGGAGGAAGGGGGTATTGTTTTCCGCTGCTTGTAAAAGCAATCCTGCAGCTAATTAGCCACTAAGATTGCTTTTACATGAAAGCCGATCACTGGCTGAAAAAAACAATACCAGGATGATGCCTGCAGCTGTAGGCATCATTCTGGTATAACCATTCAAAGTCTAGTGATGTACCAATACGTCACTGGTCCTTGTTGGGTATATATCCTATGTTCTTTTTTTTTGTATGCAGCCTGTGGGCTGAATTAAAAAAGAAGAAATACCTGCCAGAAAAAGTGTGTGGTATGCCCACCATTAGAATATACCACCCACTTCTAATGATGGGCACACATTAGGTCGCACAGTGCCACATGCGCCAATTACAAGATTGTACAAATGTCTAAATAGTGGCACGCTTGAATAAAAATCATCCACGTATAAGTGGTACCCCATATGGAAAAAGGATGACACCAAGTCCCAAACTATCTTGCCACTACTCCCCATGTAGTCTGGGCATCTGGGGGGCTCCATGTGACTATATTTTCCCTCGTAAATCCGAAGTTCATATGTATAGTCTGTTGCCCTCTCACAGCTCTTATACATCTTAACTCCATATCTGGCACGCTTGTTGTGGAGAAATTGTTTGAATGCAAGGCAGCCAGAAAAATTAATGAGGGACTTATCAACGCAGATTTTTTGCTGGGGAGTATAGACATCTGCAAATTTTTGGTTAAGGTGATTTAAAAGGGGTTGAATTTTGTGGAGCCGGTCAAATTCAGGGTCACCCCGAGGACAACAGAGTGAATTGTCGTTGAAATGCATAAAACACATTTGTCACGTACCTGATTGGAGACTGAAATGACGAGGTCGGCCTCACTTGTGTCACTAGCCCTGACCCCACTGGAAGTGGAACAGAGGGTGTCTAGGGACCAGGGGGACAAGAGCGCCAGCAGATGTTGTTTGCAGCTCTTGTAGTTGGAGACTTTGGAAGACTGATGAACCTCCGATTCCGGCACAGTAATGATATGCAGAGCTGGTATGGTAGATCGCCAGGTGTGCACCAGAGCAAGGCAGGAAGCTAGGATGGGAGACAGGAGCAGTTTCAAAGGAATAGCCAGGGTCATCAACGGGCAGACAGCACGGTACCAAATCATAAGCAAGCCAAAGTCAGGAGCAGAGCCGAAGTCAGGAACCAGTATCAAGCAGGAGAGTAATCAGAGTCAGGTCAGGAACAAGCCAGGTCAGCAACAAGGAAATCACACAGGAACGAGCAGGAAACAGGGAACAGCTGAAGACCAGTCAGCACTCAGCACAGGCAGAGGCACCTTTTAAATAGTCCATCTGGCGCCATTCTTCGCCATGCACGTGCATGATCGTGCATTTCTGTGCGCACATTTATTGACCAGCTGTCTCGCGGGAATTCCCTTACATTGCCCCCCCCCCTTAGGGGCAGCCTCTGGATGCCTACTAAAGCTTGTTTTTCAGGATGAAGATGAAGGTAAGCTTGAACTAATCGTGGAGCATGGACATTAGCAGATGGTTCCCAGGAATTATCCTCTGGAACGTAGCCTTTCCATTTGATGAGGAACTGGGTCTTACCACCCCTCTTTCTACAATACAGGATAGCCTCCACCTCGTATTCTTCATTACCTTCGACCAGCAGTGGAGCAGGAGTCTCTGGATCTCGATTTGGAAAAACACTTGGTATAGTTGGTTTTAACAGGGAGATATGGAATACCAGATGAATCTTCATATTCTTGGGTAGTATTAATTCGAAAGCCACATGGTTAATTTTTCTCTTAATTGTAAATGGTCCCAGGTACCTTGGACCAAGCTTCTTTGAAGGACAGTTCAATTTTAGGTTTGTGGTAGATACCTTATCTCCTGGTTTCAGATTTAGGTTGCCCCTTCTTTTTCTGTCAAAATATTTTTTGTTTCTTGCTTGAGCCTCTAAAATAGTTTTTTGTAGTATTTGGCCGTTCCTACTGAGGAAATCCATCCTTTCTTGTACTGCCGGGACAGCGGGTTCCACCGGTATTTCAGGAAGGAAGGAAGGGTGATATCCATAGTTGGAGTAAAAAGGGGACTGTTTGGAGTTGTTGTATGCAAATTCAGCTAACGGAAGGAGAGACACCCAGTCATCCTGTGAATAAGATGAGAAACATTGTAGGTATTGTTCGAGAGTCTGGTTTGTCCTCTCCGTTTGTCTATTTGTTTGCAGATGATATGCAGAAGAGAAGCGAAGTTTGATCTCTAGTGCCTCACACAGAACTTTCCAGAACTTAGAAGTGAACTGTACTCCCCGATCGGACACGATATTGTTAGGAACACCATGTAATCTTACTATTTCTCTGATAAAAGCAGAAGCAGTCTCAGCGGCAGAAGGAGTCCCTTTCAAGGGAAAGAAGTGAGCCATCTTTGACAGACGATCAACCACAACAAAAATAGTGGTGAACCCTTCAGATGGAAGAAGCTCTACAATAAAATCCAGAGAAATCATACTCCATGGCTTTTCGAGTACTGGCAGAGATTCCAACAGGCCCCAGGTTTTTGCTTTATCAGACTTGTTTCGAAGACATACTGAGCAAGATCTAACATAGTTCTTACAATCCTTCATTAAGTATGGCCACCAGAAGGAACGGGAGACCAAATTTGAGATCTTGTGAATCCTGAAGTGACCCGCTAAAGGATGATCATGACATCTTTTAAGGATGAGAGTTGTTCTGGAATGTCAATTTGTTCCTTGTGAAGGTACAGACCGTCTCTTAGCTGAAGATGCATCTCCAAGGGGGGTGGATGATCATCAACCACTTCCCTTATTTGTGCTACAAGGTCTGTTTGCAGTAGTAAAAAGTTCTTAGCTGGCAGAATCGTGTCAGGTTCAGATGGTACAATTGGGTCATGAAACATGCGTGAGAGCGCATCGGGCTTGCAGTTCTTTGATCCTGGATGGTATGTCAAGTGAAACACAAAGCGGGAGAAGAACAGTGCCCATCTTGCCTGTCGTGGCCTTAGGCATTTTGCAGTTCTCAAGTACTCCAGGTTCTTGTGATCCATAAAAATGAGGATAGGATGGGAAGCTCCTTCCAGCAAGTAGCCATTCCTCTAGGGCTGCCTTGATGGCTAACAGCTCTCTGAAAGGAATTATAACGTGGGAGACAGAGGAGCTTAACTTTCTATAGAAGAAGGCAACAGGGTGAAGGAGGGATTTGAGTCCCTGTTGTTGTGACAATATAGCTCCAACAGCATTTTCAGAAGCATCTACTTCAAGGACAAAGGCTAAAGCAGGATCTGGGTGCTTCAGGATAGGAGCAGAGGTGAACAAGGTTTTTAATCGTTCAAAGGCTGCTTGAGCCTCAGGAGTCCACTTGAAAGTAACATGTTGCCTGGTTAACTGTGTTACTGGTGCAATGATACCTGAAAATTTCTTAATGAATTTTCTGTAAAAATTGGCAAATCCCGCAAAACGTTGTACTGCTTTCCTGTCTCTTGGAACGGGCCATTCTAATACGGAGGTCACCTTCTGGGGATCCATAGCAATGCCATCAGGGGTGATCACAAGTCCGAGGAACTGAATAGTCTGTTTCTCGAACTCACACTTTTCAGCTTTGGCATAGAGGTGATGTTGGTGTGATCTATCCAGAATCTTCTTTACATGATTCCGGTGTCGTTCATTTGAGCTGGAAAAGACTATGATGTCTTCCAAGTAAACAATAATAAATAAATCAAGATAGCCCCGAAATATATCATTCACGAAGTGTTGGAAGGTTGCTGGGGCATTACAGAGGCCAAATGGCATCACCAGGTATTCGAAATGCCCAAAGCGTGTTTGAAAGGCCATCTTCCATTCATCCCCTTCGCAAATTCTGACTAAATTGTAAGCGCCTCTCAGATCCAGCTTTGAAAAGACACATGCCCCTCGTAGCCTTTGGAACAATTCGGGAATCAGGGGAAGAGGATAGTGATTCTTGACTGTTATTTTATTCAGATCACGGTAATCTACACATGGTCTGAGGGTATGATCCTTTTTCTCAACAAAGAAGATGCCAGCTCCCGCTGGTGATGTAGAGGGCCGAATAAACCCTTTTTCCAAGCTTTCATCTATATAACTCTGGAGGACCTCTAATTCCAATTCGGAGAGAGGGTAAATTCGCCCAAAAGGAATTTCAGCACCGGGCAGAAGTTCAATAGGACAATCATAAGGGTGGTGCAGAGGAAGAGCATTGGCACTCTTTTTGTAGAATACATCCAGGTAATCATGGTAAGCGACAGGAACGAGTTTCATCGTCTCGGAATCAGGATGGATACTAAGAAGAGGAGTTACTGTGCATGGTTCCTTTGGAATGCAATGGTTCTGACAATATTTGGAAGGGAAAAGGATCTCCCCAGAAAACCAATTGATGGATGGGTTGTGCGCTCTTAGCCAGGGCATGCCGAGGATGACCGGAAATATTGGTGAAGTTATGACATCCAGACATAGAAATTCCTGATGTCCCGAGGAGGAGTGGCAGAAAATTGGCATAGTCTCTTGTGTCACAGGACCAGAACTGATACCAGAGCCATCAGCCAGATGGACAGAAAGTCTTTGTGTCTTGGTACGGAAGGGGATCTTATTTTGGTTAGCGAAGGTCAAATCCATGAAGCAGCTACAGGCACCAGAGTATATAATTGCTGGAACAGTAATAGTTCTTTCAGCAAGTTGTAAGTGAAGGTGGAAGGAGAGGTGCGTTTGACTGGTTCCTTGGGGGTGCATCATATGGAACCAGCTAGGAGGAGACTTATCAGGTCCTACTGGACACGTCAGTACATAGTGACCTGCATCACCACAGTAGAGACAGAGGTTGGAGTTTTGTCATCGAAGACGTTCAGCAGAGGATAACGGTGGTCTCCAGAAGCTCCTTCTAGGAGAACTATGATGCCTTCTTTTACTGGGGAGTATGTCTGATGTGAGAGCCGTGGTTGAGGGAACTTGAGTCTCCATCTCTGAGCATATCAAGACACCCCTGTTAATTTTTTCATCCCGCCTTTCCCGGATCCATTGATCGATTAGAATGACAAGGTTTATCAGGTCCTCTAGTCTGGTTGGTACCCCAATTCTGGCAGGCTCATCTTTCAGGGTGTTAGAGAGGCCAAGGCGAAACTGATAGCGAAGGGCAAGCTCATCTTTCAGGGTGTTAGAGAGGCCAAGGCGAAACTGATAGCGGAGAGCAGGCTCATTCCATTGAATGTCAGAACTCCATATACGGAACTCAGTGACATATTCCTCTATAGGCCTTAGGCCCTGCTGTAGCTTGCTAAGCATAGATTCTGCAGTCTGACGATGGAAGGGATCAGCCTAAAGTTGTGACATCACTGAGAAAAAAAGAGTCCATTGAAGTCAGAGCCGGATCATGTTGCTCACGAAGGTGGTGTGCCCAGGATTGGGGTTCATTCTGATGAAGTGAAATAATGAATCCCACTCTGGTGCTTTGTGATGCAAAGGTTCTTGGTAGCAGAGAAAAATATAGCTCAAAGGAGTTACGAAAGGTTCGAAACTTCCTGCAGTCTCCTGTGAAAAACTGAGGTATTGGAACCCAGGGTTCCGGTGGAGGAAAAGTTCCATGAATCATGCTGAGCTCTGTCTGGGTAGTTATGTCTGAGACTGCAGAGGAACCCATGGCTGTTGAGACATCTGACTCAGTTATTGGAACCCGGGGTTCCGGTGGAGGAGAAGTTCCATGAATCATGCTGAGCTCTGTCTGGGTAGTTATGTCTGAGACTGCAGAGGAACCCATGGCTGTTGAGACATCTGACTTGGTGGTTAGTTGGTTTTCCATGTGCTCAAGGTTTCCTCGCAAACTCTGCATCATGTAAGACAAGGCAGAGAAAGATTGACAGATGTCCCCCATTGCAGAGGCCTCCCTTTGAGACTCCATCACTGGCTGACTGGTACTGTCATGTACCTGACTGTAAACTGAAATGACAAGGTCGGCCTCACTTGTGTCACTAGCCCTGACCCCACTGGAAGTGGAACAGAGGGAGTCTAGGGACCAGGGGGACAAGAGCGCCAGCAGATGTTGTTTGTAGCTCTTGTAGTTGGAGACTTTGGAAGACTGATGAACCTCCGATTCCGGCACAGTAATGATATGCAGAGCTGGTATGGTAGATCGCCAGGTGTGCACCAGAGCAAGGCAGGAAGCAGGGAAGGGAGACAGGAGCAGTGTCAAAGGAATAGCCAGGGTCATCAACGGGTGGACAGCGAGGTACCAAATCAAAAGGAAGCCAAAGTCAGGAGCACAGCCAAAGTCAGGAACCAGTATCAAGCAGGAGAGTAATCAGAGTCAGGTCAGGAACAAGCCGGGTCAGCAACAAGGAAATCACACAGGAGCGAGCAGGAAACGGAATAGTGGAAGACCAGTCAGCACTCAGCACCGTGCGTCATCATGCATTTCTGTGCACATGCATACGTCTATTCGTCAGCCGTCTCATGGGAATTCCCTTACAACATTATACTCTCATATCTATGCCTGACCATGGCAGCAGAGAACACGGTCATATGATGAATCGGGTCTGTGGACCAATACAACTGCAATTCATTTTTTTTAGTAATGGCCACGTGGAGGGTTAGGCCCCCAAAAAATGTAAATTCAGAAACCGTAACGGGTTTTCATGTGAATGGTCTGGCAATGTTTGAATTTGGGTTGGCGGCGATAAATTGTGCATATTAATTGCTTTGATCCACAATCAATGCATACAAATCTTCCGTGAAAAATAGCTCCAAGAAATCAAGAGAAGTAGTTAAATTTGCTGTTTCCACCTGAATTTTAGGTTGGGCAGTGAATTGGGGAAGTACGCGTGCTGCAGAATTTGTGGGCTGCCAATCGGCATTTGCAAGCACATCTGGAAGGATACTAGAGGCTCTATGGGCCTGTGTGAGAATTCTTGGTGGTTGCGGGACAATACTTGTGCTCACCACTGCACCAGCTTGTACTGCAATTATAGGACTCGCCATGTCACCAAGTGATAATGCAGTGCTGGTATGTGAAAGACCAGGATGTACTAGGCCTCTGGTGCTTGCCAGTTCACCAAAAGGTAGCATGTCACTAGTGCTGGCACACTGCTGCATATGAGAGTCATCACAATTTACCAGCAAGTGCTAGCAGAGATCAGGCCTGATTCTGCAAACACTGCGGTTTTGTGTGCAATGTATCAAGTGACTGTGACCTACTGACATGGCACTCGCTGGGGGAGAAGGGGGGTAAGCGTAGGCGCTAAACGCAGGTGCTGGCAGGTGCTGGGGCTGATCCCGCTAACGCTGCATTTTTGGGGACACTATACTAATGTGAACGCTGGTATAGTGCTGATCTGATCAAAGATATTGATCTGTTCAGACACTATACTAACAATGGAGGTTTTTTGTGCATGAGTGTGTTCCTGGAAATCAAAGGGTTAAATGTGATTACTGGTGTACTGATGGGCAATCTGACGGTATCTGGGAGGGACGTGAAAACCACGGGAGCACGAATCATGTATATATACGTGATTTTGCGCACCCATGCTGCCCTGTAGCAGTATCTCTGCTACAGGGTGGTCAAGAAGCAGTTTGCGTTATGGCGCTGTGTTACTTTAACTGGCAATTGCACAGTCATGCAACGCTGCACCCAAATAAAATTTAAGTCCTTTTTTTCCCAAAAATTGAGCTTTCTTTTGGTGGTATTTGAATGCCTGTGCATTTTTTATTTTTTTGCGCTATAAAAAAAAATGGACGACAATTTTGACAAAAAAACCTATATTTTAGACTATTTGCTATAAGACATATCCAGTAAAAAAAATTAAAAATCAAATTTCATCATAAATTTAGGCAAAAATGTATTCTGTGACATGTCTTTGCTTAAAAAAAAATCCAAATATGTGTAAATTAATTGGTTTACGTGAAAGTTAGAGCGTTTACAAATGGCGGTATAGATACTGGAATTTTTTTTTTATACTAATAATGGTGGCGATCAGCAACTTATGACGGCGATCAGCGACTTATAGCAGGACATTCTGACACTGGGGGGAACTGACGGTGTCACTGACATCCCCAGTGACACCAATACAGTGATCAGTGCTAAAAAAAAGCACTGACACTGTAATAATGGCACTGGGCATAAAGGGGCTAAGATTTGGGGGTGATCAAAGGGTTAACTGTTAATGGGCGGGGGTGCTTCACTGTAAAGCACATTGATCGGGATGGCTCTGCTCAGCCATCCCAAGCAGTGTGCGCAAACTGAGAGGGAGGAGGGCTGCATTGTAAACAATGCAGCCCTCCTCCCTGTCAATGATCGCCGATAATCACCGGGCACCGGCGAGTAATCACCGGCCGGGACCCAGTGGTTGACACCTGGGGTGCGATCGGTGGCACAGATAGAGTGGTTGCGCGTCCCCTACCTAGAAATGCAGGATCACGTATATATACATACAGGGGCCGCCCTGCAGCAGTAAATCTACTGTGGATGGCCCCTAAGCAGTTAATTGTTTAATTTTGTCATATAAAATAATGGCTAATTTTTAATTGACTAAATATCATGACATCTTTTGTTTGACCCACGCTATAATTAGGACCCCAAATTTCCAAGCTCTAGTTAAGGGTTGTTTAGCTGTCCTGCATATAAAAGATATCAACTTAAATTGGTTAGTACTCTTGTTTACTTAAAGTGTTACTAAACCCACAACAGTAAAATCAGCCTGTATATGCAGTAAAGCATGCTTGTTATACTCACTGTGGAACCTAAGGGGTTAATCCTTTGCATTGTGTAAAAAGGCCATTTGATCCTTTCTCTGTTTCTCCCCTTTTTCAAGCGACCACCTCTTATCTCCAGACTCAACCATAGTCATGCACATGCTCAGTTTGGTGTGTATTGCTAAAGAGGTTTTTTTTTTCCTTGGTAGAGTACATGTGATTACAAAGGGCCAATCAGTACTGTCCAGACAGAAGTCAGGGGATTTCCTACAAGCTATAGCTAGTGGTGGGCTGGACATAGATTGAAGTCACAAGACTGCTCTAACTGCTGATAAGAAAAGGTATTTAGCAGTTTATAAAATAATTGCATTTTCATGTTCTGTGCACTGTGGGAGACCAAATATAGTGGATGCAGAGTCATGGATTTAGTAACACTTTAACAGTATAAGAGCTTCAACACAAGCTAGTTAAAGAAAATTCCTTCAAAGTAAGCAGTGTTACCCTTGCTGGTTGCAGACTAGGAGATTTATTAATAAGTGTAAATAAATTGTCAAAATCCGGAATGTCTCAGTGCTTTCTATGCAATATGAACCCAATTATTCTGTGGCTAAACTCTTATGACAATAACTGTAGGTTTATTCAATCTGTAGCAAGTTATGCTGCACCATGCGTTGCAACATTCATGCAGTCTATCACCTGTGAGCAACAATTTTATTTCTGTGTATAGTTGTATTTACCTAAACTCTAATTGCAGCCATAACATTCTTTTTAGCTTTGAATAATGCTTGGAAGAGTTTTACCAGGTGATCCCATTTTGTCAATTTTCACTTACAATTTTTACTTTACTTGTTTCTGTGACGACCACATGTAAAAATAGTTTTAGCAGTGACACGTGTTTTGATCAAGCACTGATAGGCCTGTGTTGACCAATGGAAGTAACATCCACAACAGATTTAAATACAATGGGTATGCCAGAGTCTTCCTAAAAAGAATGTTAAGAGTGTAACCCTTTCACTTGCACATATTTAAAAATAATTTTAGGCCTGAAGATTACATAAAGCTTCACAAAACATTATATATTTTCTAAAAGCAGACACTCTAGAGAATAAAATTTTGGTATATCACAGGATATCAGCACAACCGTTTAGAAAATGCTAAATTTCAATTAAAAATTAATTTTAGGGCATACAAATGAATAAAATAAATTAACCAATTTTTTGTAAAGTATAAAAGATGAGGTTACACTGAGTAAACAGATTCCCAAAATTGCATGCGCTTGTGAAACAGTGAAAAAATTCAGTCCCATATATTTTCCATAGGCAACACTTTAACCAATACATGCCCGGCCAATAGCCAAAAGGCGGCTGGCAAAATGTATTGGATTTCTGGGTTGGACGCCAAATAGCGTCCTCCCGCACATGCGCACTTTTTGCGCTTGCAGAGCCGCGCAGCGGCGCAAGCTGTCACTGGCCGTGTACCTTGGACACGGCCGATGACAGATCTGAGTATCGGCCCCGTTGCCGGTACCATGTGACCTGCTGTGACCAATCACAGCAGGTCACATGACAGTTGTATACAATGGATGGCTTCATTCATGCCATCCATTGTATACTACTGTCTAGCTGTGAATGGTCACAGCTAATCACATGCACATGTCATGTGATTAGCTGTGGCCAAATCACAGCTAAGCACAAAAAAAAAAAAAAAAAAAACCCTGAATGAATCGATGTCATTCAGGTAAATGCTTGCTTATAGCAAAGTAATCCTTTGCTATAAGCAAATTGTGTAAAAAAAAAAAATACTTATCACTTCCCCAAAGTAGTACAATGTTACTATGGTAACATTGTACTACTTTGGACATTGTGAAATATGAAAAAAAAAGAAAAAAAATGTAATAAAAAATTAAAAATAATAAAAAAATATATATATATTTTTTTCATACTGTCACCAGTCAGTGTCCCTGATCACCGCCATGCCAGTTATATGAAGACGCTGTACTGCACTGGTGACAGTATGTAAAAAAAAAAAATAGTGAAAATAATTTTTTGCATTTTTTAATTTTCCGAAAAATTATGACAAAAAAAATACAACTTCAAAAAACTCGCCATGCCTCTTATGAAGTACGTCGGACTGTCTACTCTGCAAAAAGGGGTCATTTGGGGGATATCTGTACTGTTCTGACATTCTTGGACCTCATCAAATTAGATTGGCTGTCAGTACTTCAGGATTGATCAATATTCAGATCTATACCATAGTTTGTGAACTCTATAACTTTCCTACAAACTAAATAATACATCCTAATTTGGTTTATTTTCACCAAAGACATGTAGCAGAATACATCTTGGCCTAAATTTATGAAGAACAATTATTTATTTGCAAACTTTTATAACAGAAACAATGAAAAACGTGTTTTTTTTCAAAATTTTTGGTCTTTTTTTGATAATTTAGCAAAAAATAAAAACCCCGGCGGTGATTAAATACCACCAAAAGAAAGCTCTAGTTGTGTGAAGAAAATGATAAAATTTTAGTTTGGGTACAATGTTGTATGACCGCGCAAAGTGTGAGAGCGCTGAAACCTGAAAAATGGCCTGGGCGGGAAGGGGGAAAATTGCCCGGTATTCAAATGGTTAACCCCCCCAGCAGTATTCCCGAAATGTAGCTCGGGGTTAACTTTTAGTACCAGAAGCGGTAACCCCAAGCTACAATCGGGATTACCCTGCAGCGTTGCTCAGGGATCCCTCCAGCACGTACCTTGTCCCGCGATCCCGCAATGTCCCCCCTGCAGCATCCCCGGCCATCTCCTTCGGCCGTCTTCCGGGTTCCGTTCCCTGCGAGTGTCGGGACGTACGGGGGACGGAACTGGTGGGAAATTCAAAAATTTAAAAATGTGACATTCACTCAATACACTAAAATCTCATAGTATAACATTACTGTATCAAACCATTTCACATACATGTTGTCCCTAGTGCTTTGTCCTGTGCCCTGCCTGCATTTTTACTGTTCTTTCTGCCTGCAAACTGAGAAACGTCCATGGCTTCCAAAAAGCGTCCCTTTAGGTCAAAATCGGTTTTAGCCCAAGTAGAGAACAGCAATAGTAAATTAGAACTACTTGCAGAATTGAGTGATAATGATTCGTGGGGAAATTCGTCATCAGAAACTGAAAACGATTTTGCGACTAAGCTCAGTGATGTGCGAACTTGGCTCTCTATTTCAAATTTCAGTTTTTGGTTTGATTACATTATTGAATTAAATGTATTATTAAATGTATTATTATTATATTATTTATTATGATTATTTTTTATAATTTATGATTTCGTGTTCCAAATTTTATCATACTCGGGATGTTTACTAGACTCTTGTTCGGACAGATTTCAGTGAGTTATGCTTAAGAATTACAGGCATACAATAAAAAAACAACATATTTCCATGCAAAAAAAAGTACCGCTTTGAGCACAGAAATACAGACATAATCAGAACGCTAAGCCCCTGCAGATCATACTTTGAGTTATCCATGAATAATGGTTTCAGAATTATTGATCTCACTCCTCGTACTCGGCGATACACATGTAGCGCAATCAACAACATCAATACACATTTACATTCATATGAGCATGTATGTGGAGGTGGGGGAGTTAAAAAAAAATTGGGGGGGGGGATTTTAAGTGCTTGGGTGTCTGTCACGGATTCAACCCACACGCACACGCCCACAGCGACTAGCTAACCGAGTCGTGCATGTCCGGCTTGGGGTAAGAGGGAATAAGGGGGACTTAATCTGAATATATATACGTATAAAAGACTGGCCGTGATATACTTTAACAGCCAGCACTACCTCTGGCCAGCACTAGAGGGAGACTCCACTCCAATTCAGCTGGCTGACCACACACACAGGCAGATACGAATCTTATATACAATCTGGTGCACACTAAGGGTTGAGGAGCAGCCTAGCAATCGGCACAGCCTTCTAAGATTCCTCCAGCTATCCTACCAGCTAGAACCCCTGTGTTAATCACTCTTCCACTGTCCACACACCCTCACATCAGACACACAACAAACGGTAGCTTGCCACCACCCAACAGTTTTATCCGCAGACTGGCCTGCTAGGCCACCACACACACACAGATCTCCATCTGTTACCTTTACAATCTGCTTTCAATCTGCCAACACGCAGTGCAATTGCATACAGATTGGCAATGAACTTGACCGAGCATATATAGACACTGCAATACAATACAATCTCTCCGGAGATATGAGCCCGATCTTAAGTACCCAGAAGCCACTTATTAATTTTATGATTTAATATCCAGAAAGTGGGCAGTGCATAAAATATGTACAAAGTATAAAGAGTTACAAATAATACAGAAAATACAAGAAGACACACAATTGGCTATTGACTATAAAATAAAAGGGAATAAAAACAGAAATAAAACTTTTACCAAGAGTTATCCTGTGACTGGAGCAAGTCAGAGAAAGTCTGCGATCTGCCAGTCAATAGAACTGGCTCTGTACAAATCACACTGTCCATATCTCAGGTCCTCAATTTATGGGAATATGGAGGTAGGCTGGACATTAGCCCTTGGCCAATCAACTCTGGGGGGTGTTCCTGTAGAACCCCACAGGACATTCTGGGTACTGAAATGCCCAAAGTCGATTGGACCAGGAACGGTTTGAATCACCAAGTCAGGGATTGAATTTCTGACACCAACGCATCAGTCCAATTGCGCCAGTACCAATCACTGTTCAGCTGTCTCAATCAGGCGCCATATAACCGTTTTCTGCATTTCTCTGGGATTCTACATAGGCTACAAATACAGTTTTACATGCAGATGTAGCCTACAGTGTGTCCATTCAGAAGGAAGTATTTTCATCTCTCTGCAACTAATATTTTAGCTTTTATGATAGATGAAATATATTCCTTTGATCTGTGTACATACGTCAAAGCTCCCAGACACATCGGAACACACAAACTTACATTGTCATATTTCTACAGATCACATCTCAGCTACTCAAATCTTACATGTACGTTACAGTGTCGCTTTAATTTTTTTACTTATTTTATTTACTTAACTTTTTTTCCAATACATAGGTGACAAAAAAGTCCCCTATGTGATGCATTTGTTTTAGTGACAGGTTCTATTGAATGAGACATCAGGGGTCTAAAACCCCTGACCCATGATGTTTCACCTGCTGTCCAGTCAGTTTAATAGAGTGCAGATTGCTGCCCATTAGATTCTTCCCTAACTGACTTGGGACAGCGACTTTTGGTAACAGGAAGGGAGGATCAATTAATGGATGTTAACTGATCTTCCTCCCCTCTACCCAGCAGCTCCTGCCATACCGGTCATAGCAGGAGTGCATTGAGGGGGGGAACCTGCAGTAACGGCGGTATGTGGAAGTGATCAGGCAGCTGCACATCCACTGGGATTATGTGTAAAACCCTTCAAACCCACCACAATAGTTTCTAAAGTAGTGGCAGTAAAAGGGTTAATATAAAACCACAGAGATAGTGCTATAGTTTTGCAGCAGTCCCAAATGCAGAGACACAGTCATCTGTTTTTTAATGAAAAATAATGATTTAGCCCTAAAATACAGTTTTTCAGGGGGTATGATAGGATTAGCAGAAGAGGAGGAACAGGGCTCACCAGCAACTTTGGCTGAATACTGTCTGCTCTGTGCTTGGGAGAAGGAAGGTGACACAGGCTTATTAAGTCAATAAATTACTTTCCCTGCTTGTTGTAGTTGAATTGGTTGGCAACCCTGGACAAGAAAGTGTAGACATACCTTGCCTCTGCTGTGTGCATCTCTACCTGCTTTTGCAGTCGACTGCCACCTATTAACTTATTGTTCAGCACCACTGCCTCCAGGTCTCCCTGCCAGATCTGATTGTCAGCAACCAGTAAATTTCATGCTGTTTGAAAAAAAAAGATATAACCCCTTCAAAACAAAAGCTCACTACTTTTTTTTTTTAATAAGTCTCACAGAGAACCACTTCTTCAAGATCAAAAACATATAAATCTAAACTATATATATATATATATATATATATATATACACATATACACACACATTTAAGTTCATATATATTTGGACACAGGCACAATTTTAGTTTTTTTTCAGGTATTTACTAAAACATATTCAAGCTATAGTTATATAATGGATCTAAGCTGAAAGTGCACACTCTAAGGTTTAATTTGAGGGTATGTACATCCAAATTGGAGGAAGGGTTTAGGAATTACAGCTCTTAAGAGTAGCCACACCCCCCCTTTTTTTCAAGGGACCAAAAGTGAATCAAAAGCTGTTTCATGGCCAGGTGTGGGCTACTCCTTCGTTATTTCTTCATTACTTAAGCAGGTAAAAGGTCTGGAGTGGATTCTAAGTGTGGTATTTGCATTTGAAATCTATTGCTGTGAACCTACATCATGCGTTCAAAGAAGCTGTCCATGCAAGTGAAACAGGCCATTGTAAGGCTTCAAAAACAAAACAAATCCATCAGAGAGATAGCAGCAACATTAGGAGTGGCCAAATCAACAGTTTGGTACATTCTGAGGAAAGAAGAATGCACTGGTGAGCTCAGCAACATAAAAAGGCATGGACGTCCACTGAAGACAACAGTGGTAGATGATCGCAAGATCCTCTCTATGGTAAAGAAAAAAACATTCACAACATCCAGACAAGTGAAGGACACTCTCCAGGAGGTGGGCGTATCATTTTCAAAGTCTACAATCAAGAGAAGACTTCACAAGAGCAAATACAGAGGGTTCACCACAAGGTGCAAATCATTCAACCAGCCTGAAGAATAAAAAAGCCAGATTAGATTTTGCCAAAAAACACCTAAAAAAGCCAACCCAGTTCTGGAAAATCATTCTTTGGACAGATGAAACTAAGATTAATACCAGAATGTCAGTAAGAAAAAAGTGTGTTCTTTGGATCATGAGCTGTTCCAAGCCTTCTCCACAATGTCATCTGTAAAACATGGTGGAGGCAGTGTGATGGCATGGGCATGCATGGCTTCCAGTGGCACTGGGTTAATGGTGTTTATTGATGATGTGACAAGACAGAAGCAGCCGGATGAATTCTGCAGTGTTTAGAGATACCTCCACTTGGATTAAAGATTAAAGCATTTGATAATAAATTAAAGCCATGGTCCTCAGGTATTGCAGTAAACCATACCATTGGGCAGTGGCAACAGTCTGATGACAGCATCAACAACCTAAAAGCAAACACACAGGCCATAAAAAAATTGTCTTTCTAAAAACTGAAAAAAAAAATTGCTGATTGAACAGCAGGAGAAAAAGAAGTTTCTTCTGACACAAAAAAAGTAGTTTGGGGCTACTTACTGTATTTGGCTCCTAAATGCAGGCCTAGTACAATACATGTGTAAGTTACATAGTCTGCCTGAAAAAAGACAAACGTCCATCCAGTTCAACCATTAAAAAAAAAATTATAATCCTACACCCACAATTTATTCAGAGGAAAGCAAAAAACCCAGCAAAGCAGGATCCAATTTGCTCCTGCAGGGAAAAAAAATCCTTCCTGATCCCCCAAGAGGAAATTGGATAGTCCTTGGATCAACTTTACCTATAAATGTTAGTATCTAGTTATATTCTGTGTATCTAGGAAAAAATCCAGGCCATTTTTGAAGCAATCCACTGAGCTGGCCAGAACCAACTCTTGAGGGAGTCTATTCCACATTTTCACAGCTCTCACTGTGAAGAAACCTTTCCGTGTTTGGACATTCAATCGCTTTTCCTCCAGATGTAAAGAGTGCATCTTTGTCCTCTGCGATGACCTCAGGGTGAATAGCTCTACACCAGGTTCACTATATGAACCACTGATGTATTTATTCCCCCTTAATCTCCTCTTCTCAAGAAAGAACACATTCAGTTCCTCTAAGCTTTCCTCATAGCTGAGCTTCTCCATGACATTTTTTATCAAATGCTGCATCACACTAGTACAATAAACTTTGAATAAAAACACAAACATTCTTTACTCCTTATGCAGCTTGCTTGTAATTTACAAAATGTCTACAGGTGAAACTCGAAAAATTTGAATATCATGCAAACGTTCATTTATTTCTGTAATGCAACTTAAAAGGTGAAACTAATATATGAAATAGACTCATTACATGCAAAGCAAGATAGTTCAAGCCGTGATTTGTCATAATTGTGATGATTATGGCTTACAGCTCATGAAAACCCCAAATCCACAATCTCAGAAAATTAGCATATTGTGAAAAGGTGCAATATTCTAGGCTAAAAGTGTCCCACTCTAATCAGCTAATTAAGCCATAACACCTGCAAAGGGTTCCTGAGCCTTTAAATGGTCTCTCAGTCTGGTTCTGTAGGAATCACAATCATGGGAAAGACTGCTGACCTGACAGTTGTGCAGAAAACCATCATTGACACCCTCCATAAGGAGGGAAAGCCTCAAAAGGTAATTGAAAAAGAAGTTGGATGTTCCCAAAGTTCTGTATCAAAGCACATTAATAGAAAGTTATGTGGAAGGGAAAAGTATGGAAGAAAAAGGTGCACAAGCAGCAGGGATGACCGCAGCCTGGAGAGGATTGTCAGGAAAAGGACATTCAAAAGTGTTGGGGACTTTCACAAGGAGTGGATTGAGGCTGGAGTCAGTGCATCAAGAGCCACCACACACAGACGGATCCTGGACATGGGCTTCAAAATGTCGTATTCCTCTTGTCAAGCCGCTCCTGAACAACAAACAATATCAGAAGCGTCTTACCTGGGCTAAAGAAAAACACACCTGGTCTGTTGCTCAGTGATCCTCTTTTCTGATGAGAGCAACTTTTGCATCTTATTTGGAAACCAAGAACCCAGAGTATGGAGGAAGAATGGAGAGGCACACACTGCAAGATGCTTGAAGTCCAGTGTGAAGTTTCCACAGTCTTTGTTGATTTGGGGAGCCATGTCATCTGCTGGTGTTGGTCCACTGTGCTTCATTAAGTCCAGTATCAACGCAGCCATCTACCAGGAGATTTTGGAGCACTTCATGCTTCCTTCCACAGACGAGCTTTATGGGGATGCTGACTTCATTTTCCAGCAGGACTTGGCACCTGCCCACACAGCCAAAAGCACCAAAACTTGGTTCAATGACCGTGGGATTACTGTGCTTGATTGGCCAGCAAACTCGCCTGACCTGAACCCCATAGAGAATCTATGGGGCATTGCCAAGAGAAAGAGAAAGATGAGAGACATAAGACCGAACAATGCAGAAGAGCTGAAGGCTGCTATTGAGGCATCCTGGTCTTCCATAACACCTCAGCAGTGCCACAGGCTGATAGCTTCCATGCCAAGCCGCATTGAGGCAGTAATTGCTGCAGAAGGGGCCCAAACCAAATACTGAGTACATATGCATGCTTATACTTTTCAGAGGTCCAATATTGTTCTATGTACAATCCTTGTTTTATTGATTGCATGTAATATTCTCATTTTCTGAGATTGTGGATTTGGGGTTTTCATGAGCTGTAAGCCATAATCATCACAATTATGACAAATCACGGCTTGAACTATCTTGCTTTGCATGTAATGAGTCTATCTCATATATTAGTTTCACCTTTTAAGTTGCATGACAGAAATAAATGAACTTTTGCACGATATTCTAATTTTTCGAGTTTCACTTGTATATTTCGCCTTTGAAGTTGTATGAAACGGTACCTCCCCCCCAGCTTTGCATTGGTAACGGTCTTTAAATTGACCAATAATAGTCCTTTAGTGACTTAAATGGAATTTTAAATTTGAATTTTAAAAATTTGTATTGAATTCAAACTTTGCTAATTCTAGTTGAACTTAAGTTTTACCCCAATTTGAAATTGAATACCTCTTAGCACCAGAGCTCACCAATCTGGTTAGAAAGCAGCTATTCAAACTGATATTACCAATGATCTTTACATGCTTATCATATCTGAGCTCAGAGAATTGTTGTCGGTATATTTTGCTATGCAAGAGGAAGCAGTTTGACCCCCGTAGAACCAATGGGGTTAATTCACTAAAAGCATGCAGACTGTTCGCTTTGCAAGGGAAAATGCACTTTGTAAGGATATTTTCCTCAGAGCTTAGTTAATTAAACGTGAAGCTCTGCTGACTTCCATCATCATGTACAAGCAATAGGGCATTTTTTTTAGCTTCTTTACATGTGATAGGGTATCCTTTGCAAAGTAAAATTTCACCAGAATCACTCTATGGCAGATTCCTTTGCAAAGTGCAACTTCCTTGCAAAGTGAAATCATTTGCCTATAATAAATCGATTCCAAAGTGACCCAGGAATATTGGTAAATTATATACCTAAAATGCTAACCAAAAGATTGTCTACTGACACTTCACATGCGGGCATGTGAGTCACTGTCATTCTAGACAAATATTCTTTATTTTAAGTAACTTTGAACCCACGTATGAACTAAGCTGACAAATGAAAAACTATGCTGACTGCACTCGGAAGATATGCGTAGTCTGCAAATTGTTTCAGCATTATGAACATAGAAAGTGATATTGTGCAATTCTGTCAAAGAATAGATTCATCATAGAACATACTAATGAGCATAACAATTTTTCAGGATAGGCTGTCTTCATACTGCTAGTTTAGGAAGATGGAAGGGGTGTTTATTCATCAATGAATACTTTCCAGTCTTTGAAACAGATGTCTGCCTAGAGTGAGGAAGTGAAACAAGAAATTCATTGTGAGTGCAAGAAGACTTTGGATGATCAAGGGAAAATATATTAATATATGTAATATTAGGTTTTCCTGTTTACGTTGAATAGAGTTACACAACCTATGAATTGTGCAGGCACAAGCATTACCTCGTCTATTCCTGTTTTCACACTTGTACTTCAATAAACCTTTTATAATTCAACATGAGCATATGCTTAGTCGATTCGGAGAATTAGGCGGTTCAACTATTTGCAAGCCCTGAATTTAGACTAGACCCCTCCTTTCCATTTCCTAAACTTCCCTATTGGTCACTGAGGTTGCATAGTTAGTCTGGTTGAAAAAAGACAAATTCATCTAGTTCAACCAATAAAAAGGAAAAAAAATGTGTACAATCCTATATACCAATCCTATAGCCATAGTTGATCCAGAGGAAGGCAAAAAAAACCACAGCAAAGCGTAATCAAATTTGCCCCAGCAGGGGAAAAAATTCCTTCCTGATCCTCCAATAGGTTGCTTATCAAATGTAAGATTCTATAGAGGCTAGGGAGACAAGAAAGATGGGACTAAGCTTGACTTGACTGTTTTAAAAAGCAAACAATCCTATATAATATCATGGAAACTACTGCATACCCATTGGGAGCAAAAGTGAATTAAAGTGATTCTAAAAGTAAAATGTGTTTTACCTTAAAGTGGTTGTAAGCCTCTGACATGAAGTATGAACAAAGCATATCCCTCTATAGTGAGTACTTGTCTCAAGCCAGAGTACTAAATGTAATTTCTCTCTTCTGCCTAATTCCCCTGCTATCTGCATAAATCACTCCTGACAAGTATCCCAGGCTCCACTGCCCCTCCTGTGGGCCTTGGACAAGCATGACAGGTGCTGGTGTGAGAACAGAGGGAGACTATCAAACATCTGTTCACTAATCTCACCTCTCCCATTCAATCGAATGCAGATGCAGTGAGAATTATGTCACTTCCAGATTCAGCATTGTTATTTCAGTGGCCGATGTGGCTGAGGAAAGAGCTAACCAAGCAGGACCTGTGCTTGATTAGCTTCTTTGGGAACTAGTTTTGAAATTAAGGGATTAACAGACTCGTGATGTATCTTTAAATATACCTGCCATTTCCACTAGGCTTTCAAATGTGAAAATAAAGGTAAATGAAAAAAAAAAGCTTTACAAAATTAAAGTAATACACAGTAAATAAAAAGTACAAAATCAAATTGTAAAGCCCCTCAACACACTCACGCAATCACACACATCAGATATGTTACAAATGTTACACTCTGAAACAAGAGCAATCATTTTAAGGCCATAATTTATGGTTAATGTTGACCTATAAAGGGGTGCCTATGGAAAATTTTGGATACTGAAGAGTGACACCACTTTAGCGGTGAGAGCAATTTTAAGGCTTAAAATGTTTGGTATTTATTTTGCGAGCCAACCTCATTTTTTTATATTGTTCTTAAAATTGGCAAATATATTTATCTGTGTGCACTAAAATAAACCTTTATGTATTTTTACTGAAATCTTGCATTTGATAAACACTTGTGCTAACATTGTATGACATAAAACATTTCATACCATCTCCATTTTACTTTCCAGGGTCTTCATAAAATATATAGTTTTTTGGGGCATTTAACTGAATATATAGGCCTAAAATGTGCATTTAAACATGTTAAAAAAAGCAAAAACTGTTTGACAGAAAAAGGGTTAAAAGCACCCAAGTATATCAAAGGGGTTGATTTAATAAAAGCAAATAAAACTGTTCACTTTCCAGAATTTTCCCCAGAGCTTAATGAATGAGGTGAAGCACTGCTTACTTCCATCATCCAAAACATGTGCAAGCAAAAATAGCGTTTTCATTGCACGTGATTGGGTTTTCTTTGCAAAGTGAAGTGTCATTACATTCTATAAACTCTGAGGAAAATTCCCTTGTAGAATGTAATTCACTTACAAAGTTAACAGTATAGTTGCCTTTAGTAAATCAACCCCAAAGACTCTATGAAAGCAGTCTATAGGTTGATTTACTAAGGCAAATAGGCTATTCACTTTGCAAGGGCAATTGTGCCAGAGCTTAGTGAATGTGGTGAAGTTTCACTTTGCAAAAAATACCTAATGATGTGCAAAGAACATTTGTACATGATGAAACTCAGTAGAGCTTCACTTAATTCACTGAGCTCTAGGGAGTATTCCCTTGAAAAATGTAACTTCCCTTCAGGGGCGGACTGACAACTCATGGTGCCCCCGGGCAATAGGGGATCATGGGGCCCCTGTGTCCTTGCCAAAAACTCAAAAAAGCCTATGAAAAAGGTATCAGGGATATTTCATGGGGCCCCCTACTGACCTCGGGCCCTCGGGCAGTGCCCGAGTTTCCAAATGGTCAGTCCGCCCCTGCTCCCCTTGAAAAGTGAACAACCTATTTGCCTTCAGTAGATCAACAGTAATGTATCTTTCTAATAATCTCCTCAAAAGGTGCAGCACAGCAATTCTTATCACTTAAACCACAATGTGCCCTTTAACAAATATGCCATTCAATCCATAACAAATTTAATATTATAACCTAATTAATATGCATGGCAAAAACATTGTAGTTTGTCCATCTACAGTCATGTACCATGTGATTACATGCACAAAATAGCCCTCAAAATAAGTCCTTTGTAATAAACAAATTGTATCCACCGTGTCCTATTTGGTGAGTTCCACCACCATTCACATGCTCTGGCCTCAATATATTGACCTATCAAGAGATAATAGGTTACCATACATGCTCCCCTTTAAGGAGTCCCATTCATCTCCTCAGGACACCCTGGATATTTCCACCTGGTCTTCTCTTCCACTTTTGTCAATAGGAATGACCTTGCCCCTTAACCTCTTAGCGCTGGCTGCATATTATGCGGCAGCTCGGTGTGTAGGCCTTAACGCTAAGCACCCTTATATATGTGGCCCTGTTAAAACTGCTTATCTTGCTGAGGGCAAGCTTCCTGCCCGCTCCACATGGTAGCCAGTGGTATCTGGTAAGCTCCTGATGCATACTTGCGATTAGGAGCTTTCCAATCATGTGAGCACTGTGACAGCCAATCAAAGTGATCACATGACCCGAAGGCCTGCCTCCCCTTTTAGAACCCATAAAAGCACGGGAGACAGATGGCACCAAAGGGTTAATATACATCCAATAGCTAATTCGCTTAAAAGGAATAAAATAATTTTATGGTGTTTTTCCCATAAAAAGTAGCACTTTATTTAACCACTTACCCACCACTGTATAGCAAATATACTACTACACGGCGGCACGGATGCACAAAATCATGTATATTTACGTGATTCACGCTCCCGCGGTTCTTGCGGGCTGATATGATTTGATCCCCAAAGGATTAATCATCCGATTTAGGGCAGTGATGTCCGGTCTAAGTTGAATGATCAATCCCTGTCCTATCCTGTCCTGTGTTGATAGTTACACAGGTACAGGAAGTGATGACATCTTCTCTCTCTGGGCACATTCCGTCCCAGAGAGAGAAGAATCAACAGAATTGTGCATACAAGCACTACACAATTACAGTTAGAACACTCTAGGACACATTTAACCCCTTGATCGCGCCCCCCCAGTTAACCCCTTCACTGCCCTGTCACCAGTGTCATTAGTACAGTGTACAGATGTTTTGATGATCACTGTATTAGTGTCGCTGCCGGCTTCAGATAGTGTTAGTGTCAGTTAGCACCCCTCCCAGATAGAGTCAGATTGCCATTAGTACACCAGTAATCACATTTAACCCCTTGATTGCCATGAACACGCTCACAAGCACAATAAACCTCCATTGCTAGTATAGTGCCTGAAAGGATCAATATCTTTGATCAGATCAGCATTATACCAGTGTTCACATTAGTATAGTGTCCCCAAAAACGCAGCGTTAGCGGGATCAGCACCTGGATTTAGCCCCTACGCTTACCCCCCCCTTCTCCCCCAGCAAGTGCAGTGTCAGTAGGTCACTGTCACTTGATACACTGCACACAAAACCACAGTGTTCGCAGAATCAGGCCTGATCTCTGTTAGCACTTGTTGATAAATTTTTTGTAGTGGTTCAAGCAGTCCCTGACACCCAGGTGCTCTTTTTCCCATAAGTCGCACTAGGTACCTATAAATTTAGTGACCAAAATGTCAATGGAAAGGTACCCTGGTGAAGAGAAATTAGCAGCTGACAAGAGCAGACCTGTCATAAAGTGGTATATTACAAATCAAATGTGGAGTAATAATCAAATCACTCTGGTGAAGAGGCCTACAGGATTCTGAGCATGTCAGGTGAGAGCAAAGTGGAAGACTCCCTAACACAATCAGCCTCAGAATATGAACCTGTAGACAGCAGCAGCACCCTGACAGATAGCTCAGATGATGGAGAAGAGGTCCCTGCTAAGGTCAGGTGTACCCGACCCCATTCCCAGGTTGCTGAGATGTTCCAAACGCATGATGACTCTCATATGCAGCAGAGTGCCATTATTAGTGCCGCTCTACCTTTTGGTGAACTGGTGAGCACCAGCGGCCTAGTACGTCCTGGTCTTTCACATGCTAGCACTGCAGTATCACTTGTTGAGGTGGCGAGTCTCATAAGTGCAGTACAAGCTGATGCAGTGGCGAGCACAAATAGTGTCCTGCAGCCACCAAGAATTCACACACAGGCCCATAGTACCCATAATATCCTTCCGGATGTGCTTCCAAATCCCGGCAGCCCACAAATTCTGCAGCACCCGTACTTCCCCCATTCACTGCCTAACCTGGAATTCAGGTGGAAACAGCAAATTTAAATACTCCCCTTAATTTTTGGAGCTGTTTTTCATGGAAGATCTGTATGCATTAATTGTGGATCAAAGCAATTTATTTGCACAACAGTTTATCGCCGCCAACCCAGATTCAAACATTGCCAGACCATTTGCATGGAAACCCATTACGGTTTCCGAATTTAAAGTTTTTTTGACACCTGCATTTTTTGTTCCTCCTGTCTTGGCCAACCTGGTCTCTGCCTCAAGGACTGCTTCTCTTGCTACCACATACTAGTGGAGTATTAGTATAGGGTACAGCACGGCACAGCTCAGGGCACATAATTACACAGGATCTCGAAAGATGTTAAGTAGTCAGGAAACTGGCTATCACATTTGGAGAGAGCTGTTTTAAAAAGTTAAAGTTAAAAAACTAAATAAAAAAAAATAAAAAGTACAAATCCCCCCAAAATTAAAAATTTTAAAAACCCAAAATAGTTATAGTTTTTTGTTGTTGTTGTTACTGTTCAATTCTCTGTTACAATTTTACAGTTTTATTGTTAACCATTGCTGTTTTCCTTGCAGGAATGCAATTCAGCTGCAGCACCGACCTGTTTATTCTGTCAGCAACAAGAACTTGCTCTCAGAATATACATAAGTCACTGTGGGCAGTGCTGTTGGATGAAATTTTTCATCCGCAGTTAAAAAAGAGCATATATGCCTAAGCATGGGGGCCTGGACTGGCCAGTGGGTGGATGGCCCCTATGCTTCAGCATATATATTTTATAATATTTGTTGGCACATTTCATGTGTGTCCACCATTAGAGGTGAGTGGATGCAGGGAGGTTTATTCTAATGGTGGGCATACCACACACTTTTTCTGGCAGAGATTTCTTCTCTTTTCTTCATTCAGCCCACAGGCTGCATACAAAAAAAAAGAACAAAGCATATACAGCTAACAAGGACCAGCGATGTACTGGTACATCACTGGACTTTGAGTGGTTATACCAGGATGATGCCTGCAGGCATCATCCTGGTATCGTTTTTTTCAGTTGGCGATGGGCTTTCACGTGAAAGCAATCATAGTGGCTAATTAGCTGTATGATTGCTTTTACAAGCAGAGGGAGAAGATGCCCCCCCCCCTCCCCCGCTGCCTTCCATGGCCTTCTCAGGCAGTCCCATCCCAGGGCACAACAGTGCCACCCACCTGTGCCCAGCAGAGCCACCCACCTATGCCCAGCAGTGCCTCCCAGCAGTGCCATCCATCAGTGCCACCCATCAGTGCCCACAGTGCTGCCAGTCAGTGCCACCATTCAGTGCACAGCAGTGCCACCAGTCAGTGCCACCTATCAATGCCCCATCAGTGCTGCCTATCAGTGCCACCCATCAGTGCCGCCTCTCAGTGCCACCTCAGTAGCGCCCATCAGTGCCCATCATGCCTCTTTTTAAATTCCTTGGGAGTGTCTACTTTCCACAAAGGGGTCATGGGGGTGGTGGTGCTATCCTGGCATTTCAAGGCCTCCGAAACTATGATAGGTAATGAGGAAGTTATGCACCTTCAGACTTTCAAAATGGTCATTGTATTTCAGGCTACTATATGTGGCTAGGCTCCAACAAAGTCTCACACATGTGGTATCCCCATACTCGGTAGAAGTAGCAGAATGTATTTTGGGGTGTAATTCCACATATACCCATGGCTTGTGTGAGCAATATATCGTTTAAGTGATAACTTTTGTAGTTTGTAGACGCTATAACTTTCTCACAAAGAAATCAATATACACTTATTGGGATTCTTTTTACAAAAGATATGTAGCAGAATACATTTTGTCCTAAATTTATGACTAACTTTGAGTTCACTATATAAATAATAATAAAAAAATAATAAATTTGACATATTCAGCTCTCATTGAGTTTAACAGGGTTCGCATCCAAACTTATCTGAAGTTCACTGAACCCTGCTTGAACCGAACCCAGGGCAGTTTGACTCATCAGTAGTAATTGGCAATTGCAAAATAAATATCCATAATCTTCAAGGTAATGACTGTGCTTGGAAAGGTGTTTTGGGCCATCTTCTTGTTGTGGTATTCCCCTGGTTGCTGGGCATTGGACCAAAGCTGGTTATACCTGCAGAATATCGGTAGCCTTCTGCCTTGTTCCTTCTCAGGATCCCACCAGCTGGTATGTATTCCAAAATGACCACCTTCACAACAAGAGCTGGGCTATGGTTTTGAGTATACAGAGGCTTGAATGTGACCTGTTTTTAATATGACTGTGTTCAGTCCATTATGGTTGCTGAATAAATTATATTCATTTATTGACCTTTTTGGAAGTGAGGTTCTATTTTATTTGTATTGTTGATTTTATGTACACACCTGTCTACACTAGTGCGCAGCATACAGGTTTAGTTAATTTTACTTCCATTTCCTTCAGTGGATGGCAAGCAGCACAGTAAAGTCGGGACACGAATTACACTTATATTAGTCCACCAAGTGTTTAGTGCCTTTGGTTCATTTGTGGATTTATTTGGCTGGTGTACTCTGAATAGATCTATAGTCTTGGTGGCTACTGAAAAAATGTATTTGAATGAAAGTTTTCTGTGTCCCGAGATCAGCTTTAACTCCATATTATGAATTATTAATATAAATTAGTTCTGTTGCATTTGATTGGCAAAATATATTCACTTATTTAAGGTATTATATAGTGTCTACATATTACATGCTCATTAAAGTGAAGCTCCACTCAGAAGGGAAAATTCCGATTTAAAGCCTCGTCTCCCGCTCCCCATTAAGGACTGGATCCTTTGGGAAGTGAGGGGGAAAAGGGTACTCAATTTTGACAGGCACCCACTCCCACTTCTGCTGCGATCACCTAGGCGATTGGAAGCAGAAATTGTCCTCTCCTCCCTGCCCGTAGTTGTCTGGGACATGTGACAGGTCCCAGAAAGCTACGGGACCATTCACAAAGCAAAGCGCTATTCATGTATGTGCAGTGGTTACCCAGCTGTGAAGCTGCAAGCTGTCACAGCCAGGTGCTCACATTTGGCGCTGGGGAGAAAGGACATCCAGTCAAATCAGCTGCGGTGAGGACATTGCTGGAACAAGTTACAGGTGAATGGCTGTTTTTTTTAAGTTGCTGACTTTTATTTTTTTTTATATTTTGACTGGACCTCTGCATTAAATACTGTACATATTTATTATGTCTACTCTCAAGCAGCTTTTAATCTAGGTCCCTATCTCACATGCACGTTTTTGGAGTGTGGGAGGTAACCTTAATACACCCACGCAAGCACTGTGATTACATGAAAACTCCATGCAAATAATGTCCTGACCAGAATTTGAACTAAGAACCCCAGTTCTAACCATTAATCTACTGTTTTGGCTCTTCTCTTCAAGAGGTTTACTTCAGCTTCAGTTTTTTTTCTGTTAGAAAACATCTGCTGAGATAAATTCGCTGCCTAGCTAAAGATACATTTTAATTTGTCACTTTGGCATTACACAAGATAATTTTTTCTGGTGAAAGAAATACTATCTCAAAGACATTTGTTTTCAAATATTCATTATTTGTTATGAAGCAAACAGAGCATTTACTTACTTCTTCTTTAAAGATTGTTCAGTAGTCACCTTGGGTGGGTTTGATTAAGCTATGAGAACTGGAGACCTCCTGGATCTAAAGCTTTAAAGAATTCAGGTCTCCAGGACTGAAACCCCTACAGATTTTTATTTTATTAATAAAGAACTGGGGAAAAACATGCACACCAAATTCATTGCTAAAGTGGCTGTGCACAAGGGTTAAAATTTATACCCTTCCATATTTTGATGCCAGTACTTAATTCTTACCTGCCTATCATTCTCTAGATGCTGGGACCAAAAGAGTGCACTGAACTGAATGGATCTGAACTGAATAGATATGTAGTCAGACTGAATAGATATGTAGTCAGACACTGGAGTATGTTCACTTAAGATAAAAAAAAGGGCCTACAATATCTGGAAGGTATTAATGCTGCAATTCATGTGCTCATGAATTCTGTGAATATCAAGAGGTCAGGAAGGTCGAAATAGGAAATATAAAACTCTACAAGTAAACCCAATGTAATTTTATTGTAATGTACAGTAGTTATTCTAGAGTTTCAATCAAGTTAGGTAGCTTGTTTAAATACTTACAGTACTTGTATGAATAACCTTTAATACGTTACAGCAGGAACTGGGCATTACAGACGTTTGGTGTTTTAGATACCTCCAATTTAAAAATGCAGCTAAAGCCCAATTAGGAATCAAGGGGATGCAATTTTGCAACTCCAAGCATGAAAAGGTTTTACTACACCAACTCATACTTGTCTAATATCCACTTTGTATAGTATTCTCACAAAGTAAATGGTTGATTGATATCCCAGATATTTTGAAGGACAATTGGTGCAAATTTTATAATTCATATTTCAATACTATTATATTGACCAGAGACAAACTTATTTAACCAAGATATATTTCCAGTGGATATACTATACACTATTGCACAGGAGAGACACTTCTACAGTATGGCCCTGATTTACTAAGAATTGAGTCTACCAGCAGACGCTGAACATTCAGGCAGACTCAATTCAATCAATCTAGACCTGTCAGTCATCATAAAGGCGTCTAGCAAGCTCATTGAAAAGAGTCTACTTTGTAGACTCTTTTCCTGTTAGTAAATCCGGAATCGCGTCAGGCACATTTCTAGATGCAATACCGGATATGTTCACTAGGTGGCAAACAACTGCAGGCTTTGTCCCATTGGCGTTTTTCTGTTTGCATATGAGAATACTTATAATTTAAAATAAAAAGCACACCTATTTTATAATCTTCTTTTTTTTTTTTTGCTGTTTCTCCAAAAACAATCGGCCAACTAATGCATTTCCTAATGAATGTCATACATACTATTTTCAAATATCAAACATTTTCACACTTTCATCTCAAATAATTTAAATGTCTAGTTCTAATTTCCCAATATAATTATATATCTTCCTTCTCTTTAATCATGTAACTAATCTACATTCCAGCTCAAACTCTGTCTCCTAAAGTGGCTTAGTGGTTAGTACTCAGGACTTACAGCACTTGGGTCACGGGTTCTAATCCCAGTCATGGCTGACCTGTCTGGAATTTGCATGCTTTCTCTGCACGGGTGTGTTTCTGCCAACACTCCAAAGACATGCTGTTAGGTTAATTGGGCCTAGTATATGTCTGAGTTTTTGGCCTTAGATTGTAAGCTCCTTGACATTTGTGAATGCCCAAAATATGGGGATCAATTTCCAGGGTTCTGTCAGTGGCAGGAATATTGATCAATCAATGGGAGTGAATCTTACCTGCGTCCTGTTCTTCTGACAAGTTTGAAACTTTCATTTTTCCTTCTGTTTATATTTCATTACAACTTTGTTTCTCTTCTCTTAGGCTACGTTCACACTAGCTTTGTCAGCAGGCGTCAGACAGGCATTTGGGAAGCGTTTTTAATGTTTTTGAAAAGCCTATAAAAATTCTGCACATGGCAGCACACAGTGTTGTTCACACTGAAGTGTTAGCGTTGCGTTGCGGCAAAACTGGCACCTCGTGTGGAGTCAGGAGGAGTTGAAGCCTCCCATTCAAGTCTATGGTGCCGCTCCTCAAACGCCTGGCAGGCGTTTGCGGTGCGGTTGCGACGTGGTTGCGAGGCGTTTTCGGAGCGTTAATACCATTTAACTTCATTACAAGCATTTGTGGTGCAGTTTTAAAGCTTGGCAAACACCTATCAAATGCCTCAAAACCGTGCATAGGGCATTTGGGGGGCATTTGAGGAGTGTTAAAACTGCTTCCCAAATGCCTGTCAAACGCTATAGGGCAGTTTGGCAAGAGTTAGAAATAAAGTCAAGTGTGAATGAGCCCTTAAACCTCTCTCCTTATACCACTTGACCCCCTCCCCCACCCCCCCTGTCATCACCTGTTCCATCTGCAAATCTATGTATCACCGCCCCACTCTTTTTATTTAACTATTTATTTACTGATCAAGTTAATGTGTCTCATTTCCTATCACCTCCAGCTCAGATCTAGCATTATTATATGATTCCCGATTGTATCTCACCACTAGTCTGATTGAATTCACAATTTCTGGTCAGTCCAGTTCCCTTACCTATAATAACCGTTAGGGCCAGTTCACACTACATGTGTTTCAGTTACTTTTTTGCATCCAAAACACACAGAAAGAAGGTTATATGGTTGTCAATGTCATAGTTCACATCAGCGCTTACAGTTCCAGTGCGTTTCAGGTGCTGCCAAAAAAGTTGAACAGACTGCATTGTTTATGCATATAACTGTACTTGGACGTGGTAAAATGCCCTAGAACGCACTAAAATGCACATGTCCCTAATTGACCAACCAGACACTGCCTATCTATCAATTAATGTAAAAAATCTGAGCCTGCCCATTAAAATTTGACAAGCTTGAGGTTGAGTGGTTAAGTATTAAGTATACCTATTACAGAACCTGGTGTTCTTAGATTATAAGTCTGTGAGACACCTCTCTCTATTACTACCCTATGCTGTTAACAAAAGCACACAACAGGGTATATTCTTTAAAGCGGAGCTCCACCAAAAAGTTGAAGCTCCACTTTTCTCCCTCCTCCCCTCCTCTGCTGCCACATTTGGCATCTTTTGGGGGGGAGCAGGTACCTGGTTTAGGCATCATCCAGCTTAGTTTGCCATGGCGAACTGAGCTGGATGTTCGGCACCCCCCCCCCCCCCCCGCTGCTGCAGCCCATTCACACAGTGCAGCACGCTTTGTGCATGCACAGTAGTCAAGATGGCAGCGCCAGCACCCAACAGCCGATTGAAGAATCGGCTCGGGGTGAAGACATTGCTTGATGCATGGACAGGTAAGTGCTTTAATATTAAAAGTCAGCAGCCACAGTATTTGTAGCTACTGACTTAATTTTTTGGGGGGGAGGTAGCTGAGGCAGAACTCCTCTTTAACAACATTTTATTTGTTGTTCTCTTTTTTTGTTTAACTGCTTCAACTCTTTGAATGTACTGCATATATCCAAAGGGTGAAGGGTTAATTACAAGTTGATAGCTGTGCCCCTTTTATTAAGTCAGCTCCCAGCTTGAAAGTGATGTGGCTGCTTTATAACCTCCAATCACTTTTACAGAGTGGGTAGCGTGATGCTCCCCAGCCCCCCCCCCCCCCCCCCCGTGTGGTTCCCAGGCTCTCCCGCTCTTATCAGGAGCCTGGGACTACATCAAGCCTCTTCAGGATGTAGAGCGGGGAAGAACTGAGGCACATCCATGTCTCGATCTCCCCTGTAAACAAGGAAACTGGAAGCAACAAAGATTTTGTCACTTCCGGTTTCAGATTCACTGTTTCCTGGCTGGTACAGCCAGAGAGCCCATATAACTGAACTCAATTGTGCTTGGTTACATGCATTGGAGGCCAGGAGAGACTCCTATTGTATCCAAAAAGAGTACCTGTCACCTGCCCACTGCTATCACATGGGGGTTTACAGTATTAACCCCTTGTGACAGCAATAAAAGTAAAAATAAATACATAAATAACTGTCGGGGATCGCCGCGCCGCTGGGCTCGGCGCAGGCGCAGTGCACCGCCCTGTGCAGGGACGCGGGCGCCGGGACCTGGCCGACCGCGGCAACCAAGTTCGCGCATGCGCAGTAGAACCGCGGGCGCGCGCCTGGCACCAATGACAGCTCAGGGCGGGATATTTAAACAGCCCTGAGCTGTCATTCAGTGCCTTCTGGTCTCTTTGAATCCTGTGTACCTGTGAACCTGTGAAAGTAAGTTACTGACCCGGATTGTGCCCTGACCTTGCTGTTTTCTCCTGTTCTTGACCCTTGCTTGCCTGACCTCTCTCCTGAATGCCCCCTATTGGATCTGACCTGCTGTTGCTGACCTGGCATGTGACCCGACTATTCTTTGCCCACTGCTCTGTACCGCACCGTCCCCATAGTTACCGATCCGGCTTGTCTGACCCTGCACTTGCTCAGCCATCCATCCATCCCTCTCAACGGGGTCTCCAGACCTCCTCATACCTGGCTCTCTCCCGTGGGAGCCCCTGGCGAATACCCCTACCACTGACGGGTGATCCCAGTAGTCACGACCTGGTCCCGGGGTACTCCAAGTCCATCCCCACCATCAGGGGCTCTGGTGAACAAGTACTCCGGGGCTTAGACTCCGTACGCTGGGGGCGACCGATCAGTGGAGTGCCAGTGGTACCGCCGGGCGGTCCCTTACAGTACCAGCAGGCCATGACTGAGCCTAGAGGAGGGCCCTCCCCGCTAGAGGAAATTTGCAGGCACCTAGCTAATTTGACGCAGGCCGTAACGGCCCTGCGGGACAGATGCATGCAGCTGGAGAACCGCTTCCAGACTTGCTCTATATCTGACCCTGCCCCACAGGCCCCGGTTTCTGCACCCCCGGCCCTGGTAGCTCAGGAGCCAGTCTCAGGGGCTTCCGCCCCGCTCCCTATGGCGGAACCCCGAGTACCGTTACCGGGGCGTTTTCACGGGGACCGCACACGCTTCCGGTCATTCCGTGATTCCTGTCTCCTGTTCTTTGAGCTACAACCCCGTACCTTTCTGACCGAAAATGTGAAAGTAGGATTTGTCATTTCACTATTGCAGGGGGAACCCCAGGATTGGGCCCACCGGTTAAGGGGAAACAATGATCCTCATCTGGGATCGGTCAGTAGTTTTTTTGAAGCGATGGCCATCTTGTATGATGACCCATAGCGGGCAGCCTCTGCCGACGCGACCTTATATGCGCTCCGACAGGGCCGGCGGGCGGCAGAGGAATATGCCTCTGATTTCAGGCGGTGGATGGGACACACACGCTGGAACGAGTTTGCTCTGCTGCACCAGTTCCGTATGGGGCTCTCCGATCCCTTGAAAGATGAGCTGGCCCGGGTGAAGGTTCCCGAATCTCTAGAAGACCTTATTGCCCTGACAATTAAAATTGACCGAAGACTGCGGGAACGCAGGCTCGAGAGGTCCGGCCAGGGTCGCGGAAATACCTGGGGTCCATTCCAAGGCTCCAGCCAATCAACCCGACCAAGCATCCAGAATCTACCACCAGGAGATGTTCCGGAACCTATGCAGCTAGGCCTGGCACGGCCTAAATTACCACCGCAGGAATGCCAGCGCAGACGAGCCCAGAACCTCTGCCTTTACTGCGGTGAAGCCGGTCATATGGTGCGATCCTGCCCTCAGAAAATGAGTAAGTGCACCCGTTCTTCTTCTTTGTCTATTAGCAATACCTGTCCTTCTCAATACTTAGTGGTGCCCCTCTCCTTTCAGCTTCCAGAAAGGACCGTGGAGGTGACAGCCATAGTTGATTCGGGGGCATGCAGCTGTTTCTTGGATTTAGATTTTGCTCACCAGCAGGGTATTCCCCTCCAACACAGACAGAAGGGCTTCAACATATTTTTGGCTGATGGTTCCCAGATAAAATCGGGGGTAGTTAATCAGGAAACTCCCCCCATTGCCACTACCATTGCCAACCAACACCAGGAATTCCTCCGCCTGGATGCTATTGCATCACCTCTTTTTCCAGTCATTTTGGGGCTCCCATGGTTACGGGCCCATAACCCCCAAATTGACTGGGAAACCGGGTCAATCTTGTTCCCTTCCCCATACTGTCGGGAACATTGTCGCACTTCGGGCCCCGCGGGGCCCCGGGTTCTCCTATGCTCCGAAGGAGACTCTGATTTGAAACAGGTTATTCCCGCAGCCTATCATGGGTTCCTGGATGTATTCAGTAAGCGGGGAGCCGATACCCTGCCCCCCCACCGCCCGTATGACTGTCCAATCGACCTGTTACCAGGCTCTGAGATTCCTTTTGGGCGAATTTTCCCCCTATCTGAGCTTGAATTGGGGGCCCTAAAAGAATATATTGAGGACAGCCTCCAGAAGGGATTCATCCGCCCCTCCTCTTCTCCAGCAGGAGCGGGAATCTTCTTCGTGGAAAAAAAAGACCTTGTATCGACTACCGGAAGCTGAACAGAGTCACGATCAAAAATCGTTACCCGTTGCCATTGGTACCAGAATTGTTTCAAAGCCTAAAGGCCGCGGTTATATTTACAAAACTTGATTTAAGGGGGGCCTATAACCTGGTACGCATAAGAGAGGGGGACGAGTGGAAAACAGCATTCCGTACCCGGTTTGGCCATTTTGAATACTTGGTCATGCCATTTGGGCTGTGCAATGCACCAGCCACCTTCCAACATTTCGTGAACGACATCTTCAGGGATTTTTTACATATCTTTGTTATCGTCTATCTGGACGATATACTGATTTTTTCACCCTCCCTGGAGGATCATAGGATGCATGTGGCAAAGGTATTGGGGCGGTTGCGGCAGCATGGGTTATATGCCAAGGCGGATAAATGTTGTTTCGAGCAATCCAGCATTACGTTTCTAGGCCTGATTATCTCCACCGCGGGGGTTGCGATGGACCCCCAGAAAGTCTCTGCAATTTTAGATTGGCCTGAACCCACGGACAAAAAAGGCGTCCAACGGTTTATTGGGTTCGCAAACTTTTATCGAAAGTTCATCAAGAACTTCTCGGGTCTGGTCTCCCCCATTACTCAATTAACCAAACTTGGAACCCGGTTCAAATGGACACCGGAGGCTCAGGAAGCCTTCGAAGCTCTGAAAAAGCTATTCACCTTGGCACCCATTCTGGGCCATCTGGACGCGGCCCTGCCCTACATCTTGGAGGTAGATGCATCGGTGAATGCGGTAGGATCCATCCTGTCCCAGCGGAAGGGCACCAAAGAATTACTCCATCCCATAGCATTCTTCTCAAGGAAACTCACCCCAGCGGAGAAAAATTACGATATCGGCGATTGAGAACTGTTGGCTATCAAAGCAGCATTAGAGGAATGGATGTACCTGCTGGAAGGTGCCTCACACCCCATATTGATTTTCACAGATCATAAGAATCTGGAGTATCTGAGGACCGCCAAGCGTTTGCGCCCACGACAGGCGAGATGGGCCTTGTTCTTCTCCAGGTTTAACTTTCATATTACTTACAGGCCCGGATCTAAAAATACGAAGCCCGACGCGTTATCCCATATGTATGAGGACTCCGAAGAAGAACTGGTACCCGACACTATCCTGTCTTCGGGGAACTTCTTGGCGCTCCAGACGAACCTTCGCTCCAAGCTAATAGAAGCATCTACGGCCACGTCAACCCCAGTTGCGGTATCCCTCCAGAACAAGGGGGGACTCCTATGGAAGGAAGATTTAATCATGGTACCTGAGGAAGTCCGGACCTTAGTTTTGGGGCATTGCCATGATCACCCGCTGGCAGGACACTTTGGCCCAGTCAAGACCCTGGAACTTCTCAGACGCTCTTTTTGGTGGCCAAACATGGCTAAGGATTGCAAGCGCTATGTGAGATCCTGTACCATCTGCCAGAAGAGCAAACCATCGAGGAGCAAAGCTTGGGGACTGTTGCGGCCTTTGCCGATTCCCGAAAGGCCTTGGCAGAGGATCGCGATGGACTTCATAGTCGAGCTCCCACCGCCACGAGACCACACAGCAATTCTTGTGGTCGTTGATCGCTTATCCAAGATGGCTCACTTCGCACCACTAAGGAAGACTCCATCAGCAGCCGAGACGGCGCAAATATTTATCCGGGAGATCGTTAGACTGCATGGGGTACCTGAGGACATTGTCTCTGATCGAGGGGTCCAATTTACGTCTAGATTTTGGAGGGCTCTGTGCAAGGCCCTGGACATCAAGTTGTCCCTCTCCTCTGCATTCCACCCTCAGACCAACGGTCAGACCGGGAGGACTAACCAGACCCTAGAGCAATACTTGCGTTGCTACACGTCTTTCCTGCAGGATGATTGGTTGCCACTCTTACCCCTGGCAGAGTTCGCTTATAACAACGCAAGCCATTCTGCAACGGGGCAGTCCCCATTCTTTTCTAATTATGGGTTTCATCCTGTCTTTCTCCCTGATTTGGTCTCTGAATGCCCAGTTCCGGCAACGCAGGATGCATTAACCTTCTTCTCCGCTAACAACAAAGTACTCCAGGAAGCCATCGCTCGGGCCCAAGAGGACAATAAGAATGCGTTTAACAAGAAACGAAGAGGGGATCTGGGGTTGCGGCCTGGGCAGAAGGTGTGGTTGGCCACAACCAATTTAAAGATGCTCTGTCCCTCGAAAAAATTGGGACCTAAATTTGTGGGGCCTTTTCGGGTAAAGCGGATGGTCAACGAGGTAGCATATGAACTTATCCTTCCTGACACATTCAAAATTCATCCGGTCTTCCACGTGTCCTTGCTGAAACCAGTGATCCCAGATGCCTTCCCTGAACGAGAATCCAGACCCCCGGAGGCCATAACTGTCGAAGGACAAGAGGAATTTGAGGTGGAAACAATCCTTAAGTGCCGAAGAAGGGGGGGCCAGACCCAGTTCCTAATTAAGTGGAAGGGCTATGGTCCAGAGGACAATTCCTGGGAACCGGCTCATAATGTCCACGCACCCAGACTAGTCCGGGAGTTTCACCCGTGGTGGAGAGATCGGGTGGGCATCCAGAGGTTGCCCGTAGGGGGGGGGGGCAATGTCGGGGATCGCCACGCCGCTGGGCTCGGCGCAGGCGCAGTGCACCGCCCTGTGCAGGGACGCGGGCGCCGGGACCTGGCCAACCGCGGCAACCAAGTTCGCACATGCGCAGTAGAGACCGCGGGCGCACGCCTGGCACCAATGACAGCGCAGGGTGGGATATTTAAACGACCCTGAGCTGTCATTCAGTGCCTTCTGGTCTCTTTGAATCCTGTGTACCTGTGAACCTGTGAAAGTAAGTTACTGACCCGGATTGTGCCCTGACCTTGCTGTTTTCTCCTGTTCTTGACCCTTGCTTGCCTGACCTCTCTCCTGAATGCCCCCTATTGGATCTGACCTGCTGTTGCTGACCTGGCATGTGACCCGACTATTCTTTGCCCGCTGCTCTGTACCGCACCGTCCCCATAGTTACCGACCTGGCTTGTCTGACCCTGCACTTGCTCAGCCATCCATCCATCCCTCCCTCTCAACGGGGTCTCCAGACCTCCTCATACCTGGCTCTCTCCCGTGGGAGCCGATGGCGAATATCCCTACCACTGACGGGTGATCCCAGTAGTCACGACCTGGTCCCGGGGTACTCCAAGTCCATCCCCACCATCAGGGGCTCTGGTGAACAAGTACTCCAGGGCTTAGACTCCGTACGCTGGGAGCAACCGATCAAATAGGTGCTAGTGGTACTGTCGGGCGGTCCCTTACAATAACATTTGAAAAGTAAAAAAAAATAAAATTATAAAATACAAAAAAATACACACCCACAAACGCATGCCCAGGGTGCATACGTGTTTGTAAACCACAATCGCACCACACATGTGACGTATTGCCATGAACATTATAGTGAGGGCAATATTTCTAGTATAGTTTTTTGCGATATCACAGGCACATGCAATTTTAAGACTTTACATGTTTGGTGTTTATTTACTCGACACAACCTCATATTTTATGTTATAACAAACATTTGGTATTATATTTTGTGTGTTTGCACTAAAATTAATTTTATTATATTTTGTTCCTAAAAATTTGTGTTTGATAAACAATTAAACAAATATCATGCAACATGAAAAAAAATTGCAACTATCATCTTTTTATTCTACAGGGTCTCTGCGTTCATAAAATATACACTGCTCAAAAAAATTAAAGGATCACTTTTATATCAGAGTATAGCATCAAGTCAATTAAACTCCTGGGATATTGATCTGGTCAGCTAAGTAGCAGAGGGGGTTGTTAATCAGTTTCAGCTGCTTTGGTGTTAATGAAATTAACAACAGGTGCACTAGATGGGCAACAGGCAGGGGGGGCACAGTCACAGATGGAGCGCAGTTTTCTGCGTGAGTGCGGTTTTTGCTGGAGTGTTAAGCTGCAGTTGAAAACGGCACCCTAATCATGGCTTCTCTGCTTTTTCACAGGTAAATTGCTGCTCTCATCTGCTTTCCTCTTCACTCTAAACTGTAACTTCAGCAACGCATAGACTTCTGCTATCTCTGGGTAAATTGCTGCCCTCATCTGCTCTCCTCTCTAAACTGTAACTTCAGCAACACATAGACTTCTGCTATCTCTGGGTAAATTACTGCTCTCATCTGCTCTCCTCTCCACTCTAAACTGTAACTTAAGCAACGCATATACTTTCTGCAAATCTCAGAACAAATAGTGTATATATTTTGGTTTGTTTGTGTTGATTGATTCTCACCTCTTGTTGCACTTCTTTTATGACTCTGGGCTGTGTCTTGTCTGTTTGAGAAACATCCCCCCCAATTCATGTGATCCTTATCATTTTCTAACTGGGGCAGAGAAGAGTTACTCATTTGACCATCTCCCTATAAATTTAGATCAGCTCATGGGGGGAGGTCACAGATGGAGTGCAGTTTGCTGCATGAGTGCGGTTTTTGATGGAGTGTTAAGCTGCAGATGAGCACAGCAGCTTAATTAAAGCAGGATAACTCAAGCAGCAGGAAGATACAACATAGAACTCTACTGCACGCTGAATGGACTGCAAGCAAACACCCTGGGAAACATCTCCTACAAGTCTGAGTCCCACTCCATCTACCTTTTAATATGACACCTCTACTCCCCCTTTTCATATTACTATCCTGCGTTCCCAAAATCTCATTTCTATACCCCCCTGCTCCACCCCAAAACTTATACATATCACCCTCACTGCTACCATCTCCCTACTACTGCTCTCATCACCTCCTGCTGATACTTTACTTTCCTGCTGACCCAAACACCAGGACTGGAAGGCATGTGCACTCGTATTAATCCTGCTCCCATCTTACTTTTCTCACCCTCCTTCTTATCCTAACCTCTGGGGATATCTCCCCAAACCCTAGTCCTCCACTATTTCACCCCCACATCAGGCACCCTCTTTCCTCCAGGAATAGCCGCAATCCCCTCAATTTAATATCAGTCCCCTTGCTCCTAAAAACCACCCTTCCTTTTTCATGTGCACTCTGGAATGCCCGCTCTGTCTGTAATAAGCTCACCTCTGTCCATGACCTTTTTGTCTCCCGCTCCCTTAACCTACTAGCAACTACAGAAACCTGGTTTCAAGCAACAGATTCCTCTTCTCCCACAGAACTTTCCTATGGAGGCCTCCTCTGGACCCACTCACTGAGACCCACTGAATGTTTTCTCCCAGTGATCTTGCAGTGATCTATCCACGTCCTGGACCGGTGTCTTACTTTCTTGATGATTTCTCCACCTGGCTACCCTACTTTCTCTCCTCTGAACTACCCACTATCATTCTTGGAGATTTTAACATCCCCATTAATGTCAACAACCCAGCTACATCCCAACTCTTCAACCTAACCTCATCTTTTGCATTAGCACAATGGACACAGTCCTCCACTCACTCTGATGTGTATACATTAGACCTTGTTTTCTCCCATCTTTGCACTCCATACAACCTCACAAACACCCTCTTTCCTCTCTCTGATCCCAATCTCATCACCTTCACAGTGTCCTCATCTTCAAACACTTATCCCTCCAAGCAGCAAGCAATTACCCACAGAAACTTTCACAACTTGAACCCTGCTCCTTTACACTCTGCAACTGACCACCTCTATGACAGAATCTCTCCCCTGTCCTGCCCTGGCCACTGCTGTCTACAACAGTTCGCTTTCATCCACGCTAGACTCACTTGCTCCTCTAACAACACGAAGCATCAGGCCCCGACCGTTACAACCTTGGCAGACTGATGACACCAGAAATCTTAAATGACATAGTCGTGCGCTGGAGCGATTGTGGTGTAAAACCAAATCTCACCTAGCATTCACCATATATAAATCTGCTTTCTTAACATACAAGTCCTCCTTCCATGCTGCCAAACAAGCCTACTTTGTCACTCATCAATAGCTTGTCATCCAGTCCTCGTCGTCTCTTCTCTACTTTTAACTCTACTTTCTCCACCTCCACCCAGTACCTCACTCACTGCTAATGAGATTGCAAATCATTTCAAAAACAAGACTGATGCAATTCGTAGGGGCATCTCCACTGCACAGACATCCATCCCAATTAGCATACCTTATACTGAACCTCCCTCAACACTCTCCTCTTTTGACCTTGCTACTACTGAAGAGGTCACTATGGTTTTCTCAGAAGCCCGTCTCACTACCTGCCCCCTGGATCCTGTCCCCTCACAACTACTACAGTCACCCTCTTCTTCCATCCTATGCTCCCTCACATCTTCAATCTCTCCCTCTCTAATGGTGCTTTCCCCTCCCCTCTAAAGCATGCACACAATCCTCCCATACTTAAAAAGCCCCCCCTGGATTCCACCAACTTGAACAACTTAAGACCCATCTTCCTGTGGCCACTACTCCATACTCTTACTACTTGATCTCTCTGCAGCTTTTTTTTTAAGAGAAATTTTTTTTTGGCATTTTACAAGGTATGTACAACCATGACAAATCAAATATGACACCAATGTAACATCGACATGACATCAAAAAATGGTCAGTAGAATAATGGTGATTGGGCGTGTGGTAAGAGATGAGACAATAACGTGTGTAGAGGGAAGAGCTAATAAGCTAGAGAGCAGAGTTAGATGATGAAGATGTATACAGGTGTCAGTCGTTAACCATCAGTAAAGAACCAAAAGAGAAAAAAAAAAGGGAGGGGTGATGAGATAGGAAGAGTTAGGAAATGGAGATGTAGATGTTGTCCGGGGACCAGTTAAGGCCATAGAGAGGCGGTAAAAAAAGGATAACAAAGAGGAGAGAAGGGACAAAGATAGATGAGATGTGATAAGAGAAAAGAAGGAAGTCGGTGTCCTCGGGTTCCATCAAAGGTGAACTGGACTGAGGGATAAACCTCATTCCAGTTGCTTAGTGTGGGATTCTGAAACTAGCGAGAGCCTAGTGTATATACAAGGAAGTTGATCAAATGGTCAAAATGTACAAGAAGTAAAAGATAAAGGCAAAGCATAATATAGCAGAGAAGGAGCAAGTATGGTAAAAATAAATCCACATATCAGCATAGTTATCGACCCCACATGTGAACAATCATGTTTGCTATGGCCCCTATGACTCAAGACTCATAGGAAAGTATTATGGGTGGCTCAGTAGGCTAGAGTTCCGGAGAAAAAATGTTTGTTCAGTTCTTCAGCTTTTGATACGGTTGAGCATCCCCTCCTCCTCAAAAAACTCCACTCTCTTGGCATCCGAGACTCTGCTCTCTCCTGGTTCTCCTCTACCTATCGCAGAGCTCCTTCTGCGTTACCTATAACTCTGGCTCCTCCTCTTCACTCCCTATTTCTGTAGGGGTCCCTTAAGGTTCCGTCTGTGGACCCCTACTCTTCTCCATCTACACCTCCTCCCTTGGTCACTTGATAAACTCCCTTTGGCTTTAAGTTCCATCTTCTATGCTGATGACACACAAATCTATCTTTCTACTCCTCACCTCACACCTTCAGTCTCCTCTTGCATTACTAACCTACTAAGTGACATATCGGCATGGATGTCACTCCACTTTCTCAAACTCAATCTTTCCACAATTGAGCTCTTAGTATTCCCTCCAGCCCGTGCCCCCTGCCCTGACTTCTCCATCAAGATCAATAACACAACCATCAGTTCCTTCCCTCATGCCAGGGTGCGAGGAGTAATCCTAGACTCCCATCTGTCCTTTCAGCCCCAAATCCAATCGCTGTCCAAATCTTGTAGACTTCACCTCCACAACAACTCCAAGATACGCCCATTCGTAACTTGTTATCTCTCACCTTGACTATTGTAACTCCCTCCTCAGTGGCCTACCTCATCGCAGGCTATCCCCTCTTCAGTCTATCATGAATGCTGCTGCCAGACTCATCCACCTCACTAACCGTTCCATATCTGCTATCCCTCTCTGCCAATCCCTCCACTGGCTTCCTGTTGCCCAACGGATAAAATTCAAAACATTAACAATAAAATATAAAGCCATTTATAACTCTGCCTCAAATTACATCATCAATCTTGTCTCCAAATATCACCCAAACCGTACTCTCCGCTCCTCGCAGGACCTCCTTCTCTCTAGCTCCTTTGTCTCCTTCTCCCATGCTCGTCTCCAGGACTTCTCCAGAGCTTCCCCATCCTCTGGAACTCTCTACCCCAATTTATCAGACTATCGCCTACTCTGCTCACTTTTAGGCGATCTCTGAAAATCTACCTCTTCAGGGAAGCCTATCCTGCCCTCAGCTAATAATGGAATCTTCTACTCTTCCTACCAGTCCATCCCCCACAGTTACTACCCTTTGTACCACTAGCCACTCCCTCCTAGATTGTAAGCTCCAAGGAGCAGGGCCCTCCAATCCCTCAGGATGATTACTGCCAGAGCCCTACAAAATGACCTACAGCAGGCTACTGGTGTGAATGTCTCTAACAAAACAATCAGAAACCGACTTCATGAGGGTGGCCTTAGGGCCCGACGTCCTCTAATGGGCCCTGTGCTCACTGCTCGGCACCATAGAGCTCAATTGACATTTGCCATTGAACATCAGAATTGGCAGGTGTGCCACTGGCACCCTTTGCTTTTCACAGATGAGAGCAAGTTCACCCTGAGCCCGTGACAGATGTGAAAGGGTCTGGAGAAGCCATGGAGAATGTTACGCTGCCTGTAACATCGTTCAGCATGATGTTGGTGGGTTAATGATGGTCTGGGGAGGCACATTCATGGAGGGACACAGAGATCTCTACAGGCTAGACAATGGCACCCTGACTGTCATTAGGTATCGGGATGAAATCCTTGGACCCATTGTCAAACCCTACGCTGGTGCAGTGGGTCCTGGGTTCCTCTAGGTGAACGACAATGCCCGGCCTCATGTGGCAAGAGTATGCAGACAGTTCCTGGAGGATGAAGGAACTTGATACCATTAAATGGCCCCCACACTCGCCTGACCTAAATCTAATAGAACACCTCTGGGATCTCATATTTCGGTCCACCCAACAATGCCAGGTTGCACCTCAGACTGTCCAGGAGCTCAATGATGCACTGGTCCAGATCTTGAAGGGAATAACCCATGACACCATCCATTGTTTCATTAGGAGCATGCCCCAACATTGTTAGGCATGCATACAAGCACGTGGGGGCCATACTAACTACTGAGTAACATTTTGAGTTGCAGCAATATGGATTAGCCTGCTGCCTCATTTTTTCACTTTGATTTTCGGGGTGTCTTTGAATTCATTCCTCTGTAGGTCGATCATTTTAATTTCCATCAAACAATGGTGCATCCTTACGTTCCTAACACATTACCCAGTCCATATCGGTATAGAAATCCAGCATAATATTTTTTCCCCATTGAGATGTGAAGTGTTTTCAAAGTGTTCCTTTAATTTTTTTTGAGCAGTGTATATTGTGCTGGGGGTTTAAAGAATAAATTAATATTTGCTCACCCTTTAATTATCCCAAAGAAGCTCCAGAACTTTTTTTTTTTTAGAGTGGATCGTGGTGCTTTTTTTACTGTGAAAGTTCTGAAATGCAAGGCAAAGTGTGCATTTTCTGTGCAGTTTGCCATGTATTCGGAAACACACAGATGTGAATGGATCCTCATTGTTCTTGTCCCAATTCACATTAAGAGTAGCGGCTCTATCCACATAAGCTGTAATAAATAAAAATGTAAAAATAATCTGAGCGCTTAAAACATGCTGCCAAATGAACGATCTATGCAAGATGAAAGTTGTGCACCTAAAGTCTCTGCAGGAAATAAGGCAGAAGTAATGGAGAAGCGTTTGATACAGCCATCTGGACAGTGAGATAAAGGTGGGTAGAATAAATGGAATTCTTTTTAATTTCTGCAAAAGAAGTACATTAATGCTATATTGATACATAGGGAAGCTGGAATTTAGAAAAAGAAGGTGAACTTATCCTTTAAGTAATTTTATGGCCAAAAATGAAGATTTTTACATGTGTGCAAAAATAAAAAAAAAAGTTTGTAAATGCTCTAAACCAGGGCTTAAAATTTCAAGTCTAGACCTACTAGTAAGGCAAAAACCTTACTCTCCAACAGTTGCACCACCAAACCTTGCCCATGTCCGCCTCCAACCCAGCCCCCCAACCACGCCCCCTTAAAGCTTATAAAATTACATTTTTCTTTAGAATAAAGAGTCCAAAATATAAAAACAGCAATTATAACAATTATTATGTCAATTTAAACATAACAGCAGGGCTCAAAATTTCAAGTCCTGAGCTACTAGCCAAGCCTTAAGAGTTACTCGCCACCAGTTGCCATATCTAACCCCTACCCTTCCCCACCCCTAATTCCATCCCTAAACATGCCCTCAAAAATTATCTCATGAAATGACACTGTGAAATGTTTTACGCAAAATAAAGTTACTATAAATAAATATTAACAACACTTTTAACAATATTAGCATAAAGCAATGTAAACATAATAGGAAAATGAGAGCTTTACATCATTAGGGACGCCAATGCTAAGGCACTAGTGATACCAAAGCTGAGGCATTATTCCTCCCACTGATACCAATGATGGGTCACTATTCCTCCCACTGGCACCAATCATGGGGCACTATTCCTCCCACTGACACCAAGCATGGGACATTGTTCTGTTTACTGATACCAATGACAGGGTATAATTCCTCCTACTGATGCAAACGCTGATGTGTTATTCTTTCCACTGAAACCAAAGTTAAGGCACTACTACTCCCAATTAAAATCCAGGGAACCTTGGAGTCTCCACCACCATGCAATAGTCCCACTTCATTCCTCCTACACTGAAGTGTGCACACCTCCCGCCTTAACTGAGAATCCAGGGAATCTCAGCATCTCCACCATCATACATGCTGCACGCTTCAGTGGAGGAGGAATGAAGTAGAACTATTCCATGGTGGTGGAGACACTGAGGTCCTTGGACTTTCAGTTAAGGGTGGAGGTGTCCATGGACTGAAATCCAGGCACCTCAATCTCAAAGAGAGGGGTGAGGGGGGTGAGAGAGAGGGGGGGGGGGTAAGAGAGAGAGGGAGCAACATCTGACGCGGGAGTGGCCATTGGATACAGACAGCTAGGGACACAAGTACTGGGGGAGGTAGGAGAACCTCATACAGTACAGTTGATAGGTAAAAGAAAAGGGAGTGACAGAAGGTGCAGGAGTGGTCAGTAATGGGCAAGGAGTAGCCAACAATAACACTCGCCCCCATGTTATTTCCACTCGCCAAATGCGAGCAGGCGAGTGGAAATTTTAAGCCCTGCTGTAAACTAGTTAAAGTGGTTGTAAAGGGTGAATCTTCAGTGTGCAGCTACCCCCGCAGCCTCCTAAATACTTAACTGAGCCCAATCCTTATATAGTACTAGCTCCTAATTGAAGAATTGCCTAACCCCCCCCCCCCCCCCCCCCCGTCCATCCAAGTATAATTTTAGTACAGTCCTGGGGAAGGCCTGGCGAGGGGGACAGGCTGGCATTCCTTACACAAAGTACGCATTACGGCGCTAAGTACATCGCACTTTCAACATGGCACTTTAACTAAGGCAAGTACAAACAATAGTGCTCCACCTCAAGTAGATTGCATGTGCTCTTCCCTCTTACCTCTTTCCGTCTGCCTTCCTTTGTTATCTCTCCAGCATGCTCTTGCTAACTCTCTTTGTTGCTATAATGCCCTCTCTTCTCAAATTTGTTTATCCCTCCTCCCCACCACACAACCTGTACATATCACCCTCACTTCTGCCCTCTCAATATCTGTCGGGGATCGCCGCGGCGCTGGGCATGGCGCAGGCGCAGTGCACCGCCCTGTGCAGGGACGCGGGCGCTGGGACCTAGCCGACCGTGGCAATTGAGTTTGCGCATGTGCAGTAGAGACCGCGGGCGCGCGCCTGGCACCAATGACAGCGCAGGGCGGGATATTTAAATGGCCCTGAGCTGTCATTCAGTGCCTTCTGGTCTCCTTGTATCCTGTGAACCTGTGAACCTGTGAATAGTAAGTTGCTGACCCGGATTGTGCCCTGGCCTTGCTGCTTTCTCCTGTCTTGACCCTTGCTTGCCTGACCTCTCTCCTGGATGCCCCCTATTGGACCTGACCTGCTGTTGCTGACCTGGCATGTGACCCGACTATTCTCTGCCCGCTGCTTTGTACCGCACCGTCCCCATAGTTACCGACCCGGCCTGCCTGACTTTGCACTTGCTCAGCCATCCATCCATCCCTCTCAACGGGGTCTCCAGACCTCCTCATATCTGGCTCTCTCCCGTGGGAGCCCCTGGCGAATACCCCTACCACTGACGGGTATCCTCAGTAGTCACGACCTGGTCCCGGGGTACTCCAAGTCCATCCCCACCATCAGGGGCTCTGGTGAACAAGTACTCCGGGGCTTAGACTCCGTACGCTGGGGACGCTTGATCAGTGGAGTGCTAGTGGTACCGCCGGGCGGTCCCTTACAGTACCAGAAGGCCATGACTGAGCCTAGAGGAGGGCCCTCCCCGCTAGAGGAAATTTGCAGGCACTTATCTAATTTGACGCAGGCCATAACGGCCCTGCAGGACAGATGTATGCAGCTGGAGAATCGCTTCCAGACTTGCTCTATATCTGACCCTGCTCCACAGGCCCCGGTTTCTGCACCCCCCACCGTAGTAGCTCAGGAGCCAGCCTCAGGGGCTTCCGCCCCGCTTCCTATGGCAGAACCCCGAATACTCTTACCGGAGCGTTTCCACGGAGACCGCACGCGCTTCCGGTCATTCCGCAAATCCTGTCTCCTGTTCTTTGAGCTACAACCCCGTACCTTTCTGACCGAAGCTGTGAAAGTGGGATTCGTCATCTCATTATTGCAGGGTTAACCCCAGGATTGGGCCCATCGGTTAAGGGGAAACAATGACCCTCATCTGGGATCGGTCAGTAGTTTTTTTGAAGCGATGGCCATCCTGTATGATGACCCACAGCGGGCAGCCTCTGCCGAAGCAACCTTATATACGCTCCGACAGGGCCGGCGAGCAGCAGAGGAATACGCCTCTGATTTCAGGCGGTGGATGGGGGACACACGCTGGAACGAGTTTGCTCTACTGCACCAGTTTCGTATGGGGCTGTCCGATCCCTTGAAAGATGAGCTGGCCCGGGTGGAGGTTCCCGAATCTTTAGAAGACCTCATTACCCTGACAATTAAAATAGACCGAAGACTGCGGGAACGCAGGTTTGAGAGGTCCGGCCGGGGTCGCGGAAATACCTGGGGTCCATTCCAAGGCCCCAGCCAACCAACTAGACCAAGCATCCAGAATATACCACCAGGAGATGTTCCAGAACCTATGCAGCTAGGCCTGGCGCGGCCTAAATTATCACCAGAGGAACGCCAGCGCAGACGATCCCAGAACCTCTGCCTCTACTGCGGTGAAGCTGGTCATATGGTACGATCCTGCCCTCAGAAAATGAGTAAGTGCACCTCTTCTTCTTTGTCTATTAGCAATATCAGTCCTTCTCAATACTTAGTGGTGCCCCTCTCCTTTCAGCTTCCAGAAAGGACCATGGAGGTGACAGCCATAGTTGATTCGGGGGCATGCAGCTGTTTCCTGGATTTAGACTTTGCTCACCAGCAGGGTATTCCCCTCCAACCCAGAAAGAAGGGCTTCAACATATTTTTGGCTGATGGTTCCCAGATAAAATCAGGGGTAGTTAATCAGGAAACTCCCCCCATCGCCACTACCATTGCCAACCAACACCAGGAATTCCTCCGCCTGGATGCTATTGCGTCACCTCTTTTTCCAGTCATTTTGGGGCTCCCATGGTTACGGGTCCATAACCCCCAAATTGGGAAACCGGGTTAATCTCATTCCCTTCCCCATACTGTCGGGAACATTGTCGCACTTCGTGCCCCGCGGGGCCCCGGGTTCTCCTATGCTCCGAAGGAGACTCTGATTTAAAACAGGTTATTCCTGCAGTCTATCATGGGTTCCTGGATGTATTCAGTAAACGGGGAGCAGATACTCTGCCCCCCCACCGCCCGTATGACTGTCCCATCGACCTGTTACCGGGCTCTGAGATTCCTTTTTGGCGAATTTTCCCCCTATCTGAGCTTGAATTGGGGGCCCTAAAAGAATATATTGAGGACAGTCTCCAGAAGGGATTCATCCGTCCCTCCACTTCCCCAGCAGGGGCGGGAATATTCTTCGTGGAAAAAAAGGACAAAACCGAGACCATGTATTGACTACCGGGAGTTGAACAGGGTCACGATCAAAAATCGTTACCCGTTGCCATTGGTACCAGAGTTGTTTCAGAGCCTAAAGGCCGCGGTTATATTCACGAAACTTGATTTAAGGGGGGCCTATAACCTGGTACGCATAAGGGAGAGGGGCGAGTGGAAAACGGCATTCCGTACCCAGTTTGGCCATTTTGAATACTTGGTCATGCCATTTGGGCTTTGCAATGCACCAGCCACCTTCCAACATTTCGTGAACGACATCTTCAGGGATATTTTGGATATCTTTGTCATCGTCTATCTGGACGACATACTGATTTTCTCACCCTCCCTGGAGGATCATAGGATGCATGTGGCAAAGGTGTTGGGGCGGTTGCGGCAGCATGGGTTATATGCCAAGGCGGATAAATGTTGTTTCGAGCAATCCAGCATTACGTTTCTAGGTTTGATTATCTCCACCGCGGGGGTCGCGATGGACTCCCAGAAGGTCTCTGCAATTTTATATTGGCCTGAACCCACAGACAAAAAAGGCGTCCAACAGTTTATTGGGTTCGCAAACTTTTATCTAAAGTTCATCAAGAACTTCTCGGGTCTGGTCTCCCCCATTACTCAACTAACCTCACTTGGAACCCGGTTCAGATGGACACCGGAGGCTCAGGAAGCCTTCGAAGCTTTGAAAAAGCTATTTACCTTGGCACCCATTCTGGGCCACCCGGACACGGCCCTGCCCTACATCTTGGAGGTAGATGCATCAGAGAATGCAGTAGGGTCCATCCTGTCCCAGCGAAAGGGCACCAAGGAATTACTCCATCCCATAGCATTCTTCTCGAGGAAACTCACCCCAGCCGAGAAGAATTATGATATCGGCGATCGAGAGCTGTTGGCTATCAAAGCAGCGTTAGAGGAATGGAGGTACCTGCTGGAAGGTGCCTCACACCCCATCTTGATTTTCACAGATCATAAGAATCTGGAGTACCTGAGGACCGCCAAGCGTTTACGCCCACGACAGGCGAGATGGGCATTGTTCTTCTCCAGGTTTAACTTTCACATCACATACAGGCCCGGATCTAAAAATACAAAGCCCGATGCGTTATCACGTATGTATGAGGACTCCAAAGAAAAACTGGTACCCGACACTATCCTGTCTTCTGGGAACTTCTTGGCGCTCCAGACGGACCTTCGTTCCAAGCTAATGGAGGCATCTACGGCCACGTCAACCCCAGTTGGGGTGTCCCTCCAGAACAAGGGGGGACTCCTATGGAAGGAAGATTTAATCATGGTACCTGAGGAAGTCCGAACCCTGATTTTGGGACATTGCCATGATCACCCGCTGGCAGGACATTTTGGCCCAGTCAAGACTCTGGAGCTTCTCCGACGCTCTTTTTGGTGGCCAAACATGGCTAAGGATTGCAAGCGCTATGTGAGATCCTGTACCATCTGCCAGAAGAGCAAACCATCGAGGAGCAAAGCTTGGGGGCTGTTGCGGCCTTTGCCGATTCCCTTGGCAGAGGATCGTGATGGACTTCATAGTCGAGCTCCCACCGTCACGAGACCACACAGCAATTCTTGTAGTCGTTGATCGCTTATCCAAGATGGCCCACTTCGTACCATTAAGGAAGACTCCGTCAGCAGCCGAGACGGCGCGAATATTTATCCGGGAGATCGTTAGACTACATGGAGTACCTGAGGACATTGTCTCTGATCGAGGGGTCCAATTTACATATAAATTTTGGAGGGCTCTGTGCAAGGCCCTGGACATCAAGTTATCCCTCTCCTCTGTGTTCCACCCTCAGACCAACGGTCAGACCGAGAGGACTAACCAGACCCTGGAGCAATACTTGCGTTGCTACACGTCTTTCCTTCAGGATGATTGGTTGCCACTCTTGCCCTTGGCGGAATTCGCTTACAACAACGCAAGCCATTCTGCAACAGGGCAGTCCCCATTCTTTTCTAATTATGGGTTTCACCCTGTCTTTCGCCCTGATTTGGTCTCTGAATGCCCAGTTCCGGCAACACAGGATGCATTAACCTTTTTCTCCTCTAACAATAAAGTACTCCAGGAAGCCATCGCTCGGGCCCAAGAGGACAATAAGAATGCGTTTAACAAGAAACGAAGAGGGGATCTGGTGTTGCAGCCTGGGGAGAAGGTGTGGTTGGCTACAACCAATTTGAAGATGCTCTGTCCCTCGAAAAAATTGGGACCTAAATTTGTGGGGCCTTTTCGGGTAAAGCGGATGGTCAATGAGGTGGCATATGAGCTTATCCTTCCTGACACATTCAAAATTCATCCGGTCTTCCACGTGTCCTTGCTGAAACCAGTGATTCCAGATGCCTTCCCAGAATGAGAATCCAGACCTCCGGAGGCCATAACTGTCGAAGGACAAGAGGAATTTGAGGTGGAAACAATCCTTAAGTGCCGAAGGAGGGGGGGCCAGATCCAATTCCTAATTAAATGGAAGGGCTATGGTCCAGAGGACAATTCCTGGGAACCAGCTCATAATGTCCATGCACCTAGACTAGTCCGAGAGTTTCTACGCGATCACCCGTGGTGGAGAGATCGGGTGGGCATCCGGAGGTTGCCCGTAGGGGGGGGCAATGTCGGGGATCGCCGCAGCGCTGGGCTCGGTGCAGGTGCAGTGCACCGCCCTGTGCAGGGACGCGGGCGCTGGGACCTGGCTGACCGCGGCAATCGAGTCCGCGCATGCGCAGTAGAGACCACGGGCGCGTGCCTGGCACCAATGACAGCACAGGGCGGGATATTTAAATGGCCCTGAGCTGTCATTCAGTGCCTTCTGGTCTCCTTGTATCCTGTGAACCTGTGAATAGTAAGTTGCTGACCCGGATTGTGCCCTGACCTTGCTGCTTTCTCCTGTCTTGACCCTTGCTTGCCTGACCTCTCTCCTGGATGCCCCCTATTGGACCTGACCTGCTGTTGCTGACCTGGCGTGTGACCCGACTATTCTCTGCCCGCTGCTTTGTACCGCACCGTCCCCATAGTTACCGACCTGGCCTGCCTGACTTTGCACTTGCTCAGCCATCCATCCATCCCTCTCAATGGGGTCTCCAGACCTCCTCATATCTGGCTCTCTCACGTGGGAGCCCCTGGTGAATACCCCTACCACTGACGGGTATCCTCAGTAGTCACGACCTGGTCCCGGGGTACTCCAAGTCCATCCCCACCATCAGGGGCTCTGGTGAACAAGTACTCTGGGGCTTAGACTCCGTACGCTGGGGACGCCTGATCAGTGGAGTGCTAGTGGTACCGCCGGGCGGTCCCTTACAGTATCACTGCACTTATCTCCTGCTCTCTCTTGGTCCACATAATGTCACCGCTACAAAAGCACTGCAGCATCTGCCCTCATATAAATCTCGCTCCCACCTCACCTCCCTCACCCTCCTATTACTACTAACTTCTGGAGACATTGCCCCAAACCCTGGCCCTCCACCATCAAACTCCAACCCACAGAAGCAGCAGGCTCCCCTCTCTGGCTGTAGCCGCAACCCTCACTCTCTCATCTCAATTCCCCTGCTTCCACGCATCAACCCCTCCCTCCTATGTGCCCTCTGGAATGCCCGCTCAGCCTCTAACAAACTCTCTACTATCAATGACCTCTTCCTCTCCCAGTCCCTCAAACTTCTTGCTATTACTGAAACCTGGCTCCAGGATTCCGACTCTGTCTCCTCAGCTGCACTCTCCCATGGCGGCCTCCTCTGGACTCACTCGCCCAGACCCAGCAGACGAAAAGGGGGCGGAGTCAGACTTCTTCTTTCCCCACAAAGCATGTTCCAGGTTCTTCCTGCCCCTACGTCTCTGTCCCTCCGCTCTTTTGAAGTGCACTGTATTCGTCTCTTTTCTCCTATTTGTCTGAGGATCGCTGTCATCTACCGGCCCCCGGGTCCAGTTTCACGCTTTCTCAATGACTTTTCATGGCTACCATACTTTCTCTCCTCTGAGGTGCCTGCCATCATCCTCAGTGACTTTAACATCCCAGTCAATGTTCACACCCCTGCCACCTCTCAACTACTCAACCTAACTTCCTCTTTTAACCTAACACAATGGTCACAATCCACCACCCACTCCAATGGCAACACCCTTTACCTTGTATTCACCCACCTATGCACTCCCTGTAACCTCTCTAACACCCATTTTCCTCTCTCTGATCACAACTTTATCAGCTTCACACTCTCCCTGCCTCCTACATCCCATGCCTCCAACCAGCAAACCGTTACCTGTAGAAACCTCCATCACCTCAGCTCTGACCTTCTCCACTCCACTACTGAGCGCCTCTATGATGAAATTGCACCCCTGTCCTGCCCAGAGCTGGCCACATCTGCCTACAACAACTATCTATCATCCTCCCTGGATGCTCTTGCTCCTCTTTCTACACGCAGAACCAGGCCTCACCTGTCACAACCCTGGCAAACCGATGACACCAGAAGTCTCAAGAGATGCAGCCGCACTCTTGAGCGAGCATGGCGTAAAAATAAATCCCTGGAAAGCTTTACCCTCTACAAATCCGCTCTTCTCAAATACAACTCCAGCCTCCACGCTGCTAAGCAAACCAACTACTAACACTCTCATCAAGACCCTCTCATCCAATCCTCATCAACTCTTCTCTACTCTTAATTCCTTACTCCACCCCCCGCTACCTCCACCCACCAACTTACTTACTACACAGGAGATTGCCAGTCACTTCAAGAAGAATTCGTAATAAGATCTCCAGTGCCAAGCTTCCTCCTCTAACCAACATACCAGGCCCAAGACCAAACTCTACACTCTCCTCCTTCGACCCTGTTACCACCAAGGAAGTTACCAAGGCCCACTTCACCACCTGTCCACTGGATCCTGTCCCCTCACGACTGTTGCAGCCTCCTTCCTGCTCTATACTAAACTCATTAACCCACATCTTCAACCTCTCACTCTCCATGGGCACCTTTTCCTCCCCACTCAAACATGCATTGGTTACCCCCATCCTCAAAAAAAACCCTCGCTGGACCCCACCTGTTTGAATAACTTAAAACCCATCTCCCTGCTCCCGTTTGCCTCCAAGCTTCTCGAGCTCGTTGTTCACAACCGTATGAACTGCTACCTCACCGACAACAACCTTCTTGATCCCCGACAGTCTGGCTTCCGCCCACAACATTCCACAGAAACTGCCCTACTAAAACTCACTAATGACCTACTAACTGCTAAAACCAACGGCCATTACTCCATACTCATACTCCTTGACCTTTCCGCTGCCTTTGACACAGTCGACTTCCTGCTCCTCCTCAGTAAACTCCACTCCATTGGCCTCCGTGACTCTGCTCTCTCCTGGTTCTCCTCTTACCTTTCTCAGCGCACTTTCAGTGTCACATACAACTCCTCCTCCGCGCCGCTACCTCTTTCTGTTGGGGTACCCCAAGGTTCTGTTCTTGGGCCCCTCCTTTTCTCTCTATACCTCCTCCCTGGACCAACTGATAACCTCCCATGGCTTCCAATACCACCTCTATGCTGATGACACCCAGATCTATCTCTCCACTCCCCAGCTCACCCCCCCAATCTCCTCACGTATCACAAATCTACTAAGCAACATATCAGCATGGATGTCACATCACTACCTTAAACTCAATCTTTCAAAAACTGAGCTTGTAATATTTCCTCCTCCCCGATCCCCCACTCACGACTTTACCATTAAGATTAACAGCACAACCATTAGTCCTTCCCCCTCATGCCAGGGTGCTAGGCATAATCCTAGACTCTGTCCTCTCCTTTGGGCCCCACATCCACTCACTGGCTAAATCCTGCTGCCTCAACCTCAGGAACATTTCCAAAATCCGCCCCTTCCTGACCAATGACACCACAAAACAACTTATCTACGCCTTGATTATATCCCGCCTCGTACTGCAACTCCCTTCTCACTGGTCTACCCTTACACAGGCTATTATCCTCCCTTCAGTCTATTATGAATGCTGCTAGACTCATACACCTTACCAACGACTGCTGCCTCTCTCTGCCAATCCCTCCACTGGCTTCCACTAACCCAATGTATAAAATTCAAAATACTAACCACAGCTTACAAAGTCATCCACAACACTGCCCCTAGCTACATCACCAACCTCATCCACAGATACCGCCCAAATCGCCTGCTCCGCTCCTCTCTAGCTCCCTCATCACCTCCTCCCACGCTTGCCTCCAGGGTTTCTCCAGAGCCTCTCCCATCCTCTGGAACTCCCTACCACAGCATGTCCGGTCAGCCCTCACCCTGTCTGCCTTTAGGCGATCTTTGAAAACTCTTCTTCAGGGAAGCCTACCCCACCTCCACCTAAGAACTGTACTTGAATCACCTCCGCCAGATCATCCCCCGCAGCTATCACCTTTTTGTATCACCTCCCCCTTCCTTTTAGATTGTAAGCTCCACAAGCAGGGCCCTCCTATTCCTTCTGTACTGAAATGTTTTGTAATTGTACTGTCTCCCTTTTATATTGTAAAGAGCTGCACAAACTGTTGGCGCTATATAAATCCTGTATTATAATAATAATAATAGTACTGTGCATGGGAGCATCTGCTCTTCTGGTACTCTCTCACAGACACAGCAGCAGGAGCCATTGGCCAGTGAGGAGGGAGCGGTTCGCAGGACTGAGCCATGCTCTGCGTGTTCCAGAGACACACAGATCTGGCTCGGAAGTCAGCACACACGAATGCCCCCAGCACAAACATCTTGACCTGGGAGCAGTCGGCAAAGGGGAAAGGGACACAAGTACCAGCGGGGGACCCGAAAAGAGGAGGCTTGGGGCTGATCTGTGCAAAACCATTACACAGAGCAGTTAACTATAACATAGTTGTTAATTTAAAGAAAAAACGATTAACCTTTTGGTTATTACTAGATGGGACATGGGTCATTTGTATAATCTACACATTGGTGTTTATGTTCCATTATTCATTGTTTTAATATCTTATAGTGTATCCACTTGATATGGATGCTATTCTGCTGCCCAGTGTACTGTTTTAATTATTCAAATGCAATAAAACCAAGTATAACAAAAAGTGTATGAATAGCCAAAACTTTTTTTAGTTTTGTATTAAAGTAAGGAAAGGCTACAGTCCAAAATAAAAGTCCAACAGTTCTCAGTGCACACTGCAACAGTCGACAGCGTGAGGGGGTAAAGTGAACAAGCCAAAAATAACCCTTCCATGTGGTACCGTCCCTAAATATACTGTAGAATATAAAATCCCTTATAATCACATAGGTAAAACATGGGGACCGTATCAACAACCATATTCATAAAATAAAAGCAATATTTAGTGTATATAAACATTAAAATCGAAATGTAGCACATACACAGAAAATAGTCATCAGGGTTAACCTGAGATATGTACAACAGACAAAATTTAGCTGCATAGAATATCAGCACATTTCACGATGATCGCTTCTTCAGGACAAGCGCTCTGGTGTAAATATCAATGTTATCCAGTGGAACTTTGCAACAATAAATTTGAAGGTGAAAATTACAGTGAAATACGATAAATAAAGGATTTAGCTCTGAGTTCTAATGTCTGGAGCAATGTGCAAATTGCAACTTGTCTATTTGCCTTAAAGTAGAACTACAGGCAAAGCTTTTATTTTTTTTATTTTGGATAGAGTAAGGGAGGGTTATAACCCCTGCCAGTTTCTGTGGACAACTCAAAATTTGGGATTTTCTTCTACTTTCACTTTCAGTGATAATGGTTAAAAGGACAAATAGAGAGGGTGAACCTAATGGGGACACAGACAAGAATAAAAACCTGACGGGTGTTCTAATCCACCTCCACTTTATACAAAATTAAAAAAGTTTTTCCTTTAGTAAATTAACCCCAATGATTTCCATATTTAGGTTTCTACGCAATACTGTTGAAAGAACTGATCCAAAAATGTAGAGACTATCTAGATCGGCTATTATATTTTTACATTTCTTGACCACTTCAATACCGGGCACTTTTACCCCTGTCCTGCCCAGGCCAATTTTCCGGTTTCAGCGCTCTCACACTTTGAATGACAATTGCGCGATCATGCAACACTGTACCCAAACTAAAATGTTATCATTTTGTTTGCACAACTAGAGCTTTCTTTTGGTGGTATTTAATAGCCACTGGGGTTTTTATTGTTTGCTAAACTAACAAAAAAAGACTGAAATATTTGAAAAAAAAACTAATTTTTCTTTGTTTCTGTTATAAGTTTGGAAAAAACAAAAAGACAAGGAGCACTTTAGGATCCGATGGGAATCAGCTGCGAATGCACTAAAAGGAACTCTAAACCTTACACATAATACAAACAAAAAAACAAATAAGTGTAGCAGAATACATCTTGTCCTAAATTTATGAAGAACAATTATTTATTTACAAACTTTTATAACATAATACAAAGAGAAAAACAGTGCATCGCTGAAAAGTGACAAAAACTTAAATTATCCATAAATTATAAAGATGAATTAATATATATCATTATTCATGATATATTCAATATAAATGAGTGATGCACTATGGATGGCGCAGTGAAAGGAAAATTGTCTTTAAACAAGGAGTGTTCATAGTATAGTGAAAGTGTGACACAGAAGGGTCCGCATACAATGTTGAAAATGGGTCCTGTTATGCAGGTGACATCAAAATACTTCAGGCGATGTCCCGTGTAGTTCTATACGTGCAGGAGGTAGCTCCTAGGCTACCTGTCCTATACTGCCTACCAAAAATTAATAAAAACCCTTCAAAACCCCCAGGTAGACCCATTGTTAGTGGGATAGTGTCCCTGTGTTTGAGAATAGGGGAGTATACAGATTATTTCTTACAACCCTTAGTATTGACTACACCTGCATTCCTTAGGGACACAAAACAGGTACTTAATGACATTAGAGGGGTCCCAGTTGAACCTACCACTTCTCTTGTTACGACCGACATAGCATCCCTATATAGTAATATTGGGCATGAGGATGGTATGACGGCTGCTAATTTTTACTTGGATGAGGCTATTGATATCCCTCCAATCCAAAAAGCTTTCATCCTGGAGTTACTAGAGTTCGCATTGAAGCAAAAAATTTTTGGTTTGATAAGTCCTTTTACTTTCAAACAAAAGGGGTGGCTATGGGAGACAAATTTGCTCCCAGCCTTGCCTATCTTTTTATGGCAAGGTGGGAGGAAGATGTCATATATGCTAGGGATTGGCCAGAACTTACCTTTTATCGGCGCTACATTGATGATGTCCTCCTTCTGTGGCATGGGGATGAGGAAGCATTAATTAATTTTTTGGGGACTCTCAACACAACAATTTAAATATACAATTGACTTTTTCCTACAGTACAAAAGAGATGAACTTCCTGGACCTTACCCTGACTAATCAAGGAACACAGATTACTACATAATCCTATTTCAAAGCTACAGACAGAAACAGTTATATCCCGACTGATAGCTGGCATCATCTATCTTGGCTATCTAATATCCCTAAGGGCCAATTTATGAGGGTCAGGCGAAACTGGGCAGATTTGGATACATTTCTTGCACAGGCCACAATTTTGAAAGGTAGATTCCTTGAAAAGGGTTATGATGAGTTAGTTCTTAATCAAACCATGGAACAAGTTGCGAGAATGGATAGGGAAACTATGCTTAATGGGTCCAAGAATGAGAAACCAACAAGGATCTGCCCTTTTGTCACTAATTTTTCTATACAACACAGAGAGGTAAGCAAAATGATTAGCAAAAACTGGAGAATTTTAATGACTGATCCCGTTTTGTCTAAATTACTTCCAGCTAAACCTGAAATTACTTTCCAGAGAGCTATTCCCCTCAGGAATAAAATAGCTCCTAATATTCACTATTACTGCTTCTTTTTTTCTCTAACATGCAGGGTTTTTATCCCTGCAATAAGTGTGTCATTTGCTGATGCAATGGAATACGAAAAATAATGTCTGATTCCTTTATGTCCCACACTACAGGCAAGCAATATGATATTTCCACTTTTATATCATGTAACAGTCGGTTTGTTGTTTACTTATTAGAATGTCCATGTCGCAAACAGTACATAGGTCGAACTACCAGGAGGCTTAGGGATAGGCTTAGGGAACATGTCTACAACATCAGTAAAGAGCTTAAGAAACATTCCCTCTCTAAACATTGTAGACATCACAAAATTCACAGGTATTGATGTCATTCACCCTCATTGGAGGGAAACCAACAAACGTAGAGCGGTTTCCCAATTAGAGACTAAGTGGATTTTTGAAATACAGACGTTGACTCCTTTGGGGCACAACATAGACATTGATGTGAACTGTTTCATTGATAACAGTTAGCCCCATTTCTGTTACCACTTGGTGTCACTCATCGCCACAATTGAGAGGGTGATTTTCCTTTTCCCTTACCTTCATTTGCATCTGCATTTTCAACTATTTTATGTCTATCCTATTCTATATATTTTTATATATATATCTATTTTATTAATTCTGAATATGATAAACTTTTAGTATATCACAAATTCTTTGCTTTTAATATTACATTTATATGATTAAGTATTGTTTTCATTTCTATTGCCTCCCACATTTTTTGTTATACCATACTTTGTTATTAGTCTTTCTATGGCAGGGTTTATTAATCTCTTCTGCATATTTTAGTACTATGGTCAATTGATATTGCCTTTTTGTTTGTATTACCCTTGCTACTATTGGCTACCATCCCTGACCGTTAGAGCTCATTTATTATTCGTTTTTTTTTCTTCATTCATTTTTTTTTATTCATTTTTTAATTAAATTTTTTTTATTAATTTTATTTATTTTTTTCATTTCAGAGCTGGTTCATGCTCTTCCCCTTTTAAGTACTTTCATAACACTTGAGTGGTTATTTAGATATTATTGTGTATTGTGTTTTTTTTACATGATTTAATTTTTCTATATGTTATTTCTTATGCGACTTTATACTAGTTACTTATAAATTGAGAACTGCTTTTATAAATGACCAATCATTAACTATTTACTCTTATCGGGTTTTTCATACTTGTCCACTTTAAATATTGCTCTGACAGTATATGTGGATATTTCCTCCTCTTTTTATATGTTTTGTCAATATCCCCCTAATTTTTAGTCCGTTCAGTATAGTGATATGCGATGCTTCAGTTCATTTATCACATCCATTTTTTCTTCTTTTTTTCCCCATTTTTTTGCATTATTCCCTCTGTATTTATTGTCTCTCCTGGAATGATTTAGGGTGAGAGATAGATCCCCCTCAGGCACACCCCTTTTGAGAACCCGCGTGCACATGAAACGCGTCAAGGAGGAGCCGTGACGTCATGTCGCCGGAGCCATACGGAGGTCCAGCAGCCATTATAGTGAGTGGCTGTTTAGCCCCAACTTTCTTTTAATGCTGTGATTTGCTGTACTCCACATGGAAGTGTTTTATTTATACTTTTTTACCTAATAAATTTGGAATTTACTACGCTATGAGCACCTTCCTGTTTGGCTCTTTTCTGAGCTAATGATCCTCAGGACCCCAGCGGATTTGCAGTTGCAGAGGAGTGTCATACCCAGAGGAGGGATCCTTTTCCCATGCTGTCTGGCCTGCTTAAAGGGGGCTTCCTGCTGATTCCTGGTTGAAGTATACCTTTCAACACAGTGGGCTTTGATTATGCGCATCTGGTGAGTGTGCATTTTTATTACCTCCCACATGGATAGAACTACACAGGACATCGCCTGAAGTATTTTGATGTCACCTGCATAACAGGACCCATTTTCAACATTGTATGAGGACCCTTCTGTGTCACACTTTCACTATACTATGAACACTCCTTGTTTAAAGACAATTTTCCTTTCACTGCGCCATCCATAGCGCATCACACATTTATACTGAATATATCAAGAATAATGATTTATTTTAATTCATCCTTATAATTGATGGATAATTTAAGTTTTTGTCATTTTTCAGCGATGCACTGTTTTTCTCTTTGTATTATGTTATAAAAGTTTGCAAATAAATAATTGTTCTTCATAAATTTAGGACAAGATGTATTCTGCTACACTTATTTGGTGAAAATAACCCAAATCAGCATTTATTATTTAGTCTGTAGGAAAGTTATAGAGTTCACAAACTATGGGATATATCTGAAAATTGACCAATGCTGAAGTACTGACAGCCAATCTAATTTCTTGAGGCCCAAAAATGTCAGAACAGATATCCCCCAAATGACCCATTTTTGCAAAGTAGACAGCCCAACGTATTTCATAAGAGGCATGGCGAATTTTTTGAAGTTGTAATTTTTTAGAAAATGAAGAAATTAAAAAAATAATTTTCACAGTTTTTTTTTTTACATACTGTCACCAGTGCAGTACAGCGTCAGCAAATAACTGGTGTGGCGGTGATTAGGGACACTGACTGGTGACAGTATGGGGGAAAAAAAATGATAATTTTTTTTTATTAAATTTTTTCTCTTTTTTAAGATTTTGTTTTCATATTGCACTATGACCAAAGTAGTATAATGGTACCATAGTAACATTGTACTACTTTAGGGAAGTGATCTGTATTTTTTTTTACATACTTTGATTATAGCAGGTTTTTTTTTTGTTGTGATTTAGCTGTGACTGGCCACGGCTAATCACATGACACAGATGGGCTGTGATTGGCCAGCCTGTGCATGTGATCGCTGTGACCATTCACAGCTAGACACACCTGTATACAATGGATGGCATGAAAGGAAGCCATCCATGTATATAACTGTCATGTGACCTGCTGTGATTGGTCACAGGCTACTGGCAATGGTACTAGCAACACAGATCTGTCATCGGCCGTGTCCAAGGTACACGGCCAGTGACAGATCTCACCACAGCGCGGCCCAGCAGGCGCACACACAAAGCGAAATCTGGGAAAGATGCCATATGGTGCCCTCCCGGAGGGCCGAAGTGCTTTCCTGGCCGCCATTTGACCATAGGCCAGGTGGCAAGTGGTTAAATACCACATGCCTGGGCCACTACTTTATTACTGCATGCATTTAATTATTTTTTTCTTTCTGTGAATTGAGTTTAATGCTTTTTAATGCAGTACTCACTGAGTGTTTTGCTGTAAATACTGCAAAATGGTATAGTGAATTGACAGTTTCAGGATTACATGCGATATTTAGGGAAAATGTGCCCGGACACCTAACTACCACATGCAAGATGCTTTTGTGAATGGAGCCCAGTGTACTCAATCTCCATCGCTGACACCCGCTTCATATCATGCACTGGTCATCCCTATACTTAAAAAGCCCTTGCTGGGTCCCACCAATCTTAACAACCTAAGATCCATCTCCTTGCTCCCTTTTACCTCCAAACTCCTAGTGTACAATCGCCTCAGCTACCCCCTCATTGAGAATACCCATCTTGATCCCTTTCAGTCTGGAAAACTCCACAGAAACTGCTGTCCTAAAACTCTCAAAGAATTTACTAATGGCTAAAGCCAATGGTCACTATTCTGTATTCTTATTCTTGGACTTCTCTGCTGCCTTTGATATAGTTGACCACCCTCTCCTCCTTTCTTTGGTCTTCATGACTGTACGTGTCATTACTGCCTCCTCTTTCTTTTTTCCTTTGGGGTTCCCCAAGGTTCAGTACTTGGACCTCTCTTATTCTCGGTCTACACCTCCTCCTTAGCTGATAGCCTCCCATGGCTTTCAATACCATTTCAATACTGACAGCACCCAAATCTATCTTTCTACTCGTCAGCTCACAACTCGTCTCCTCACGCATCACTAATTTACTGACAGACATATAAGTATGGATGTCACAACACTTCCTCAAACGCAATATCTCCAAAACGAAGCTCATAATATTCCCTCCCCCACTTGCTCCTTCCCCTGACTTCTCATCAATTATGAGTCCATCCCTGCATGCCAGGGTGCTAGTTTTAATTCTAGACTCTGAATTCTCCTTTTGGTCCCACATCCAATCACTGTCCAAATTTTGCCACCTCAACCTTCACAAGATCTACAAAATACGCCCCTTCAGGGTTGTAAAGCTTGCACTTGCGACCAGGCCCTGGCATTCCGCCATGGTGACGGGTCTCAAAACGGCAGCTCCTCTCCAGCATCAGGGCAGCAGCTGGCTTGTCTCTCCACTCCCAGTGTAGGTCTGTCTGCACTCTGCTCCTCCAACACTGGCATGCTCTGGACTGGGGGCTGGAGAACAATGTGGGGGGGCAAACCACACTACTGCTGTGCTTGCCAAAACCTATTTTCCAAAGCCACCTACTGCTACACCTGTGTGAAAGGCTCTGCTATGTGTGTGTGTCCTGATCTCCTGCTCCCCAATTCATCAATATCCTAGTCTCCCTCAGTTTACTGCTCTCCCAGTGTACCTTGATTTCTTTTTGTGCCCTCATTATTTGATCTTCTAGGGTCCCTTGACTTTCTCCAGCCAGCAATCTAGTGTTTTCCTGATGATGTGTGCAATCTCTATGTACCTAGCTCCAGCATGCCGTCATAAATAGATCTTCATGATGGAATAGTTTCTAACTTGCATTGCATAGAGAAAAGAACTTGCATTGTGTGTTACCTTCTCTGTGGTGTTTGGTGTGGTGCTGGTTGTTCTGACCCCTGTATATACATTACACTTATATGGGGATGTTGCAGGCTCAGGGATGTGTACAGATTCCCATACTTAGTGTCCTGAAGTGTGCAGCAGAACTCTTTCACATGTTCTGTAGCAGTCCCCCTTCCTGTTGTCTTGGGAAATCATTTGTGACCCTTGTGACCCTGGTTCCGCCACTGCTACACAAATCAACAATGCCCCTTCCCCCTCCATCACTCTTCACTGCTACAATTCCACACCGACTTATCCCACTCCACATAAAACACCTCCCGTACAATGTCTCTCCCCTTCCCTCCCATTACTCCTCACTGCACTGATGCCACACCAGCTTATCCCACTCCACATACAACACCGTCCATACAATGTCTTTTCACCCCGCCCATCACTCCTCACTGCACTGTTCCCACCCCAGTGGTGGATCTACCAGGATCACAAATGTAGCACTTGCGACTGGGCCTTCGCGTTCCACCATCGTGGAGGGGCCCCAAGACAGCAGGAAGGGGGTCTGCTGCTGAACATGCGAAAGGGTCCCACTGCGGGACCATAATTAATGGCCCAGTGATGGGAAAAAGGGCCCAATAAGAAAGGGATCAACAAGAAGGGCCCAAGGCTCAGAAGGAAGGGCCTCTGCCCTGGAGGGAACGGTCCCTGGCCTGGGAGGAAGATCCCTGGGCTTGGAGGGAAGGTTCCTGGGACTAATGGCAAGGGCTACAGGACCAGTGGGTTAGAGGGGCCCTTCGAGGTTTCTTGCACCAGGGCCCTAAAGGTCTTAGTTATGCATCTGCACCCCTTCTTAACCTATGACACCACAAAGCTTCTAATTTGCTCCCTGGTTAGCTCTCACCTCAACTACTGCAACTCCTTCCTCACTGGATTACCTTAATATAGTCTACTCCCCCTTCAGTCCAACATGAATGCCACTGCCAGACTCATCCATCTTGCCAACCGCTCAATGTCTGCTACTCCTCTCTACCAATCCTTTCACTGACTTCCCTTCAGCCAAGGAATAAAATTCAAAATATTAACAACAACTGTACTTTTATTATCTCCATCATCTCATCCCCACAGGCATTATCTTTTGTATTACCTGAACCTCCCTTTTAGATGATAAATTCTAATTAGCAGGGCCTTCTGACTGCTCTTGTATTGAATTATACTGTAACTGTATTGTCTGCTCTTATGTTGTATAATGCCGCACAAATGGTGCAATATAAATCCTGTATAATAATAATAATTGTACGTATATTCACAACTACTTTAACCACTTGCCATCCTGAGGATTTACCCCCCTGCCTGACCAGGCCATTTTTTGCTTTATGGAAATGCGTAACTTTAACTGACAATTGCAACACTGCACCCAAATAAAATTTCCGTCCTTTTTTTGCCACAAACTGAGCTTTCTTCTGGTGGTATTGGATCGCCTGTGCGTTTTTTATTTTTTGCGTTCTAAAAAAAGTGACAAATTTGAGAAAAAAACTATATTTTTGCGGTTTTGCTATTAAACATGTCCAGTAAAAAAAATGTTAAATACATATCGTCAAATTTAGGACAAAATGTATTCTGCGACTTGTCTTTGCTAAAACAAAATCCCAATATCTGTAAATTAATTGGTTTACGTTAAAGTTATAACATTTACAAACAGCGATATATATATACTGGGATTTTTTAATAAAATTTTTTTTTTACTAGTAATAGCGGCGATCAGCGACTTATAGTGGGACTGTGGCGGGCATTCTGACACTGCGGAGAACTGACTTGGTGTCACTGACATCCCCAGTGATACCAATACAGTGATCAGTGCTAAAAAAAAAGCACTGACACTGTACTAATGGCACTGGGAAGGAAGCGGTTAACATGAGGGGCGATCAAAGGGTTAACTGTGTGCAGGGAGTGTTTTACTGGGGGGCGGTGTCTGTGTGCTTCATTGTAAGCACACTGCTTTGGATGGCTGTGCTGTGCACAGCCATCCAAAGCAGTGTACCCGAGCTGATAGGGAGGAGAACTGTTTGTAAACAAAACAGATCTCCTCCCCATTGGAGATCCTCATTAATCACCGGCCGGTACCTGGTGATTGACAGCCACGGCCACTAATGGCAGCGTGGGAGGGCGCCCGTCCCCTACCCAGAAATGCAAAATTAAGTATATATATGTGATTTTTGTGTACCCGTGGCGCCCTGTAGCAGTATATCTGTTACAGGGCGGTCGGGAAGAGGTTAATGACTCTCCAATCTGTTCTTCATGAAATTGTTTCTTACTGTGTTTTTCTGCATCCCTATAACATTCTCCGCAAACTAATTTTCCCCCTGACTTCTGTTTGCTTGGCATGAGCAGATCACGTTAGTTGTGGTCATGTGCACTGACCTTTGTACACTACACTTCCAATAGTCCATCTTGGGAGAAATCGAGGGTGACTTCATTCCTACATACAGTAGGTTTATGGAGAAGGAATGTAGTCAACCTTTGATGGGAAGTCGTACAACAGCAGCAAAACAGAAAAATTAATTTGGAGGACACTGAGGCGCAGGAGTGACATCATTGCGCTCCAGCCATTCAAGTATCTGAAGAGACAGAACCCTGCTGGAAGGGGCAAAGATAAAAGCATTAAGAGCCTGCTAGATCGGTGACAGCACATTGTTGGAGGACACATTATGACAGGTAAATCTGTCATAATGTGCTAGTATGTTTTGCATGCTAGCACAATATGGCATATACTTGAAAAGGTTATAGTGGAAAAAAATGTTTAAAAAGAGTTTACTACTGCTCTAAGAATACATACATAGATTTTTTTTTTTAAACCAAAATATTTTTTTAAATAGATTTTTGGAATTTAATTGGCAGTAAATTATGATAGCTACATCTCATTTCAGCAACAGTGCTCCACTGTTGTACCGATACTGCCAGACGTCCATCTCTTTTCCTGTAATAAGAACAGTTTGCTCTCCAAAGTCCTTTTCATTCTTCCCTGCTGATGTCACAACCTCAGACATGAATGGAATTCCAGACTTCTTTTCTACAGCTTTGTCAGAAACAATAATATTTAACAGTCAGACTTCATGTAGGACTATTTTAGCTCCTGGAATCAAAGAAACAATTCATCTAATATGAAAAAAGGGGGGCATTATTAACTTTAGGCAGAAGCTTTTATATAAACTTTTACTACTAGTTTTATAGAAACCTATTTTTTTTTTCTTCCAAAGCTTTCTGTAGCTACTTGAACAATGCAGTATATTCAAGCGCTCGAGCTCACCCTCATGGTAGATGGTGGAATTGCCCCAGAAATGTTTTCAAAGAAAAGACCAATTATTCTAGAGCCTGTGAGACGCTGCGGAAGCTTAATCCCGCTGAAATAACATTTTCTTTGCACGATTTGTAAATGTGATGTCTGTGTTGGTAAAACTACAAAATAAAGGATCCTACAGAACAGAGAAGAAATTCATCAAATGAATTTTCTAAATAGACCTTAGCTTTGACTACGGTTTAACTTGTATTGTGTATATTTGTTACATTTGTCACATTTTTCAAGTGTGCTTGGGTACCTTTTACTTACGCAGATAACATCAAGACTTACATGTACTTGGGTACCTTATAGTATTGGGAAGAAATACTTGCAGGCAGTGTATTGGGCACTAATGCCTTTTATATAACTTTTGGACAGTTGGTTTGCAGCAACAGATAAACGGATCTTTGGCACTGATGTCAACAGTCCAGAAATGATATACACCAATCAGTCATAACATTTTGACCACTGACAGGTAAAGGAAAAACATTGAACTGATAATGTTGACAATGGCATTTGGAAGTGAGTGGGATAATTGATTGAGCTGATAATATTGACAATGGCAAAGTAGAAAGAAAATGGGCAAGCGCACAGATTTGTGTGAATTTGACAAAGTAAAAATTGTAATGGCTAGATGACTGGGTCGGAACACCTCCAAATCTGCAGCTCTTCTGGCATCTTCCTGATCTGCATGGTCAGGACCTACCAAAGGTGGTCCAAAGAAGGAAACCAGTAAACCAGCAACAAGGTCATGGGTGGTCAAGGCTCAATGAGCACGTGAAAAGTGAAGGTTGGCCCATGTGATCCAATCCAATAGAAGAGATACTGTACCTCAAATTGCTGATGAACTTAATCCTGGTTCTGACAGAAAGATGTCAGAACACACTCTGCATTAAAGTTTGTCTCATATGTGGCTGCATAGCCAGACGAGTCAGGGTGCCCATGCTGACCTGTATCCCCAGCCAAATCACCTACAATTGGCACGTGAGCTTCGGAACTGGACCACCGAGCAATGGAAGGTGGGCCTGGTCTGATAAATCATGTTATTTATTTTTTTTTAACATCATGTGGATGTTAAGCTGCCTGTGCGTAGCTTACCTAAGGAAGAGATGAACTATAAGAAGACAACTGGGCAATGTTCTGCTGGGAAACCTTGAGTCCTGCCATTCATGTGGATGTTACTTTGGAGTCCATGCCTTAACGGGTCAAGGCTTTGGGTGGTCGTAGTGTTATGATGCCCTCTAATTCCTCCTGTATTGAATTGTATTGCATCTGTAGAGTCTGCCCTCATGTTGTAAAGTGCTGAGCAAACTGTTGCCGCTATATAAATCCTGTATAATAATAATGATGGGTGGTCATAATAGTATTGCTGTTACCAGAGGATGGCTTCCGTTATCACAGGTAGTGTCCCTTCTGGGCATAGGCAAAGAATGTTCCGGCTTCACGTTCCCTGGAGTGAAGAAGGAGCCTTCCCTGAGCTATCCCTCCTTGACAGGAACCTGAGCTTGAGCTAATCACCATCCCTCACAAGCTGCTTCCTTTCCCTACTTTTCACTTGCCAAAAGCACACCAAAATGATGTGGGGACCCCTATTTAAAAGCTTCCCTCACCCAAGATGGCCGCCCAAGGTTATTAGAGGTTGCAGCGTCCAATCAGACAACTGTGAGCCACTGAGTCCATGAGCAATTTTCCCTAACAAACGTCACTGGCACGGCAGCGCCTACTTGGCGGAGGAAAACCTACATATCTTTTATTGCAGCAAAAATATTCGCAAAAACAAAGGGCTACTATAAATTACATTTTTATTTCTTCTTATCGGTAAGGAACAGATATCGTTCATCGTTTAACTGCGACTTTTCCCACCTCTTATACAGGAAAGTTCATACAATTGATGTGTATTGCTGCAGACTTACCCCTGAGTGTATATATATGGAGATGGAGGCTGCCTTTCCTGCATGCCTTGGCACCCCCCCGTGTTTTGAATAAAATATGGAGCTGTGTCATTTAGACATTCCTCAGTATGCGTCAGAGGATCAGATCCACGTTGAATGTGTGATAGTTGTGTCTCTCCCTCATGTTGTGAGGTAATAGAATAAACAGAAGCCCGTTTCCTGCCTCCTGCCCTCTGATTGGCTGGCTCGCCCTCCAGGAATGTCTTGACTGCTTTATATGGAAGTGCTCAAAGCCACTCAGAAATCACATGGAAAGGAGAACGTCCAGCGGGAGGAATAACATTCATCTCCATAGCAGAGACCTGGAGACACTCCGCGACCTTGGCACACAGCAATGTAAGAGGAATGTCTGCCTGTCTGCCTGCTGCCTGTCTGCTACTACTGGGTGTACGGAGCGCAGCGCAGCGCCGGGGTACCGCTAGTGCTAGGCTGTAAGGACTGGGAGCTGCGTCCTGCCTGCCCGGCCATTCATAGCTTTCCAGTTATATGGATGGAGAATGTTCTCCTGTTGGCATTTCCAGTCTTGATTATTGAGCTGGTTTTGGTGTTTGTAGAATTTAGTTATACTGAACACAGGCTGGCTTCAGACTGTACAAAGGAAAGATCTCAGGGATGAGGTTTGTCCCGAGTGGGAGATTCCAGTGTTTCCCTGCTGTAGTCTGCAGATACAAATCCTTCTATGTTGTACTGTGTGCACAGCTAGTCCACGAACCAAGAATGGCTTTTCCATCTCTTACACTGAATGTGTGATCCTTCTCTCTCTCTCTCTCTCTCTCTCTCTCTCTCTCTCTCTCTCTCTCTCTCTCTCTCTCTCTCTCTCTCTCTCTCTCCCCCCTTCTTCTTTATTTCTCCTCCCCTTCTTTCTTTCTCCCCCCCTTCTTTCTTTCTTTCTCTCTCTCTCCCCCCCTTCTTCTTTCTTTCTTTCTTTCTCCCTTTCTCTCTTTTTTTCTCTCCCTTTCTCTCTTTTTTTTTTCTCTCCTCTTTTTTTTCTCCCCCTCTCTCTTTTTTTTCCTTTCTTCCCCCTTCTCTCTTCTCCCCCCCTCATCTCTATGTCTTTATCTTCTCTCTCCCCTCCTCTTTCTTTCCACCTCCTTTTTCTCTCTCCTTCCTCTCTCTCTTTTCTTCTTTTTTCACTCTCTTTCACTGTCCCCTTTCTCTCACCCCTCCTCCCCATGTCTCTCTCTTGTTCTCCTTCCCTCTATCGTTCTCTCTTTCTTTCCAGTCCCCCCTTTCTCTCTTGTTCTCCTTCCCTCTTTCTTTCTATCCCTTGCTCTGTCTTTCTACCCCCTATCTCCTTCTTCCCCCTCTTTCTGTCTGTAAGTTCAGTTCAATTCTAATACATTTTATTGGCAGGATCAAACATATTTTATCACTGCCAAAATGATCGAGTTTGTTTGGATTTGATGGGAAGGAGGGAGCGGGGAGGTAGCTCCAAGGCAAGTGTGTGTGGAGGGGGGTAAGGAATGATAAAAGGGGGGATAGGGGGTAAGACAATGGAATCGATTTTAATTATTTCTTGTCTCTCTCTTTCATCACTTTTTCTCTTTCGCTCCTATCTCTGCATGGAGCTCCTTCTCCCTGTGCCTTCATGGGTTTTCTCTAACATTCCAAACACGAGCAGGTAGATTCACTGGCTCCTGTCTAAACTGGCCCTAGAGTGCGTATGTATGCAAATGAGATACGGATGTACAGCTTGTAGAACACTGCATAAATTGTCAGATCTATAGAAAAACCCTAACGAAGAAATAATAAATCATTACAGTTCTCTGTTATGAAATATTATTGAATTTTGGCAAGTGAAATGAACTATTGTACAAGTTACTGAATTTGTAGTGATAGCAGTAAATCTAAGTAATGTGTTGAAGGTTGATATTACCTTTATGAACAAACTCTTTTTATTTTCTTTTTTAGAACCCTTCATTGATTTTGCACAATGGTACTACCAAAGGGTATCTTCTTGTTATTAATGCTGTCAGTTCCTCACACAAAGCAAGCATCAGGTATGAAATATCTCATGTTTTATAACAAGACAAAGTGTGATTCCGTTATCCTCATTAATAAAAATTGTTGCTATTAATTTTTGTTATTGTTGTTTTTTGATACTTTGGGGATTATTTACTAAAACTGGAGAGTGCAAAATTTGGTGCAACTCCACATAGAAACCAATCAACTTTCAGACTTTGTCACAGCCTAATTGAACAAGCTTAAGTTAGAAGCTGATTGGCTACCATGCACAACTTCACCAGATTCTGAATTCTCCAGTTTTAGTAAATCTTCACCTATGTCATACTAAAATAAAACATTATAACATCTTGAAGCATATAGTATATTTTCTTTTTCTATTGTGATCTTACAACATTCTTCTGGTGTTAGGTTAAAATCACAAATTTAAAGCCAATATAGGTCATCTGTAGCTTTTTAGTTGCTGCCTCACTGCAACCTGTTAGTTGTTATGGACATGTTAGCTTGAAGACTTTGTTCTTCTACTGAGTAGTGTTGATAGGAATTTTGGCTTTTATTACCAGGAGCTCTTACAAAGTATTGGATATTTTGTTCTTTCTTTCTTGAATAGTTTTAAACAAGCTTCTCTTTCTACTACCACAGAGAATGGAGCAGAAGACAACAGCGTCTTTGATCTGTTTGAAATAACTGGAATCAGTCGCAAGTTGAGCTCTCGCAAATCTCAAGGAGTTTCTTTAGTAAAGGGTCCTGATCCATCAAGCCCAGCTTACAGAATAGAGAACCCTAACCTGATACCTCCAGTTCCAGAGGAAAAATTTCAGGATCTGCTGGACAGTGTTCGAGCTGAGCGGGGCTTTATTTTATTGGCTACTTTACGCCAAATAAAGAAGACTAGAGGAGCACTCTTGTCTATCGAAAGAAAAGATGGCACAGGACATGTTTTCAGCCTCACATCCAATGGTGAAGCTGGAACTTTGGACTTGAGTATCAGTACAGAGGACAAGCAGCAGGTGGTGTCTGTTGAAGAAGCCAGGCTGGCTACAGGCCACTGGAAGAACATTACTCTTTTTGTGCAGGAAGATCGGGCTCAACTTTATGTAGGATGTGACAAGATGGAAAACGCTGAGCTTGATGTACCCATCCATCATATTCTCTCTGGAGACTTGGCAAGCACTGCTCAAATGAGAGTTGCAAAGGGAGGTGTGAAAGACAATTTCCAGGTAAGTCAAGGCCAAAAACTACAAGTCAAGAGCACGTGTAAGGAAAACACATGGACCAGTAACTTTAGGTTGTGAAGATGATTGGTGTACAGGTTTATATGTAATAGTTGCTGTGAGCGATTATTGTTTGATTCTAAAAAATGTTGCAGACCTTATTTCTATTAAGTCATCTTAGAATAAGTGATTCTGTTAAAAACTGTATCCTGATTTTGTATTCACAGGGTGTTCTACAGAACCTGCGTTTTGTTTTTGGAACCAGTATGGATGTGATCCTTAGAAACAAAGGCTGCTCCAGCTGTAAGTGTAAGCATGTGTGCATAAGAAATCAGGCTGAATGTTAATATGTTGGTAATCTTTGACCATTTGGATTAGTTTAATGCAGAGAAAATCTGGATTTCTGAATTATGCTCAACCACAACAATCCATTGCTAGAAAAATCATTGTCATTAGTAGAACTAGCGTAGCTCTGAATTAAATCGATTGTTTCCTTGTCTGTTTATGAATTGAATAGAAAACAAAACATACAATACATTTTTAGCTATGAACATATAAATAAAGTAAACAAAAAAAAGTTGTAATGTAGAATGCAAAAAACTTATTCTTTTGTTATTGTTTCAGCAAATTATGATTTGGAGAACTCGGTAAATGACTCTCGTCCGGCTATCCGAACCAATTACATTGGACATAAGACAAAGGATGTCGATGGCGTATGTGGCATTTCCTGTGATGAGCTGAAAAATATGTTTTTCGAGATGAAAGGACTTAAAGCAGTGATCTCAAATCTCCAGGCAAAAATACAGAAAGTTGTGAGTAAAATATATGTTGCTTTTAATGATAAAGCTATATGGAAGATATACAAGTTATATAATGTGGACTTTTACTTGTTTTCTTCAGACAGAGGAAAATCTTCTTTTTGCTGAAGTGGTGAAGGTTAAGGTGACACCAGGTGGTGTGTGCATGCACAATGGGATCAAATATAACAACATGGATGAGTGGACTGTTGACAGCTGTACTGAGTGTACATGTCAGGTAATAATTTGTTTCCAATATCTCTTGCTCATTCTTACTCTCATTAGCCAATTTTAGTCATTATTAGTGATAGACTTTCAAAATGAATTTAATAAACTACTTGGCTAGATATAGTCAATATATTAAATAGGTTTCCTCTTCCAGTAAAAAATGAGCATCTTTTTTACTCTAAAGTATACGTAGAAGTGAAGGTCCCCTCCTCGAACATTTGCTTTCTGTTAGTCGATCCCTACTTTGCCAACCATTTTGGTGATTTTTGGCCTTCTATCACAACATAAAGTTGACATATGAACAAAAAAAAACAATTACATTCTATTTCATAGAGGGAAAGATTCGTTTGGAGATGCTAAAATGTAGTTACTGATAACAAGGCATCTAACAGCACAGGAGCAGTCTTGCTTTCATGCCAATTTCTACATTGTTGGATATTGATGACTATATTTTCATTCCAGAATTCTGTGGTTATTTGTCGGAAAGTTTCTTGCCCACTAATACCATGCACCAATGCCACAATTCCTGATGGAGAATGCTGTCCCAGATGTTGGCGTAAGTATCTATTTGCTACTGTCAAAAAGCATAGTGTTGTTCAAAAAATGTTGATTTGCCACCTGTCAACTTGTTATAGCACAATAGACTAATAGTTTATTTAACAAAAGTAAAAAGAGCTTGTTTTAAAAGAAAGTAAAATTTAAAACAAGCTTAATTCTAACAGTAAAGAACAGGCTTTTGATCCTGCAGCATTTCTGATGTTCTAAAACTGGTGATTCATACTTTGAACATACTACCTTAAGCATTTTATTTGGTAGGGGAGGTGTATCTACAGCCTTAGGCTCAACAGTTCATTTTCAAAAGGCATAATGACAAATATGCAGATATTAATCTTGTAAATGCTGAACAAGTTGATTCAGGACAGAGATAAAATAGCTCTTGTGAAAGTAAGACAGCTGAAAGTGCAGAACTCCAAGAGTTAGAACCTGCTTGGTCCTGTGCACTTCATATTTCTGTTCCCTTGGCATGTATGGAACATCTAGCCAACAGATCCGCAGCTTGTACAGATAATGATCCTTCATGTAATTGCTTAAATAGCTTTTCAGTTATGAGTTATGGTTGTTTTTTTTTTCTTTTTAAACATACAATTCTGTATTTAATTGGAATTGGACAACTAAATATAATCTAGTGTCAAGCATGATGCATGTGCTACAGTGTATTATTCTCACACAACAATAAATTAGATACAGAATCCATCACCTTTTAGAGATAGAATAATGAGTTACCTCTGACAGCATATCAAAAAGACACATCATATTATAATAGACATATTGATTTTTATCCATAACCTCACTCATCATGCTTTTTTTATGGTTTACAGCAAGTGACTCTCCTGAAGATGGTTGGTCTCCATGGTCGGATTGGACTCCTTGCTCTGTAACATGTGGTCATGGTGTCCAGCAAAGAGGCCGATCTTGTGACAGCCTTAATAACCGCTGCGAAGGGTCCTCTGTCCAGACCAGATCTTGCACTATCCAAGAATGTGATAAACGATGTGAGTATACCAATTTGTTATCCCCAGCAGTTATTTATACAGTATATTGTGGTAAACCGATTTATAAAAACTAGAGTAAAAAAAAGGTAGAAGCAGAGGCGTCCCTAGGGTTGGTGTCACCCGGTGCGGTTGCATGTGGTGTCACCCCCAGAGGCGTCCCTAGGGTTGGTGACACATGGTATCACCCCTCCAGAGAGGAAGGCGTGGTGCCAATGTAGCGGTAAAATGAGTATCCCGTGAAAATATGTATCCCCTGAAGCAACTGCGCATGTGCTGGTTTCAGGCCGAAGAAGCCGATCGCCAACTTTAGCACAGAGCTGCCACAGTTAACCCCTTACAGGCTGCAAACTGCTGAAGCTGATCCCGCGGCTCACTATGGGTTGCAAGATCAGTTAACCCCGTATAGGTTCAACTGCGCATGAACCCCGTATAGGTTCATGCGCAGTTGCTTCAGGGGATACATATCTTCACGGGATACTCATTTTACCGCTACACCAGGGGCAGCTGTCACTGCCGGGATCACCCCAATAACTGGCCAGGACCTTCACAAAGCCCAGAAGGTCCGCTGGCATCCTGCTCCTGTACCCCCGCACCCCCCTAGGGACACCACTGGGTAGAAGCGTGCCTATAGTTGCTCTGATGCCAGTTATAGCTTATTAGAAATATTTTACAATCTGGGGAACAGCATGTATTCTGATTTCTTCCCAAGATGTCCCCCATTAGGCAAATCTGAGTTTCTTTTTTCAAGTGTTTCAGTTATTGATTTAAACTTCTTATATTCTCTTAGGTCTACAAATATCAATAGTCACCTATAACACTTTTAATAATTAGGGTTCATATCTAAGTTTAAAATCCATCTTATAAATTTAGTACCACAGCTGATAGGATTTATTGGTAAACATATTCAGAGTTTAGATACTTTTACTCTTAGTGATATACAATGTAACATAATAATCATTGTTTTTAACTTAACTAGAAATACATAGTGTCTTTTCTTTTCAGTTAAACAAGATGGTGGATGGAGTCACTGGTCTCCATGGTCCTCATGTTCCGTCACTTGTGGAAGTGGAATGATGACTAGAATCCGACTTTGCAACTCACCTGTTCCACAGCTGAATGGCAAGCATTGTGTGGGTGAAGGAAGAGAAAATAAGCCATGCCAAAAAGATCCTTGTCCAAGTGCGTACCATTTTTTACACTGACTTTATTTACCCTGTGATCTTTTTAGGCAAATATGCACCATGATTCAAATGCCACACTGAGCATATTTGAGGGAAACAAAGAAATAAGTTGTATCAAGTTTCCAGAGTTTGAGAAATGAAATTCTTCCAAAGGTCACATCAGTGAAAAGTTTCTCTCGACAGATCTTTCTTTGTTTATACCATGAATAGTAATTGTGGACAGTATGGAGGAATAATTAATTCTGTAATCTGATATTTTTTCTAGTTAATGGCCAGTGGGGACCTTGGTCACCCTGGGACATATGCAGTTTGACATGTGGAGGTGGTTTTCAGAAACGAGAGCGTCTTTGCAACAATCCCAAGCCCCAGTTTGGTGGTAAAGACTGCCTTGGAGAGAATGCTGATAGCCGCCTTTGCAATAAGCAAGACTGTCCCATTGGTAAGTCATTAAAACACACAGATAATTAGACGTTTCCTGTTTGCCCTTATCCATCAGGCTGATTTTCATGTTGATTAATCCCAATTTAGATGGATGCTTATCAAATCCTTGTTTTGCTCGAGTTACTTGCACAAGCTTCGATGATGGCTCTTGGCAGTGTGGTGCTTGCCCTACAGGGTATAGAGGAAATGGCATTGAATGTACAGATGTAGATGAGGTGAGTTGCAAACGTTGAACATAATTTTATTAACCATCCAGTGTGATAAACCAATAAAGTATAAGAACCGAAACATTTTAATTGTGTCATTATTTTTCTTTATAGTGCAAGGAGGTTCCCAATGCTTGCTTTAGCCTTAATGGAGTGCACAGATGTGAGAATACAGAGCCTGGATACAATTGTCTTCCTTGTCCTCCACGATACACTGGCACACAACCATTTGGCAAGAGCATTGAGGAAGCCAAAGCAAACAAACAGGTAACTTTTTTATTTCCACCTCAGTGTTGTATTTCTAACATCACACACAATCTAGCTACGTGAATAGAATATTCTATAAAGAAGTATAGTTTATAGGTCCATTTTAGCATAGTTATTCTTTCATAAAATAAGCATTTCCCCAGATGTTTTATTTTTCATAATGATGTACAGTAATTTACCTGATTCTGGAAGAGTTTCTAAAAGAGATGGAGAAAGAGAAAAACAAAAAGGAGAGTGTAGTAGTTTAATGATTCTGTGCATATATATCAGGGTTCATTCATAAGGCAAATGTATAAGGTTATTATAGATTTATAAAAAGTAGAAATAAAAGTTTTAATAAATATGATCAATATAGATTGTTAAAAATATATTAGCTGTTTAAATATGCTCAGATAATAATAGCAGATTATTATAAGATCTAGTATATGATATAAAAAGTGATAATACACATAAAGGGAAAATACACAATATGATACAGCATAACACAAAATGATCATAATGTAGTGTATTATAATGCATCTGTTCTGATATAAAATATAAAACATCTTTTACTGACTCTTGATCTCTTCATTAAACCAGGTCTGCAACCCTCGGAACCCATGTCTTGATGGAACACATAACTGTAACAAGAATGCAAAATGCATCTATCTTGGCCTTTACACTGATCCCATGTTCCGTTGTGAATGCAAACCAGGATATGCTGGAAACGGCATAATCTGCGGTGAAGACACAGACTTGGATGGATGGCCTAATGATAACCTTACATGTGTTGCCAATGCTACCTATCATTGCAAAAAAGTAAGATGATTAGACTAGTTTTGTGCAGAAAACAGAAAGTATACAGAGAGCCTCACAATGCTTTCAGTTATGTACACATATTAAAATGCAGACATCTCTTTTGTAGGATAACTGCCCCAACCTTCCCAACTCAGGCCAAGAAGACTATGATAAAGATGGAATCGGAGATGCCTGTGATAGCGATGATGATAATGATGGAATCCCCGATGATAGGGTAAGAAAACAAAGGCTATATTCATGTTTTTCAGAACTGCTAAGCTTTGGATTTCTCTGCTTCTTGTTGAGTTAAACAAAACAGCAGGAATGTAAACACTGCTTCTCTTTTCAAGCAGAAAATATCATAAGGTTGTGAAATTTGCCCAGTAAATTGTGAAATCTTTTGGCTAGGTTAATACTATGAAGTGTTTTGCTAAGAGTGGACTTTGAAAGTGAAATTGACCCTGAGCTTCCTGCAAACAGCAGGATAACAAAGTTTGCAACAGACAGATGTTACCTTCCTAAAATCCCATGCACACATTCTGGCATTTAAGTGACATTTTTCAACAAGACCTACTAAACTTCAGAGGTGTTGCTAAAAATATCACATGTCATTAAACATGAAAACCTGTATGCCTATGAAAACTAATACATACCCAGACTGAGCTAGATAGGGAGACTTAGCTGACTTAGTTACTTGACAGTCAAAAAGGAACATTTTTTTTTCTAGCAAAACTATTTTGTAGTTTGAGTTCAGCTATGTTTCAGAAGTGCCTTCAAGCATTGTTTGTTCAAAGAGGGAGAAGCCATCTGAGATTATTTAGAAATCTTATGTGGATACCACCTAGGGGCTTCGAGGCAGACCTAAAAAACACTGACAGATTATGTTTCGTATTTGGCTGGAGGATACTTTTAATCCGCTGTGCAGATAAAAATCCTGTTGCTAGAGAAACATTGTACTTGCCTGTCATTCCTCTTACCCTGTTATAACAAAAATATTGAGATATGAGATGCAGTACTTGTAACACATTACTTTCTTTTTCAGGACAATTGTGCATTTGTATACAACCCTGCACAGTATGACTATGACCGTGATGATGTGGGTGATCGCTGTGACAACTGCCCATACAACCATAATCCAGACCAGGCTGATACTGATGCCAATGGGGAAGGAGATGCCTGTTCTGTGGATATTGATGGAGATGGTTAGTTTTTTTTTTTTTTTAACTGTTTCTTGATTAATCTGTAGCAATGTCAATTTGTAAGTTCATATGGTGTCACAGCAAAGCATAGCCTTTTACCACCTGATATTACAGGACCTAAGCCCAATTTTACACAAGACAAGTGCAGGTAAAACAGGGAGCATCTGCCCTGAAAGTATACACACCAAACATACATAGGCAAGCTACTGCAGTTTTGACATGCTTTCATTCTCTATCCAGAAATACATCACCTTCATCTTGCTCTTAATGCAGAACAACTGCCTTTCAGACTAACACTCTGCAATGAACATTAATTAACATTAATCTTCTGTCTCAGGAATAAAATATACAAATATATCATAAATTCAAAATGGAAGTATAGAAACAGTGGGGGTTATTTTCTAAAGCTGGACAGTTCAAAGTCTGGTGCACCTCTGCATTGAAATCAATCAGCTTCCAGGTTTTATTGCCAAAGCTTAACTGAACAAGCTGAAATTAGAAGCTGATTGGCTACCATGCACAGCTGCACCAGATTCTGAGTGCACCAGTTTTAGTAAATCTACCCCACCGTGTTCAATCTATATTTTGAGCTTATGTTCCCAATCTACTATATATTTCGAAACCAAGCCTCTAAATCTTGCGTTGAGTCCATTTAAAACATTGTGCCTAATTTCTTTTGTCTGTGTCATTTTACTACAGGCATTCTCAATGAAGTAGACAATTGCCCTTATGTATACAATGTAGACCAGAGGGATACAGATAAAGACGGCATTGGAGACCAGTGTGACAACTGTCCCTTGGAGCACAATCCAGATCAGGTAAGAACTATGTTTTGTATGAACTGTGGACTTGTCTACTGCAATTATCCAAGTTCTAGCTGTCTTTTTCAAGTGCAGATTAGAAAATGCCAGTTAAAATTTGATGTATTTCCATGTGGAGGCACTTTAACAAATAATCTTCAGAGTTTTACATTCTGAACTTCTGGTTTACTCTTGATAGCACACTTATGAACTCCCTGTACCATGCATCAATTTCTTAGCTGACCTTAGGCATCGCTAGTATAGATTTCCCAGTCTGTGCCACTGTGCTCATCATGGATTAGTTATGTTTGTAAAATCTCTCCACTTTAATCTTACTTTATTGCTTAGTTTTAATCTGAACACACATATACATTCCAGTGCTTCACACAGACTGGATTTTCTGTTTTCAGTAGATCATTTCCCACCAAAACATAACTACATAATCTCTGCAACAACTTTATTGTTTTTACACCACTAGCTTTAGTAATTGTGCTCCCAAGACCAAGAGGATTTCTTGTACTAAGACATTGCTTGGCAGTGTACCACTTTATGGACTTACTAGGTACCAGCAAGAAATCAGCACGAGTTTTCTTAATTCCCTTTTCCTTTCATTCACTTAAGTCTAAAAAGCTTGGGTACCCAATTCTGCTTTAATACATAATCATAAGTTTAGCTGTACACGTCAGTGACTGTGTGTTATTTTCTAAGCAGATATTTGTGGGAACATACAAAATTACTTATGCTCCATGTCACCACAAACACATCAAACAGTAGGTTAACATTTTTTTGTTGTTAATTCTATTCCAGACTGACTCTGACTCCGATCTCATTGGTGATAAATGTGACAGCAATGAAGACATAGATGAGGATGGTCATCAGAATAACCTGGACAACTGTCCTTACATCCCCAATGCCAATCAGGCTGACCATGATAAGGATGGCAAGGGTGATGCTTGTGATCATGATGACGACAATGATGGCATTCCAGATGAAAAAGATAATTGCAGACTGGTGCCTAATCCTGATCAGATTGATACTAATGGTAAGATGAAAATTGAAGGATTTTATGAATTTCATGAAGGTGCAGCCAACGCATCTGACAGATTTTATTTCATGTTTGATATCAGTCGTACTTTAAAAAAAATACATGAGACTAATCTTTCTCAACTTTGTAGGTGATGGACGTGGTGATGCCTGCCAGTTTGACTTTGATAATGACCAAATTCCAGACTCTGAGGATGTTTGCCCCGAGAATTATGCAATCAGCACAACTGACTTTCGCAAATTCCAAATGGTGCCTTTGGATCCAAAAGGAACATCACAGATTGATCCCAACTGGGTGGTCAGGCACCAGGGAAAAGAGCTGGTACAGACTGTCAACTGTGACCCTGGCATCGCTGTTGGTAAGATTCCATTAAAGAGAAAGTATAACATATTTTAAATGAGCACAGGTTTTGAGTTCTTACAGTAGTCTATAACAAAGTAATTTTTGATGTGACTAGTGGTCACTGAAGGCACTGCAAAGCAGGAAGCAGAGCCTGGGTATGCACCGAGCAACAATAACTGCCCCCATGCACATACATATTTACAAATTATATAAAAAAGCACGGTATTGAAAACTCTAGTATAAAATGACATTTAAAGCAAACATTTGACTATTTACATTTATATCCCCAAAAAAATTTTTAAACTTAAAACAGTAATACTGTAGATTTTTACATTTATGTGATTTAAAAACAGAGTAAAAGACCATTTATTTTTTTTATGCCATTTATTTTTTATTTTCTTTTAAGGTTTTGATGAGTTTAGTTCAGTGGATTTCAGTGGAACCTTCTTTGTCAACACTGAGAGGGATGATGACTATGCTGGCTTTGTGTTTGGCTACCAATCAAGCAGCAGATTTTATGTGGTTATGTGGAAACAAATTACCCAGACCTACTGGGACACAACGCCTACTAAAGCTCAGGGATACTCTGGTCTCTCTATAAAAGTTGTCAACTCAACAACTGGGCCTGGAGAACACTTACGGAATGCTTTGTGGCACACAGGCAATACTGCAGGACAGGTAGGTGGTTCTCTGTATCATTTACCAGAAACATCTGATTAGTTAGTAAGCACCATACAGATGACAATGTTTCTGTAAGATAAAATGTTACCTCACCCAATATTAAATGGCTTTCATGCTAATGTGCTTTTTGTAGGTTCGTACTTTGTGGCATGACCCTCGTCATACAGGATGGAAAGATTTTACTGCTTACAGGTGGCATTTAATCCACAGACCAAAGACTGGATTCATTCGGTAAGAAAGAAAACGTTATCCTGTTGTTGCCATGTTTGGATACCAAAATTAAAAGAAATATTAGACTATGTTGATAATTTAATGCCATCTCTCTTTTTTAGTGTTGTAATGTACGAAGGGAAAAAAATAATGGCTGATTCAGGACCTATTTATGATAAGACATATGCTGGAGGAAGATTAGGACTGTTTGTATTCTCACAAGAGATGGTCTTCTTTTCGGATCTTAAATATGAGTGCAGAGGTGAGTAGCTCAATAGTTTTGTATGTATTATCAGGGCATTGTGATGTGATTTAATAGATTGTATGCAGTTTTCTCAATGCAAGTATGACATAGTCCCCAATCACTTATAAATAGTTTACCTAAAGAGGATATGTTTAATCTAAGAGCAAACTGATAGAAAAAAAGGCATCATCCATTGACTTGTTTTCAAGATGGAAGACCCAGGACTATCTGTAGTAAATCACTTTGCCTGAGCAAACCTATGTCCAGTAAAGTGTTGGGTCACATAGGATGCCTATATGTCCATTCGCTCCATGCCAAAGACTCACTAACAGTGAAGCAAGGATGATTATAGCCCTGTGCTATAATTTTGAAAACAAGTCATTAATAGCAGCCCCTTGCTGAGGATAGAAACATGGAGGCTGTCAATGCTGACCTGTTTTTTGAAGTTGCATACATCAGAGCCATTATCCTGGTCTTGTCTTCACTACATACAGAGGCACTAACTGGGAAAAAAAGCGTGTACATATCAGGTGACTTGTTGGGTGAGATTCAGGCCAGTGACTTACCAACAATGTATAAGGGTAACAGCCCCATAGCATGAATTTTCAAAAAAAGATAGTGGGAGCTCTCTTACATTTATCCTGACAGGCCCCTTTCTTTTGTAAGAGAGTAGTAAAGCACAACTATAGATCTCAAATAAAGTTCATGTCTCCCTGGAATTCTGCAGATCAGTTTGGTTATAGGTAAAGGTATTTATAGGTAGCTGTTTAACAAAAGAACCATATCTCCTCTTTTATGATAAGCACCACTTGTTCACATTAAGATTATCATAGTGCTAGCCACAGCCATGTTTGCATAGCTAAAATGTACACAGGACAGGGGTACATTTAAAGGATAAAAGTCTTCTGATTGCAATGAAAGTAATGACTGTTTGGGAATGCTTTAGGACACAGTATAATAATATTATCTTTCCTCTTTCCTTTAGACTCATAAACCTGGATCATATGCATTCAGTGAATGTTAAGGAAACCTCATAGCACTTTTGGAAATGTTAGATGTGTACCATTTCTCGGATGCTTTCTTCCATCCATTTTCTTATTTTCCGTTGAAGCAAAAATAAATCCACTCCAAGGACTTGTAACTAAGGAAGCGACTGTAACTTATGAAAATGATTGACTAATTATGAAATCTTGGAATTGATTGCAATTTTATGGTAGCCACAAATCTGCCATAATGAAACAGACATTCATAAACAAGTGCCTCATTGGAGATGATTTACAGAAAGGAAATAAAAAATAGACATGATCGCATATGGTACTGCCCTTAAAAATACAACAGGAATAATGTTGGAACTCTGAGTGCTATGTATTGGAAATTGAAAAAAAAACTATTGCAAATAGTGCACATAAGTGTGTTTTACAGGAATGGTTGCTTCACTGCAAAAGTAGAGAGATATGTTAATTTAAAAAAAATAAATATCTCTTTTGGAGAGACAACTTTCTGCTATTCAGAATGGAGTCACCAGAGTATAAATAGGTAGACTACAGATGTAGATATGACTGCCATAAAACTTATCGGCGCGTGAGTGTATTTTTTAAGTGGATGGCTGTTAGTAACATTGCAGCGTGGATGTTAGTGTCGGACTGTAAGTGTGTATGTACATATAGTATGTGTGTGTGTGTGTGCATCATATGAACTGTGTATTCAAGTTATGCACTTCTTCTTCATTTGCAAAAAAAAATGCAATTACTCTAACTTGGTACAGCACAGTTCAGGCATACACCGTATGTTACATTGTGTGAATTGTGTAAGAAAGACAAGGAGACAAATAGGAAAGATAGTGGAAACAAAATCTATACAGGTAAACATTTTGAAAAAGACAAAAAAAAAGTCTTCTTACTGGAAAATGAAAAAGACAGGTAGGTCAGATCTAGTTATTGTTGTTTAGTTTTTAAATACAGTTCAAGCTGCACTATTGAAACGTTTCTTCAGGCAAGACTGCATAGCATGTTGATCTTGCTAAGGAACCGGAGGGAGAGCAAGGCAAGAGGGGTGGAGAGTTAGGTACAGCACACTCTCTGTACTAAATGTAAACCATATGTCTCCATATAGCCATATAACACCCTAATTACGCTATGGCAGGTAGACAGTCTTTCTCCGCTTAAGTACAAAATAATTAAGAGTAAACCAGCAGATTTAAAACTTCAAGTACAATATTACCTCATTGTGTGATTGAGATTCAGAAAATGTTTTTGATTTAAGAGCAGAAAATTGGAGAGATATTTAACAAGTATAGAAAAAAAAAATCTACTGTAGTGTTAATCAGTTCTGTATATAGTTACAGTGACTGAGTACCCCCAGGAAAGTATTTTAAACTTGTTTTTAATAAAGAGTTTTGTGATATTTTTTCTATATTTTAGTAATTACAGTGCTTTTTTGTATAAATGATTTTTATGTGTATTGCTGATTAGTGTTATGGGTATTTTGTAGATATGCTATTTAAATAATTTATCAGGAACTGCTTCCTGTAGTGTCTTTGCTCCTATTTGTATAAACGATTTTGCACTTGAAAAGAGCTTTGCAATATCTGTCTCAATTTTGTAATATCAATGTATACTTTTGTGATACAGAAAGAGAAAACTATGCCTTTTGTATACATTTTTAAATGTGTTTTTGTAAATTATACAGCAATTGTTGTCATTAAATATATAATAAAATATAAAATGTAATTTGTCTTTTCCTTTAGGTAACATTAGTTGGTATTTTGTGGTGTTATTCCTGGTCAGTTGTCAGGGAGCAGGATACACTATATAAATATATGAAATGAAATAGATTTTTCCCACACATTAATATTTTTAAAGAGGTATGCCATTTTTGGTTAATAAAAGGATATCTACTTAAAAGGAGAGTAATGCCTGGTGACAGTCCTCTTCTGCAGGATTTCATCTGAAATTAGTCATTTTTGTTCAGCTGATAATTAAGCCCCTTATTCAAAAATTTTCAGAAGTCAACTAAGGGGTTGTTCCCTTCAGATGTACTGTAAATCTTCCTACTTCCAACAGAGTTTTGAAGAATTACTTATCATTGTTTTATTCTAGCTCTGTGGATCGTTAATGGCTTGTTAATGTAAAGAAGTATTCACTTCTACAAAAAAATCAGTTTAGAATAACATAGCTGTTGATGTCTTTCACCCAAATACTGGTAACTAAAAAGGGCCATAAAATGGACATTTCACAAATATTTAACAACCCTCTATAGTGATGTTCAACCCTAAAGTGATTTTTTTCTCTTTTAAATTAAAATAAAAAAGATACACATTGTTCAAAATAAATTAAAGGAACACTTTGAAAACACATCAGACCTCCAATGGGGAAAAATATCATGCTGGATATCTATACTGATATGGACTGGGTAATGTGTTAGGAATGGAAGGATGCCCCATCGTTTGATGGAAATGAAAATGATCAACCTAAACTGGACTGAATTCAAAGTCACCCCGAAAATCAAAGGGAAAAAATGATGCAGTTCATTTTTCTGAAATTTCATTGCAGCAACTCAAAATGGTACTCAGTAGTTTGTGTGGCCCCCACATGCTTGTATACATGTCTGACAACATTGAGGCATTCTCCTAATAAGACGACGGATGGTGTCCTGGGGTATTTCCTCCCAAATATGGACCAGGACATCACTGAGCTCCTGGACAGTCTGAGGTGCAACCTGGCGGTGTCGGATGGACTGCAACATATCCCTGATGTGTTCTATTGGATTTCAGTCAGGTGAGTGTGGGGGCCATTCAATGGTATCAATTTCTTCATCTTCCAGGAACTGCCTGCATACTCTCAAAAACATGAGGCCGGGCATTGTAGTGCACCAAGAGGAACTCAGGATTCACTGCACCAGCGTATGGTCTGATAATGGGTCCAAGGATTTAATCCTGATACCTAATGGCAGTCAGGGTGCCATTGTCTAGCCTGTAGAGGTATATGTGTCCCTCCATGGATATGCCTCCCCAGACCATCACTGGCCCACCACCAAAACAGTAATGCTGAACGATGTTACAGGCAGCATAACGTTCTCCACGCCTTCTCCAGACCCTTTCACGTCTGTCACATGTGCTCAGGGTGGACCTGCTTTCATCTGTGAAAAGCACAGGGCACCAGTGGCAAACCTGCCAATTCTGGTGTTCAGTGGCAAATGCCAATCGAGCTGTATGGTGCTGGGCATAGAACACAGGGCCCACTAGAGGATGTCGGGCCCTCAGGCCACCCTCATGAAGTCTGTTTCTGATTGTTTGGTTAGAGATATTCACACCAGTGGCCTGCTGGAGGTCATTTTGTATGGCTCTGGTAGTGCTCACCCTGTTCCTCCTTGCACAAAGGACCAGATACGGGTCCTGCTGATGGGTTAAGGACCTTCTGCAGCCCTGTCCAGCTCTCCTAGCGTTATTGTCTGTCCCCTGGAATCTCCTCCATGCTTTTGAGACTGTGCTGGGAAACACAGCAAATCTTCTTGCAATGGCACGGCCTGTGCCATCCTGGAGGAGTTGGACTGCCTATACAACCTCTGTAGGGTCAAGGTATCGCCTCATGCTACCAATAGTGACACTGACCCTAGAAAAATGCAAAACTAGTGAAAAACAGAAAAGATGAGTTGGGAAAAAAATGTCAGTGGCCTCCACCTGTAAAACCATTCCTGTTTTGGGGGTTGTCTCATTGTTGCCCATCTAGTGCACCTGTTGTTAATCAGTTTCAGCTGCTTCTGGTGTTATTAAAATTAACAACCCCCTCTGCTACTTTTCTGACCAGATCAATATCCCAGGAGTTTAATTGACTTGATGCTATACTCCGATTAAAAAATGTTCCTTTAATTTTTTTGAGTAGTGTACTTAACTGCTCTGTGCAATTATATTGTACAGAGCAGTCTCTTACCCCCTCTTTGGCAGTTCCCCCACCAGTACTTTCTGCCCCTTTTTTCTTCCAGGTGCCTCCTTAGCAAGCCAGATGCTAAAGGGGGCAATAGTGCACATGTGCTCCCAAGCCAAGCTGTGTTTGTCCGTAGACACAACGCCTATAAGCCATACCCTGCTTCCTCTTCACAGGAGTTTGACTGACAGCAGCAATAGCCTATGGCTTCCATTTCTCTCAGTGTTTCCTGTGAGATCAGGAAGTGAGGGGAGCAATGCTGCAACCAGTACATTGCTGGAGATGTGAGAAGAGTCAGGTAAGTGTTTAGGGATGGAGGTGGGTAGGATTGATAGTTACAAGTTTTTTTACCCTAATGCAGAGAATACATTAAAAAAACATTTTGACTTTCAAACCACTTTAATTCTGTTTTTGGAGAAAATAAAAGATTGACATTTAGAGTAGAGCTTGCTAAAGTTACCTTCACTCTATGTGATGTTGGACCTGTTAATTTTTACTGACAGGAGATCCATCTATTCTGCTATACAGAGAACAGTAACATCATGCCACATGGGTTTGTTAAAATATACACGAGACTAAGTGAAGAGTAGAATTACATTTTATCCATAAATAATAAACTAATCCAAAACATATTTGTGCTCCTTAAACGTTACGTTCTTTTTAATTAAAGAATTTATCATTCTTTTCTTAAAAAGTATTTCTACTTTTTCTGTTAAATTTGAGAAAACCCCAATATTTTTTTTTATTGTTCATATTTACACGGCATACCCAATAAAAAAAAATTCTTACCTTTTAGATGTTTCTGAGGAGATGTTGTGATTGTTTACTTCCCAGAGTACAATAGCTCATCATGATTTGTCCTGATAGGTGGGATGGGGTTGGCTAGGTCCAGTTCCCATTCACATACAATGGAGAAACCCAGCTTCTAAACCTTTAGCCCCGGTTCACACTACAAACCGCATTTCTTTGCAGTCCACATGCGATTCAATGCAGTGTGATTTGAGCCCATTCATTTTGAACGGGCTCAATTTGCACCAAAGAGGTGCATGCACCACCCCACAACTGTGTTGCATGGTCATTTTGTGCCATGCAATCCAGTGCAGGCAAAAGCACTGTGTTTGCGACCTGCATTTGAGCTGTCATTAGGATTGCACTGACACCAGCTGTGGATCGTAAGGACAGTGCAATTGGCATGCGGTGCTGGAAATGCACACAGATCATGTCATTTCCTGCATCATATTAGTGTGAGCCTAGGTTTAACCGTTTGCTAAGACAGATTGCAGTTTATTTACTAAAGCTGGAGAGTACAAAATCAGGTCCACTTCTGCATAGAAACCAATCAGCTACTAGGTTTTATTGTCAAAGCTTTATTGAACAAGCTGAGGTTAAAAGTTGATTGGCTGCTATGCACAGCTGCACCAGATTGTGAGTGAACCAGTTTTAGTAAATCTCCCCCACAGTGTTCAAATCTAGTACAATTGACGAGATGATATCTGCACTGCAAAGTACGAATGGGGTTAATTATGGTAAACCCAGCTTCCCAGATCCCCTCATAATCAAAGAGAGCGAAATAGATTCTTTTCTTTGCTGGAAGTTCCAAAAGAGAACATCTAAAATAAGGAAAGCTTCTATTTGTATTTTTTTTAAGTTATGCTATGTGAATAAGGACATGAACCAAATATAAAGAAGCATTATCCTGATTTGGCTGCAAAAGTGAAAAAAACTCCTAGGTATACAGATTTACTTTCTATTTGTATGTGGTCACTTTGATGGCCTCTCTGCGGCAGAACGCCTAGACCAGATGACTAGAGATTCAGAAAACTGTTAACCTATTCTGTTTGAAGTTTGGTAATAATAATAATAAGTGTATGAACCCAGAATGGGTAAAATGTAAGTACACAGCATTCCGGTTTATCAGCAAAAATGCACAGATAGGAACCACAATGAGGACCCTTGACAGGCAGGGTAGCAAACTAGAACCCAGTATACACAGAAGTGTGTTGTAGAGAGCAGCTTGATGTAAAGGTGACTGTATGCCAACCCTAAAACCTAGACAGAAATGCTTTCACTCCGGTCCTGCTTCAATTCCATACTGGATTCCAGGCAGATACAGTATATGTGTAGTCCATATATGTATTTACTGAAAAATGAATGAAATGACTTGACCTCTGATGATATTAAACTCTGAACCAAAATCTAAGATTAAAGCAGGGTATACACAAATCGAAATTTGCACGGTTCAACAGGACTTGGCAAACTCTGGGGCATGTATACTCCTCTCTGTTCAACAGAAGGTGGTCATTAGACTGGCTTCTGTCAAACGGTCCTGCCGGAAAACCAGAGTTCAATTGGCGCGTGCAGCCAATGGCTGCAACACTGATCTGTGTATTCTGATAGGAGGGGAGAGTCAGAAGCTCAGGACCTGGCTCTGTTGTCTAATAGGAGTTCCCGGATCACAAAACATATATGTATATCAGCTGTATCTTAAGTTTTTTTTTTCTAGCTTTAAAGTAGAGGTAAACCTTAAAGTGTTTATAAAGCCCTAAGGTTTTTTATCATAATGCATTCCCCCCAGCCCCCCCCCCTTTTCTTACTTGAACCCAATATGATCGGGCGATGTGCACCAGAGCAGCAGCTCTAGCTGCTGTCTCCTTCCTCATTGGGCAGATTATCAATCAAATGCTGTGACACGAGAGCAGGGGGGGGCTGTGTCAATGGATGCAGATAGGGCGGCTTGGAAGTGAGCCCGCATGGGTGTCCCCCATAGAAAGCGGCTTTCCATGGGGGGACACCCATCAAAGAGGAAGGGCCAGGAGCGCCAGTGGGGGACCCTAGAAGAGTAGGATCGGGGCTGCTCTGTGCAAAAGAATTGCACAGAGAAGGTAAGTATAGACGTTTGTTATGTTAATAAAAAAAATTAACGTTTAATATCACTTTAACTATGTTCTGGTGATTGGTTGCTCCGATCTCCTACTACATCTCCATCAGTGACACATGGAGGAGCAGTTGAGCCCTGCACAGTAGGCCGAGTTTTGCTGTTTTAGTATCCACAAGACTGTGAAGGACAATTCCTTAATCAGAATCACTTGTGAAAACAGTATCAAAGGCCTTAAATAACAGGATTTGAGAGAAAACAGCATGGCTACATGTAAAACTATAGTATAATACTTTATATACTTTTTTTGCAATGTAATAAGGACCAAATGAAAAGTATTATAAATAATAATTTTCTTGATTTGTAAGATTGTATTCTGATCTGTTTTATTCAGAATATGATTATGGTTAAAGAGGTAACCAAGTCAACCCAGCAGTGCAAGAATGACCCTAGATCAAATTGATTTGTGTGCCAGGCATTTTATTTAATTTTTTTAGTTTAAAAATCTAGAAGGCCTGATATATATATTTAACTGATTTAAATATCTTTCTTGCCATAGGCAATACTTAAAAAATTTGAAAAATCTGAGAAAGTAATCCATCTGCTGGATTAATATTTTTTTTTTACTTAGCGAAAATGTAAATTGACAGCTGTTTCATTGTAGTTTTTGCCTTCCAGAACAATAGTTATAATTTAATACAACTGGTTAATCTGACGAACTATGTAGCAAACGTTCTAAAAAAGATACCAGTTGCTTGGCTGTCTGTGGTTTCACTAATTGTAGTTACTAATTCTGAATTAGCATGCACATCAAGAAAGTCAGAAATTAAATATATACAAAAAGCTAGCTTTTAGCTAGGATTCTAGTAGTTTAAGCAGTGGAGGTAGGCAATACACTACAGGCAGATAAAAAAGAAACTAGGATGTACATGCCAGTTCACTGAGGCTCCAACCATGCACCATCCATCCCAGAGTCTTTCACATGCCTGGGAAAAATTGCCGAGATGGAGGAGCTCATTCTTATAGTGAAAGATTCTCCTTACAAGTTCACGGCAACATGGGCCTGTTGGCTTCACTTTCTGAAGATGGATATCGTCCAACAAAGAAAGTCTCCCCAGTGACACAGACATCAACCAATGCTACTGCTACCTAAACAAACCTGTTCCCTTGCAATTTCTCACTGTGTGTTAGGTTTACACCCCTCTGTATTTATATGGAACTGCCCATATTGTCTAGCACAAGGTCGGTGAGGTTGCTCCATAGCAAAGAGGTCCTTTTTCGTTAGTTCCACTTCCACTCCCTACCTCACCACCCAACTTCTCCCTTAATGTGCTCTTATCCCCCCACCCCTTTTATCCCTCTTGGCCTGGAAGAGCCTGCCTCCCAGGAGAGTTTACAGTTAGGAGGATCCTGCAGACTAGTGGTTCTCAACCTGTGGAACCTCAGGACCCATTTGTCCTTGGTCATTAAGGTACGGACCAAAAACTATTTAATTTCCGAAACATAACTTATTCCACAAAAAATGTATGCAGTATTCTATCATGTATATGCACTTTTTAAACAGTAAACAAATGGCTTTCTTCCAAAATGGATAGTGCAGTAATCACAGCACTAGTGAAAATTAAAGTCCCGGTCGTCTCAACATTTATATCAGTGTGGCTGGTGGTTTTTATTTAACCATTAGCCACCTGGCCTATAGCCGTTTGGCGGCGGCAAAAATGCTTTACCTTTCTGGGTGCACGCCATTTGGCGTGCTCCCGCACATGCGCAGTTCGCGCGGTTGCAGAGCTGGGCAGCGGCGCGATCTGTCACCGACCGTGTACCTCGGACACGACAGATGACAGATCTGAGTACCGGCCCCCGTTGCCGGTACCATGTGACCTGCTGTGACCAATCACAGCAGGTCACATGACAGTTGTATACAATGGATGGCTTCATTCATGCCATCCATTGTATACTAGTGCCTAGCTGTGAATGGTCACAGCAGGTCACATGCACATGTCATGTGATTAGCTGTGGCTAAATCACAGCTAAGCACAAAAAAAAAAAACCTGAATGAATCGATTTCATTCAGGTAAATGATTGCTTATAGCAAAGTAATTCTTTGCTATAAGCAAATTGTGTAAAAAAAAAAAAAATAAAATACTGATGACTTCCCCAAAGTAGTACAATGTTACTATGGTAACATAGTACTACTTTGGTCATAGTTAAATATAAAAAAAAACCTTAAAAAAAATTTAAAAAAATGTAATACAAAATTAAAAATAATAAACAAATTAAAAAATATATATATATATTTTTTTTTTCATACTGTCATCAGTCAGTGTCCCTGATCACCGCCATGCCAGTTATATGATGACGCTGTACTGCACTGGTGATAGTATGTAAAAAAAAAATAGTGAAAATAATTTTTTTAATTGTTTAATTTTCCGAAAAATTATGACAAAAAAATACAACTTCAAAAAACTCGCCATGCCTCTTATAAAGTACGTCGGACTGTCTACTTTGCAAAAAAGGGTCATTTGGGGGATATCTGTACTGTTCTGACATTCTTGGACCTCTGGCTCTGGCTGTCAGTACTTCAGGATTGATCAATTTTCAGATCTATCCCATAGTTTGTGAACTCTATAACTTTCCTACAAACTAAAAAATACATCCTAATTTGGGTTATTTTCACCAAAGACATGTAGCAGAATACATCTCGGCCTAAATTTATGAAAAACATTTATTTACAAACTTTTATAACAGAAACAAAGAAAAACGTGTTTTCTTTCAAAATTTTCGGTCTTTTTTTGTTAATTTAGCAAAAAATAAAAACCCCAGCAGTGATTAAATACCACCAAAAGAAAGCTCTAGTTGTGTGAAGAAAATGATAAAATTTTAGTTTGGGTACAATGTTGTATGACCGCGCAATTGTCATTCAAAGTGTGAGAGCGCTGAAACGTGAAAAATGGCCTGGGCAGGAAGGTGTAAAATTGCCCGGTATTGAAATGGTTAACTATGTTGTCACTGCACCAGATGTTTTATTAAGGCATTAGAGTGGCCTGGGGAGGCACTTGCCCTTTGGCCCAGTTTGCCTCTGGTTGCGACCCATTACTTGAGAAACATGGTTATATATCGTAGTATATGTTTAATATACGGACTCCACACTTGAGCCCTTGAGTACTCGAGACAACACTCCCTTCTCCTTCCAGGAGCGAGATACCTTCAGCCTTTTCTATAACACTACACTGTTTCCCCATTATGTGTGTCTCTCTCTCTTCTTCGGTTTTCTGTGAATCCATGCTGTTGCTCAAAATATTATATAGTAAAAACTCTTTATGTGGTCTTTTATTAAACTCTCAAGTATCTTCCGGACGATAGAAGCTAAAGTAACCAGTCTGTAGTTACTGGTTAAAGACTTTTTTAAATATAGGCACCCTGTTGACCTTAAATCAATCCAGTGGTACCATGCCAGTCACTAAGCATCCAAAAAGTTGAAATAATGGCTTAGATAAAACAGCTCAACTCTTTAAGGACCTTTGCATATAAGCCATCTGATCCAGGTGTAAGCCTTGTCACACAGTATATATACAAAATATGTGATATATGTATTAGAAAGGGATATTTGATGTTATATAACACTCTTACAGAAAGACTTTGTGAATCTTTCATTTGTAAGTCAACTTAATCCTGTAGGAGTTAAACCAATGAATACCTGTAGGTGAGATTATGCTTGAAAGGTCATTGTATTCAACATGAATTTGTTTAAAGGGTGAATTTCAAGTGCTGTCTATTTATTCCTTTACAGTACAGTACCATGAACTGAGATCCTAGTGATAAGATCTTTGGGAAGGTCCACCTGAAATCTAGATCTGTGATATTCAGGTGGGTACTAGGCATTGCACAGCTATAAGAATCCAAACCATGTGATGCCGATAGGTTAATTGGCTCCTGTCTAAATTGGCCCTAGTATGTTTATGTATGAATGTGAGTTAGGTACCTTAGATTGTAAGTTCCTTGAGAGCAGGGACTGATGTGAATGTACAATATATATGTAAAGTGTTGTGTAAATTGATAGCGCTATATAAGTACCTGTAATAAATAAATAAATAAATATGTTAAGGGTTAAATTTGGGTTGTGCACTTGTTCATCAGGTAATATATTCTGTATTGTATACTGTATACTGTTCCTCCTTAAAATATTCAAGACAGAAAACATTTACAGGATAAATACAGTTCAGCTTATCTTTCCTCATAACTAAGCTCCTTCATGCCATTTGTCAGTTTGGTTGCTCTTCTCTGCACTTATTCCAGTTCCACAACATCCTGTTTTTTAACTGACTTCTGACCAAACTGTTCATTGTCTTAAAAGTTGCTCTTTTGGCCATACTTCTGTAAATCACAGGAATGTTGTCGGCTGACATAAAAGAGTCAGTCCCAGCTCTGCAAGAATCCTGACAATAATGTCAAGATCCACCCAGATGCCTGACCGGCAGCTGGCTCAGCCTCTCAGCATGCCACTGAGAGCCTTAGCCAGTCGCTCCCGCCTCCTCCATAGCCCGGCACTCCAGTGAGCACTGAAAGAGCAGAGAGCCAGTGGCTAACAGTCACAGTTCTGTGCTCAAAGTAGACCCAAGAATCTTTCATCACTCAGTTCTCAGTGTTAGAGCCAGTGGGGGACAGCTGCAGCTCGGATCAATGCTGTAGCCATCTAGCAGAAAATTGAAACCAGTGAGTAAAACCCCACTGGAAAAGAAGTCCTCAGGAGAACATACTGCGGTTTTAAAACATATTATTTATAGGCATAATAATAACATGGTACAGGAGGCTATATCACCCTCCACCTTTCACATTTCACAAATATGAAATGTGTAGGGTGATGTAGCCTCCTGTACCGTGTTATTATTATGCCAATAAATATTATGTTTTAAAGCCACAGCATGTTCTTCTGAGGACTTCTTTTCCAGTGGGGTCTTATTATTATTATTATACAAGATTTATATAGCGCCAACAGTTTGCTCAGCGCTTTACGATATAACGGAAGACAATATAGCAACAATACAGTTCAAAACAAGAGGGTTTCATTTTTCTGCCATATTGTTTTGGTCCTGAGGACACCATCCTTGGACTTGGGTGAGTCAGCATACTCATTGTATATATTTATTTGTAATTTAACTTGCAGGGGATACCATTTTAGTTTTTGATGTCGCCATCTAGACGAGTATGCATGTGTCTTTTTTATCCCCAGACTTCTCTCTGAAGTCCCTGGCTATTTTATTGAAGTTCTTCCTTAAGGTAGGCTCACACCAAATGTTAACTCTTTGTATATATTCAGTGTGCCCAAAAGCATATATAATTGAAGCATTTTTTTTCCAATTATTCTACTGTGAGACTCATCTGTAGCACAGCAATCATGACTGATTTTATGGGTAAATGGAGAATTAGGTTTTATATAACTATGTTCCTTTAAGCGCCTCCCACTTATAACATAAATACGTCACACCCTCTATTCACCACAGCCAATTATGGGCACTGCATTTCTATTCACCTTGAGAGTACCCAGAGGTTCCCCTAGGTCTTTTACAATCCTAGCAATGCTCATGGCCAGCCGTATCACTTCTAGAAGAAAATCTGAAGAGGAACCGTTACAGAAAACAGGTATGTTTTCACCCTGTAACTGCTCCTCCATAACACTGTTACACTAATGGCAGTGAAATGGTTAATTGTGATCTTCTTCTCATGCTGTGGAAACTATTTCTTTAATTAGTAATTGTGACGGTCGCGCGTCAGACCCCTGACCTTCTCACCAAACTCGTGACCGAAGGACTAGCCAATCTGAAACCGCGATGTCACGTACGTAACAATGCCACACCCAGCTGCACCTTGCACAATGATTTTCCAGCTAACGGACCACAAATCAATCTACTGGAAGCCTGAATGCGATTGTTACTGGGTCAGGTTAATTACGCAATTAACCCCTCACAGTGCCACCACCTCCTTTTTGTACAGAGAAAAAGGAAACTCGGCAATATCAGCAATAACACTATGATGGTTGAGATAATCGTCTGTATAGCACTGTCACCGCAGACAGGTTATACAGAGGGTTAAACAAACACAGTAGCGCTCTTTTAGAGGCAGGAATTCGTAAGTTGCATTAACGAGCTGTAGAAACAGTTCAACACTTTCAGAAAGAAAGATTTATTACTAAAAGTTCAAAAGGGTGCAATAAAAATATTTACAGAAAAAAGATGTAACCAATATACAGAGTACAGAGAACAACAGCACAGCAAAGAGGTAACAGAAAGAAGGTTAAAGTACTTGGCAATCAGCCTTGGGTTAATGTCAGGATCCATCGCGGCGCGCGATTCGCACTAGCGTGCGGGCACTAGGTCCTGGGCGACGCTGTCCCCACGGTTACCGACCCGGCCTTTCTGACCACGCTTCTGCTCAGCCATCCATCCGTCCTGCACGGACCCATCCGCCTCTTCACGTCAGGCTCTTCTCCAGAATATACCTCTGGCGGATCCCTCTACTACGGGTTGGTGTACTCAGGGGCCGCGACCTGGTCTCTGTCTGCTCCAAGTCCATCCCCACCATCAGGGGCCCTGGTGAACAAGCAGACCGGGACTTAGACTCCGCGCTCTGGAGAATCCTATTCCGTGGGTTGCTAGAGGTACCGCCAGGCGGTGCATTACAGAACCATACAGCCATGACTGAGCCTGGAAGAGGACCATCCCTACTGGAGGATATTTGTCAACACCTGGCGGCGCTTACCCAAGCCGTCAAAACATTACAGGATGGGTACACACATCTTGAGAACTGCCTCCAAACATTAGCCTCACCAGCCGCCACATCCCAGAACCCGGTTACTCCTTCTGCGCCAGAGCAGTGGTCTCATTACCCCCTCCGGAACGCCGCATACCATTACCAGATCATTTCAACGGGGTTTGAGGGAAGTTCCGGGCCTTTCGTAACGTGTGCCAGCTCTACTTCAGTCTGCAACCGCAAACTTTCTCCTCCGAGGCTGTGAAGGTGGGGTTCATCATCTCGTTACTACAAGATGAGCCCCAGGGCTGGGCCCACCGATTATTGGAGACCCACGACCCTCATCTGGAGACCGTAACGGATTTCTTTGATGCAATGGCCATTGTATATGATGATCCGCAGCGGGCAGCTTCAGCTGAAACGGCCTTGTATTCGCTCAGACAGGGTCGCCGGGCAGCGGAGGAGTATGCGTCAGAGTTCAGACCTTGGATGGGAGACACACAATGGTACGATGCTGCTCTACGCCACCAATTCCGCATGGGCTTGTCCGAGCCCCTTAAGGACGAGTTAGCCAGAATGGGACTACCTGACTCTTTAGAGAATCTCATCGCTCTGGCCATACAGATTGACCGCAGACTGCGGGAACGCAGATTGGAGAGGTCCAGCCAGGGTCAGAAACCGACATGGGTACTCCCTTGTGCTCCGTTCCAGTCTGTACCAGAGGGAAGCCGGAATTAGGAGTCTGACGATGTACCAGAACCCATGCAATTCGGATTGGCACGTCCATCACTGTCAGCCGAGGAACGCCAGAGATGACGGGTGAACAACCTTTGTCTCTATTGCGGGGAAGCAGGTCATGTGGTGCATTCGTGTCCAGCGAAAATAAGTAAGTGTACTGCTCTTTTTTCCACTGTGTCCTCTAACCAGTTTAACCATTCAAACTACTTAGCCATACCCGTTTCTTTCCCGCTCCCAGGAAGAACCGTGTCAGCGACAGCAATTGTTGATTCTGGGGCATGTAGTTGTTTCGTGGACATAGACTTTGCAACCAAACAGAAGATTCCCCTCCAGACCAGGGAACGTGGGTTAAACATCTTTCTAGCTGATGGTTCACACATTAAATCAGGGTTAGTGGACCGGGAGACCCCACCTATCTGCACTACGGTGGCTGGCCACCATCGGGAGTTCCTGCGTCTGGATGCCAATGCATCCCCTTTGTTTCCAATCATTCTGGGGCTCCCCTGTCTGCGGGCACACAATCCCCGGATTGATTGGAAAACCGGGTCTATCCAGTTTCAATTACCGTACTGCCAGGAACATTGTTTCGCCCAAACCTCCTCGGCTCCCCAGTCCCTCCTATGTCTGGACGGGGACGCCGAGCTGGTTCAGGTCATTCCCTCGGCCTACCATGGCTTCCTTGAAGTATTTAGTAAATGGGGGGCAGACATCCTTCCCCCACATCAGACATACGACTGCCCCATTGACCTGTTACCAGGATCTGAAATCTCTTTTAGACGGATATTCCCTCTATCTGAGCGGGAACTGGGGGTACTCAAGGAGTACATTGACGAAAACCTCCAAAAAGGGTTCATTCGCCCCTCCACATCTCCAGCTGGAGCTGGAATCTTTTTCGTTGAAAAAAAAGACAAGTCCCTAAGACCCTGCATAGACTACCGTGAGTTGAATAAGATCACGGTAAAAAATCGCTACCCACTCCCTTTGGTCCCAGAGCTGTTCCAAAGGTTAAAATCCACAGTAGTGTTCACTAAATTGGACTTGAGGGGTGCGTATAATCTGGTATGCATAAGGGAGGGGGATGAGTGGAAAACCGCATTTCGCACTAGGTTTGGGCATTTTGAATACCTGTTAATGCCTTTCGGACTTTGCAATGCCCCAGCCACTTTTCAACATTTCATAAATCATGTGTTCAGGGACTATATTGACATTTTCGTGGTCATCTTCTCCCCTTCCTTGGAGGCCCATAGGGGTCATGTCAAGTGCGTGCTTGATGCGTTACATCAACACAGACTGTATGCTAAAGCGGACAAATGCTGCTTTGAGCAGCATAGCATCGCTTTTTTGGGGCTGATCATCTCCACCACGGGGGTTGCGATGGATCCCCAGAAAATATCCGCCATTCTGGAGTGGCCAGTACCTACGGACAAAAAGGACGTGCAATGCTTCATTGGGTTCACTAACTTCTACAGGAAGTTCATTAAAAACTACTCGGGTCTTATGTCTCCCATTACCCAGCTTACCAAGCAGGGGGTCCGTTTCCGCTGGACACCTGAGGCTTAAGCAGCATGTAAGGCCCTGAAGGAACTATTTACTACAGCCCCTATTCTCAGCCACCCAGATTCCTTTCTGCCACACATTTTGGAAGTCGATGCCCCTGAGAACGCAGTAGGGGCAATCCTGTCCCAGAGGAAGGGTACCAAGGAGCTGATGCACCCAGTGGCGTTCTTTTCAAGGAAGCTTACATCGGCAAAAAAGAATTACGACATAGGGGACCGGGAGCTCTTGGCTATCAAGACGGCGCTGGAAGAATGGAGGTATCTGCTAGAGGGGGCTACGCACCCCATCTTGATATTCACAGATCACAAGAACCTAGAGTACTTGAGGACAGCCAAGCGCCTGAGACCATGCCAAGCCAGATGGGCACTCTTTTTCTCCTGATTCGTGTTTCATATCACGTATAGACCTGGAGCCAAGAACACAAAGCCCGACACCCTTTTGCGCATGTTCGAGGACCTGGAAGAAGCCCCGAAACCAGATACTATTCTGTCATCAGGGAATTTCCTCGCCCTCCAAACTGAGCTACGCTCTATGTTACAGACCGCATCTTTTGGAATGCCAAACCCACCCGGGGTCTCCCTACAGAGCAAGGAGGGTCTTCTTTGGAAAGAAGGACAGATCGCTGTACCCGAGGAGGCCCGTACCTTAGTCCTGGGATACTGCCATGACCATCCACTGGCAGGTCATTTTGGAGTTGCTAAAACTCGAGAATTGCTCAAGCGCACATTCTGTTGGCCAAGCATGATCAAGGATTGTGAACGGTACGTAAAGACTTGTGCCATTTGTCAGAGGAACAAACCCACCAGAAGCAAGGCCTGGGGTTTACTACGACCATTGCCCATACCGGACCGACCGTGGCAGATGATCTCTATGGATTTTATAGTGGAACTCGGCAATCTTTGTAATTGTAGATCGCCTGTCAAAGATGGCCCATTTTCTATCATTGAGAGGCATGCCCTCGGCTCTGGAAACAGCACAACTTTTTGTAAAGGAAGTAGTAAGGCTTCATGGGATCCTAGAAGACATTGTCTCAGACCGGGGGGTCCAGTTTACATCGAAGTTCTGGAAGGCGTTATGCAAGGTGTTAGGAATCAGACTGTCGTTCTCGTCTGCATACCACCCTCAGACAAATGGGCAAATGGAAAGGACGAACCAGACACTGGAGCAGTACCTAAGATACTATACGTCTTATCTCCGGGACGATTGGCTAGTGCTCCAGCCACTAGCCTAATTTGCGTACAATAACGCAAATCATTCTGCTACGGGGCAATCCCCATTTTTTTCAAATTACGGGTTTCACCCCACATTTTTGCCAGGCCTGGTTTCAGAAAGCTCAGTTCCTGCTAGACAAGATATGCTGGATTTTTTTTCTACTAACAACAAGATGCTACAAGAAGCAATTGCGAAGGCCCAGGAGGACAGTAAAAGGGCGTTCGACAAAAGAAGAAGAGGCAAACTGATCCTGCAACTGGGGGATCAGATCTGGTTAGCGACGACAAATTTAAAGATGTCATGCCCTTCCAAGAAACTGGGACCGAAGTTTGTGGGGCCATTCCGGGTGAAACGGAAAGTCAATGAAGTGGCATATGAACTCACACTTTCGGAAACTTTTAAGATTCACCCAGTCTTCCACGTGTCGCTACTAAAGCCAGCAACGCCAGATCCTTTCCCGGATTGGAGGTCCAGACCCCCGGAGGCGGTAACCATTAACGAACAAGAGTAATTTGAGGTGGAAGCAATCTTGGATTGCAGGAAGAGAGGTGGCCAGACACAGTTCCTGATTAAATGGAAGGGTTATGGTCCTGAGGAGAACTCATGGGAACCAGCCCAAAACGTTCATGCCCCCAGACTTGTCTGGGAGTTTTATCGCAACCACCTACGGAGGAGAGGTCAGTTGGGCACCCAGAGGTTGCCCGTAGGGGACAATGTCAGGATCCATCGCGGCGCGCGACTCTGCGCAGGCGCAGTGTGCCAATTCGCACTAGCGTGCGGGCACTAGGTCCTGGGCGGCCACGACGGCGGCGGAACTCGCTCATGCGCACTTGGGATTGCGGGTGCATGCCTGGCACCAATGATAGTGCAGGGCGCGCTATTTAAATCCGCTCTGCACTGACACTGGTTGCCGTATGGTCTTATCTGCCTGTTCCTGCTTCTGTTACCAGTTATTTGATTGTTGCCGACCCTGCTTGATCCTGACCGTGCTGCCTTCTCCTGCCCTGACCCCTGGCCTGTTTGACCTCTCTTTGGATACCCCCATTGGATCTGACCTCCTGTTACCGACCCAGCAAGTGACCCGACTATTCGGTGCCTGCTGCCTTGTACCGCGCTGTCCCCACGGTTACCGACCTGGCCTGTCTGAACATGCTTCTGCTCAGCCATCCATCCATCTGTCCTGCACGGACCCATCCGCCTCTTCACGTCAGGCTCTTCTCCAGAATATACCTCTGGCGGATCCCTCTACCACGGGTGGGTGTACTCAGGGGCCGCGACCTGGTCTCTGTCTGCTCCAAGTCCATCCCCACCATCAGGGGCCCTGGTGAACAAACAGACTGGGACTTAGACTCCGTGCTCTAGGGAATCCTATTCCGTGGGTTGCTAGAGGTACCGCCAGGTGGTGCATTACAGTTAAACAGGTCAAGTTTCAGTGCAAAAGGGCTCCCAAGTTGGTTCTGATGTTAAATGGAAGAATTCTTCAACTTCCACTCTTAGGCCTGACAGCGTATGTTGTAGTCCCCCAGCAGGGGGTGTCTCTGAAGCCAAGGACCAATGCCTCATTTGGGGAGGGACTGTCTGGGCAGAGACCCAAACTAGAACCAAAATCTCTCGTAGCTCATATTTTGGCTCATAACTTTTCCTAGGCACAAGTAACATTCCACCCGCGGGTAGATTAATATGCAGACGCATCTGAAGAACGTTAGATATGAAATATGAAATACATACTTGAAGGGTTCAAGAGATGTGATTTTCTGCTTTCCTGGGTATTCCAGTCAAGGAGTGTGACCTATCAAACGATTTGTCTGGTCGTGAGCAGTCTGAAGATAGGCCTGGTTTTTATGTAAGTCTCTCATATTCCAAGATATGAGACATAGGGGAAAAATGGATTTTAAAAGTGTTATCTAGTTTCTTACTGCTCTGGAATGTCTTTGAACTCAGGGGAAGGCTTGGGTTATCTTTTTACGAGGTGCCAGATTGCTCAGCTTCCCAGCCAGTCCGGCACCCAGCTCAGAGATGGTTCATAGCTCGGAGCTTGCTGCTGTGCCCTGGCCTGCCTATGACACTTCCAACACACACACCGACCAAATGTCACTGTGGCTCTCAGAGAGGGAGAATGAGGGGAGATATGTTTGTACAAGATGGATGATCCTTTGCCAAGATGGAGGTTGGAGCCAAAATGGTTGAACCGCGTCCATCTCTGTGGGCATGATTGCTACAGTAATAACACTGGGCATAAAAAATGAACACCTCCTATATCCAAAGTTCTATATAGTTATTGAAACCCCAGCAGTGAGTGTATGACTATTGCACCATTCTGTAATACACAATAATGCACATGCATGTGAAATCTTGTGTAGCGATACCCCCGTAGGTGCTGCTTAAGTTTGTTTACTCTGCCACTCTGCCTCTCAACCCCAAGAACTGTCTCAGCCCCAACTGACACACCTGGCAATAGTGTAAGTGCAAGGACCAATGAAAAGCACACACTTTATAATAAAACACAGAGATCAGCTTTACTGTAAGACCTCTATGGGAAGTAATAAACATTAACAACAGGTATTCATTAGGTGAATCAAGAGAACAGCAAATACTGTGACCGCAAGCAATATAGCTCACTTTTACACTCAGGCTGCTTTCAGGGGATTCCAACCATGAATAACCCCAAGAGCAGAGGCGAACACTTAAATGGCAACCTCAAAGTAAATTTAACTCCTCTACATAAATTTGGCTCTATGATGTCCAAGCAGGAGGAGAGCAGAAGAATGACTCTCTGTTGTGTCAGACTTCTCCCTTCTAACCCCCCGACACCACAAGCCCAGTAGGCAAACACTGTACCCAAACTGATGCTTAATAGCTACTTTCCAAGAAAAAAGCTATTCCCTCACACACCATGCAATATAGAGGCCTGAATACGCATGCGCGTGCATGTATGACATCAGTAACTTCAGTCTCTTGGTAACAGGATGAATCTTGGGATCTTCAGCTAGCCACTTTCATTGATGCACGTAAACTCCTTAAACACTTAAAGTATAATTGTAATCCCGTGGCAGTATTTGTAGAGCAAAGCGAATACTGTGTCTGTTCAGCAGGGCCATCTACACAACCCAGTGCCTGGTGAATATGGGCAAAGTATGATGTCTCTGTATGTGTGCAGTGTTCCTGTCATCCGACAGTGGGAAAAATCCCTCTCAATAGATCCTGTGACTAAGGCTCAAACGATCGTCCTGGAAATGACAGGCTCCTCTGGTCAGTTCACGATGAGCAGTTCACACTATCAGTGTGGGCACTGTACTGTAGGCCTCTAGTCTCCGTTTGTATGTTCCCTTGACTGATGCAGATAACTAAGCATGCAGTGCACTGACCATAAGCACTTCTTTGCCAGGTCCAGTCTCTCTCCTGCCACATGCAGTCTGCCTCCCCTCAGGAAAACACAAGATGGAGACCTTCACTCTGCTCTCACTAAGCAGGATGGCTTTTGTAGTTCTATTTCTTTATCAGCCTATCAGGCTGTTTCTGTTCAAGACTGCATATTCCACAATGCTTTGCAGCTGCACCTCCTGCTTGAGAAAGTCCCTGTCATTGGCTCCTTTAATGGCTCCTCTGATTGGCTCTCTCTCTATTACAGTCTGAGAGGAGAAGGGGGGCTAAAATCCCTCACTGCCTTGTCTGTGTCCAGTCCAACTATTAGGTTACACTGGAGATGCCAGTCAGCAGATTACAGCAGTCACAGACAGGATTAATTTCCCCTGCTACACTTGTAACAAGGTATGCAATCTCAAACTGAAGTGCAACATAATGCAGTTGCAATGTATACTGTATGCACAACCTCCACAATAGGCAAGACCAATGTCTGTCTTTGTGTCAAAAAGAGAGATGATATCGTCACATTAGCTGGAAGTCTCTATTGAATCAAGGAATAAAAAAAGCGATCTCCTGGCTAGAGGAATAAATTCATAGTAAGATTGGATGGTAATGCTGCAGCTTTGTAATTCCAAAATTGGAAAGGCTGAACTTATGATAAGCTTCCTGTGACCGCTGATGAGTGTCCGCTGATGATAAAAATGTACTATATCTTCTTAAGCCATTATATCCCAGTAAAAAGTAATCCGCAGTACTGTATATGTCAGTGGTCTCCAAACTGCAGCCTGGGCACCAAATTTGGCCCTTGGCTTGCCTTTACCAGGTCCTTAAGGTGCTATTCCATCTTAGAAAGTTTGGAGACCCCAGGTATAAAGAAACATGATGTGGCAGAAAACTAAGTGGTCCATCTAGTCTGCTCCCCCTTTTTTTATTTTTTTTGTTTTACTTTTTAGTCTTTCTTATATGGTTTCCAGACATATCAATAATGTAAGTGAGCAGTCACCAGAGTGATAGCCAACTCACAGCAAAGGACTGCACAGGACTATTACAATGCACTAAAAGGAGTGTCAAACAGTGTACAAGCATTTCCATGTATGGGTCACAGTGTAATAGCGCTGCTGTTTCTTGTAGCAACCAGATGGCAGCCACATGTAGTATGTCAGTACAGTACAGTACACAGACTGAAAAATGTGCAGTTTGTGACATTAGATCCCTGCCAGCTGCCTGCTGGAGCTGCCTTTGATCTGTGTCTTTGAAATAGCCTTTGATCTGTGTGTTTTAGAATGCTGCAAAGAAGAGAGGGCTACAGATAAAAAGGTACAATTTATGTAGGAGTCTTGTCATGTCACTGGGTGACTATAAGGGTTTGCAGCCACTTTACATGAATTATTTATGAATGAATTAAATGCAAAATGCGAACAACTTCTTACAAAGCCATCCACAGCTTCAAAATACCAACCAAGTCGTTCTCTCTGTTCCTTCCAAGACCTCCTGCTCCCTAGCTCCCTCATTACCTCCTCCCATGCTCTACTCCAGGACTTTTCCTGAGTCTCTCCCACCATATGAAACTTGCTACCTCAATCTGTCTGAGTGCCCCCTTGTCCTCTGTGATGACCTCAGGGTGAATAGCTGTACACCGAGTTCACTATATGAGCCATCAATGTATTTATACATGTTAATCATACCCTCCAGCCCTTAATCTCCTCTTCTCAAGAGAGAATAAATTCAGTTCCTCTAATCTTTCCTCATAGCTGAGCTCCCCCATGCCTCTTATCAGTTTGGTTGCCCTTTGCTGCACTTTCTCCAGTTCCCCAAAGTCCTTTTTGTGAATTGGTGCCCAAAACTGAACTGCATATTCCAGATGAGATCTTACTATAAAGTGTTGGATCTATGCAAGCATTGTTAGGTGGAAAATCACAGATCTAATGATGATTATAATACAGACTAATGCACCAATGCAAGATAGATTCTGATTGGTTGCTGTGAATTCTGTAGTTTACATATACAGTATGTCCTTCTGTAACTGAACATAAAGACCTTTGTTTGATCGGTAACAACTCAAATTGGTTACTGATCAAATCTTCAAGGCCTCCCCACAGCAGTTTACAGCTCCCTACTGAAGATCTGAATGATCTCTAGAATGTGCTACAAATGCAGGATAAAGCTCTTCTGGTTTGGGGAACTTGCAAGGAGCAAAGAGGTTGACACTTTGGCACTTCTTCTGGTGCAATAATATAGTCCTCTGCAGTGTGCATTCCTGTGCTCCCAGTAGGCGCTTAATCTAGTGACTGCTAGCACACATTATTTATGCATCTACTTTTATACAGTTTATGCTGTGGACTGCTTGTTACTGCTATATAATAGCTGAATAAAATATTATTCACTTACATCCTTAATGCACAGGTTTATCATCAGTGGACACTAATTTAGTCACATGAAGCTGGTCGCTTGTTGAGCTTTTCCAGAGTTGGAAATGCAAAGCTGTAGCATTAAGAGCCATTCTTACGATTTATTTACTACTTCAGCCAGAGATTATATCTTTTATTCCTTGATTCAATTTAGGATCCCAACTCATGGGAGAATATTGTATTTAATCATCCATTTCCCTATTTGACAATGAAATGGACAATTGCCTCCTTGCACTGGTTGTGCATATACAGTAAATGTAATTAATATTATACTGCACTTCAGTTTGCAGCTGAGTACCTTGTTACACAGAAGTTGTGCATTCACACACAAGTATATTTACATTTTATTATTTTATTTAAAATAGGGTGGTTAATATGGAAGAAATATTTTAAAATATGAATGATAATCATGGGGTAGATTTGGGCAATAAGAATAATGAATGCAAACAGATTTAATTTTTTTATATTTTTTAATTACACATTTTTACAAAAGCAAGTAAAACAAAAAAAAGTAACAAATAAAAATGTAAAACTCAGTTGCTTTTTCTGAGGCACTTAAATAAATACTATGCCAAACCAACTGAGGCAAATAAAGATTGTTCTTTTGTAATAAGTTACGGTAGGTGTGTTCTCCATTACAAGTGCAGCAAGCTCACGTCTCTCTCACACTTGTCGACCCCCTTCTGGAGCTGGCTCGGGAAGCAAGGCAGAGTAAGCTGCAGCGCTGAAGGCAACTACAAACAGCCTTGGCCAGGGATTTGGAGACAAAAGGTGCCATCTTTTTCAGGAACAGTGCACCTGTACAAGTGGAAAGGATTATCTGCCAGCATTGATAGTGCTTGACACATGTGTGCTTCTAATATACAGATTCTGATAGACGCAAGAGGAATCCTTGCTAACCCGTGCATGGCTAGGAGCTGTAGCTGTTGGCGTTTTCGGTTTCAGCTTATCCCCAAGTGGATACTAAATGTTGGTGTAGTCTTGCTCATTTGTCCTTCCCTTCTGTTCACCTTCCAGATATTTCTTCCTGGACTCAATATACTTCTGTACAGCCATATAAATGAATTTGTATATTTGTATTGGGCCTCTGTCTGCACCATACCGGAGTGCTGCTGTCTCATCATCTGGATGGTCTTTCCGACGTCAATGTCACAGTCCAGGCCTTGCCTGTTAATGGTATCCACTAGAATATCTTTCACTATGACTGTACCAGTGCGTCCAATGCCTTCACTGCAGTGCACCACTATAGCCCAGACTGTGGACTAGACTGTTGAACTGCATTGATCTCTTCCAGAAAGCTTAGTACTCCTCCTGGTTCATTTGGGACTCCATGGTCTGGCCAGCTCAAGTACTGATAATGCCAAATGTGTCTTGGAGGCTCATCCCTGTCTGTGTGGGAAATCTGTAGTTCCCATAAGATGTAATCTTTTTCTAGATGGCAGCAAGGCTCGACACTCTGATACAGTCATAGTCTTTAGTGCAATTCTTATCTGGTCAATAGCAAAAACATTTTTTCCTGGACCTCTCCATCTCTTTATTTGTCATGACAATGACATGAGTGTTCTCTTGATACACCATGGACCAGAAATCACAAACAGTGTTCTGTAAACAACCCTGTGTGGCTATGTAGACTTTACAGGGCTGGTACCCCCCCCCCTCTCGGAATCATCCAGAGCACTCTTGATGTAGTTAGTTTGCATTGATGTAATCTGACCCTGGAATGCTCTCATCCATGTCTCTTAAAGCCACCCTCGTAGTGTCAAATGGATAATAATTTTAAGCAATTAAACAACACTTTGGACAAATAAGTGTGCACTTGATGGGTAAAATGATATGAACCTAAGAGAATGGAGATACAGGAGGGGTCACAATTATTATGGAGGACAAAGGAATATCAGGCTAAGAGAAGAGGCAGAAAGAGTGGATGTAGAGGAGGTTAACAGAATAAAAGGAAAAGAGAGTCTTAGGGGAGGAAGTTTTTAACTTAAGTGAGGCCATATTTACGGATGAAGAAATGAATGATTTGGACCTAACTTTAAATATGATCTCAATAAAAGTTTAAATAAGTTTAATACTTATATACAGTAGATAATTCCAAATTTACTATTAATAAATATTCCACATCAAATTCAGGACTTACCACCAGAGCAAATAATAATACTTGAGTGACAGAATATGCACAAAGTAGTCTAGGGAACACCTCAATATTTAACCCAAAATAATCGGTAATCATTTTCTGGAAGTGTTTAAGACTATGGTTGAAAGTGATAGAAAAAATGTGGCTATAACTCATGGGAGGAATCCTATGAACATAAAGGCAGGCAATAGGGAACTGGAAAAAACAGGAATAGAGTGATTTATCCAGCAGACAAAGGCAGGGGGGAATTGTGATTTTAAATGAATTATTATGATAAAGAAATGCAAAGGTTATTCTTAGATTTGAAGATGACACATACAGGATTTTACAAGGGAATCCTATTTTAGAGTTACAGTTGCAAGAAAAAGTATGTGAACCCCTTGGGATTACGTGGAGTTTTGCATGAATTGGGCATAAAATGTGCTCTGAACGGCATCTAAGTCACAACAATAGAAGAACACAGTCTGCTGAACATAATACTACACAAATATTAGATGTTGCCATGGTTTAATTGCACATAACATGTAAACATTCACAGTGCAGGGAGGAAAAAGTATGTGAAGCCCTAGCTTAATGACTTCTCCCAGAGATAATTGGAGCCAGGAGTGAGCCAACTTTGACTCCAATCAGTGTGATGATATTGGATGTGTTGCTGACAGCTGTCCTGCCCTTAAAAAACACACACCTGTTTTGGGTTTACTGGTTTCAAGAAGCACTGTCTGATGTGAACCATGCCTCGCAGAAAAGAGCTATCAGAAGACCTACGATCAAGAATTGTTGACTTGCATGAAGCTGGAAAGGGTTACAAAAGTATCTCCAAAAGCCTTGATGTTCATGTGTCCACGGTAAGACAGACTGTCTACAAATGGAGAAAGTTTAGCACTGTTGCTACTCTTCCTAGGCGTGGTCGTCCTGTAAAAATGACTGCAAGAGCACAGCGCAGAATGCTGCATGAGGTAAAGAAGAATCCCAGAGTGTCAGCTAAAGACCTACAGAAATCTCTGGCACATACTAACATTTTTGTTGACACATCTACAATAAGGAAAACATTAAACAAGAATGGAGTACATGGGAGGACACCACGGAGGAAGCCATTGCTGTCCAAAAAGAATATTGCAGTACGTTTGAAGTATGCAAAAGAGCACCTGGATGTTCCACAGCACTACTGGCAAAATATACTGTGGACAGATGAAACCAAGATTGAGTTGTTCGGGAAGAACACACAACACTATGTGTGGAGAAAAAAAGGCACAGCACACCAACATCAAAACCTCATCCCCACTGTAAAACATGGCGGAGGGAGCATCATGGTTTGGGGCTGCTTTGCTGCCTCAGGGCCTGGATGGATTGTTGTCATTGATGGGAAAATGAATTCCAGAGTTTATCAAGACATTTTGCAGGAAAACGTACGACCATCTGTCTGCCAACTGAAGCTCTGCAGAGGATGGGTGAGGCAACAGGACAATGACCCAAAGCATACAAGTAATTCAACAAACCAATGGCTGCAACAGCACAGAATACGCCTTCTGGAGTGGCCCAGTCAGAGTCCTGACCTCAACCCGATTGAAATGCTGTGGCATGACCTTAAGAGAGCGATTCACACCAGACATCCCAAGAATATTGCTACACTGAAACAGTTTTGTGAAGAGGAGTGGTCCAAAATTACTCCAGATCGTTGTGCAGGTCTGATCTGCAACTACAGGAAACGTTTGGTTGAGGTTATTGCTGCCAAAGGAGGGTCAACCAGTTATTAAGTCCAAAGGTTCACATACTTTTTCCTCCCTGCACCGTGAATGTTTACATGTTATGTGCAATTAAACCATGGCAACATCTAATCTTTGTGTAGTATTATGTTCAGCAGACTATGTTCTTCTATTGTTGTGACTTAGATGACGTTCAGAGCACATTTTATGCCCAATTCATGCAAAACTCCACGTAATCCCAAGGGGTTCACATACTTTTTCTTGCAACTGTAACTAAAAAAAATTGAAAGATTTGATGAAAAAGGTAAGAGATGAAATAGTGGAAAAAAAAGAAAGCTAGATATTTCATTCCTAATGCCCATAAAATACCAAGAATATACTATGTACCCAAAATCCACAAAGATCAAAAGTGCTCACCAGGGAGACCAGTCATGAATGGTATAGATGCCTTTTTTCAAGGTTAGGGGAATATATGTTTTTTATTTACAGAAATTAGTAATAACAAATCTCTTCTTTTTGAAAGACAGCAAAAAATTAATTATGTTTCTAAACAAAATACCATACAAAGAGAGTACCTTTTTGCAACAATAGTGAATGTGAATTCTTTTCATATTAAAGCCTATCTCCGGGAAAAAAAAAAAAAATCTTTCCTTATGCAGTGGAGCTGTGCCAGCACTGCATGGGTTAACTGCTCTTTTTTCTAGGGGAGAGGAACTATACTTACCTGATCCTCCAATCCCCCAGCACAAGACTGCACCCAGCACCCCTGTGCATCAGTGGTCTTGTATAGTGGACTGTTCCTGATGTCATCACTCTCCGAGTAGGCTCCATAGAGCAGGAAAAGTCCACCGCTGGATCATGGGGGAGCACTATCTTCCAGAGAATCGAAGGATCAGGTGAGTATAAGCTTTCTGCTCACCCCTAGACAAAACAAGCACCTGACGGGTACAGTGCTGACACCACTGCCCCACTGCATGGAGAAATATTTAATTTTTTGCCCAGAGATGGGTTTTAATATAAAACAAAATGATGGCTTGGATGCAGTAAGATAAGCACTAGAATATATATCAGGTTTAAAAATGGAATAAAGTACATTTATAATGGAAACTGGATTTTGAAAACTATATATTGATGATATCATCATAATCAGGAATGGAACTACTGAATAAAAGGAAGCATTTCTAAGATACATTAATATTAATAGATATGAAATTATGTTCTCAGGAGGGTGGCATTATAACAAGGTATTTGTTTTAGATTTTGTTATTTTTAAGAAGGGAAAATATGCAGAAAACATTTTTTAAAGAAACTGCTTTAAACATACTTCTAGTAGCCATCATCTAAAATGGATCTCAAACATATCAAAAGGACTTTAAGGAGCAAACAGTAGTTCTTATGGAGAAGTTTTAATAAAAAGAATAAAAAATAAGTTTGGAGGCTACTAAGAAAAAAGAGAGAAAGACACGAATAGGGGGTTATTGTTAAAGAAGGGACAAGAGAGATTAAAGAATACACAAGAGATTGCATTTATTAGAGATTTCAGTAACAGCATAAACTAGAGGAAAAAAAATATTAAAATGCATTGACTTATTCTTTTAGACATCAATTAAGACTTCTTAAAACACCAAAACACTGAAGGAGGGTCCCCACCCCAAAGGATGAAATCAATCCACAATGTAGTGGGTATGCCAATGAAAAAATAACCTGCAATTAAAAGACTTTTTACATGTGTAGGAAATGTGTTCCATGCACAGTCCATTGTCAGGGCTGGAGAAAACCCATATTCACATCAATGAGCACAAAGAAAACATATGATATTAGACAACTTATATCATGAGATCATACACACGTAACCTATGGGCTGGCGTGATCTTGCAGACTCCAGTATGTGAGTTGAACTAATAGAAAGCTGGCTGTCTGAATTTGGGAGTACAATAATAATATAAACAAAAGCAGGAAGCGCTGGTGGTGAGTGGCTCCTATACCTGAATGAACAAATTATCTTGAGTGCTGGCCACCAATTATTGTGAGTATAAGTGTTTGTTTTATGCCATTTTATTAATAAATTGTTTTATGCAATGGGAGATCCTCTATATTCTGCCTTTTTTTTTACGATTCAGTGAGAACCTCAGGAGGAGCAAGATGAATGGGAACAGCATTTCTGGTATGAACAAAGTGAAATAGACCAACCTGCCATTCAGCTGGATCCTGGCCGGATGGCTGCTTCTTGAGGGCAGTGGGATGTACATATAGGGACTCCTGCTCTCGCTGCTCATGCTCGCCCTCTAGCATATCACAGATAAAGGTAAAGGGCCAATGAAATTGGTCCTGTATCATGTGATTGCTGAGACCAATCACAGCAATCACATTTGTAGAAAAAAGTATTTATGCTGCAGCCAGTTTCCCATTTTCTCTAACGGAGATCATCTGGAAACAGTGTTTCCCCTTGTGTGATTGTTTTTTAATTAATGTTCTAACTATGACAGCCAAATAGTGTCCTTGAACACTAGCCACCCCAGCACATTGTTGCATTTGTGACATTTTACTGGGATGATTAGTGATCAGAAACACTGGATGACTGCTGTGACAAACCGTACCTTTGTGATAACATTTTGCCCTTTCTGTTCCGGTTTTATCACTTTGTTAAGTGTATATGTTTAGCAGCTGTTATGTAGACAGGCATTTTACACTGTTTGTTTAGGGTAATGTGAACTTGTAGTCTTCCACTTCCCTAGATTTCATGCTGTGCCGATTGCTGAAGTATTGTAGAGTTTTGTTTTGGGTGGGGAAAACCAGGTGCCAGACTGTCTGGTGGGGGTGGGGCTGAAGGGGGCAGGGATTACTGCCAGCATGTGCTGTATATACTGAGCTGTGTTCGTGGTTTGGAATATTGGGGAAGGATTGTCTTTGAGCTCTAATACCGCCTTGGTATTAGAAGACTTGCTGGAAAAGGGGACCATTGGCTGAGACGCATTGCTCAGCACGAGGAAGCCCAGGCAGAACGGTTCCGCCACAGCTGTGCTGGTGACACTGTATGAAAGTGCAGCCAGCCAGTGTCCTTGATCACTATCCACACAGTACAGTGTCACTATAGCAGTGCAGCCAGACACAATGTCCCTGATCACTGTCACACCAGTACAGTCAGTAACAGTGTCCCTGATCACCTCCACATCAATCACAGTATAACCAGACCAGTGTAGCCAGCAAGTGTGTTCCTGATCACACCGCATCAGACCATTGCAACCAACAACAGTGTTCCTGGTTACCACCACATGAGTCCCTGCATTACGAGGCCAGTGTAAGCAAGTAACAGTGTTTCTGATTGCTGTCACTTTAGCCCCAGTGTCACCAGATCAGTGAGGCCAGCAACAGTGTTCCTGATTGCCACCACACAATTCCAAGCCAGCAACAGTGTTCCTGATCGCTGCCATACCAGCAGCCAGCAACAGTATTCCCAATCACTGTCACACCAGTTCCAGTGGCCCAAACCAGCAATAGTGTTCCTGATTATTCCCAAAGACCAGTGCAGCCAGCAACAGTTTTCCTGATCACTATTACACCATTCCCAGTGTCACCAAGCCAGTATAAACTAGCAACATCATTCCTGATCACTGCCATATGAATGCAGTGTCACCAGACCAGTGTAAGCTAGCAACAGTGTTACGGATTACAGCAACACTAGTCCCAGTGTTACCAGACCAGAGTAATCGGGCTATAGTGTTCCTGGTTGCCACAACAACAGTCCTATTATCAGACCAGTGTAAGTCAGTAACAGTGTTCCAGATCACAAGACAAACCAGCCCTAATGTCATCAGACTAGTGTAAGTCACCAACAGTGTTAATGATTGACCAGTTTCAGTGTTGCCAGACCAATGCAGCCAGCGACAGTTTTCCTGAACACTGCCACACCACTCCCAGTTTCATCAGGCCAGTGTAAGGCAGCAACAGTGCTCCTGATCATCACCACATCAGTCCCAGTGTCCCCAGAATAGTGTAACATCAGCAGTGTTCCTAAGTGCTAGCCCCACTAGTTTCAGTGTCACCAGACTATTGTGTGCCAGCAACAGGGTTCCTGATTGCTGCCACAACAGTACAGTGTCACCAGAGCCAGTGCAGTCAGCAACAGTGTTCACTGCCACACCAATGCACTGTTGCCGCTGCATGTATTGACCCTGTCCACTTTATGGACAATGTTTATGCCTGTCACCTGAACTGACCAATCTGCATGTCACACTGAGTACATTCCTGTGAGACACCTGAAACCACATGAATTAGTTTGTCCACCCTTTGTTCAGCCTCCTGTTCCATTGAATATGGCATTCCTGGTGGCAATCATGTACCAGTCGGCTAGACTTTCTTGGCCTATAGGTACAGAGACTTCTACAGGTGCCATTAAGCTATATTCCCTGACCACTCATCCAGAGACAATCATTACAGTACACTGTTTTTGATGCAGAGTTGGTTGATTTTTGTGACAATCAGTCCAAACATTAAAAAAGTCTCACACATGTGGTATCACCATAGTTGGGAGGAGTAGCAGTGTGGACATTTTGTGGGTATTTCTACTGTCCTGGTGCTCCGGAGCCTCCAAAATGAAATAGATAGTCAGGAAATTAGATGCATAATTTATGCCCCTTGCAATCCTGAAGGTGCTCATTGGGTTTAGGGCCCCTTTCTGGTTAATTTAAAAAAAGATTTGCACGTGTGTAAGAAGGTTTATGATTGGCTGTATGTTGGCACCAAACTAGTAGAACTCCCCGCCCCACTTAGAAACAACAATGACCAACTGCTGGGAGATGAAAGACTTCACCATATTGTCCCCAACTCCTGGCGATAGGCCCATTCAATACATCCCTGGCCTTAGGCCTTAAGATTAAAGAACAAAGAAATGTCCACACAACAATGTGTTTTTCCGCACTTTATGGTGCACTTTACTTTTGAAGGGCCCTTGCAGCAGCAGACTATAGCGAAATTATTCCAGGATGTTTAGCTCCCATGCCCTGACTCTCTAGGCTCCACCCCATCCCATGCCAAAACTTAAAAAAAAAATGGCATGGCGTCCCCCCCCCCAAATTTCATACTAGACCCTTAGGTCTGGTATGGATTTTAGTGGAACCCCATACAAATTTTAAATAGCATGGGGTCCCCCCCAAAATCATACCAGACCCTAATCAGAGCATGCAGGCTAGAAAAGGAGGGGCGAGCAAGTGCACCCCCCCAAACCTTACCAGGCTACATGCCCTGGTATGCATGTTCATTCTCCAAAAAGTGTCAAATGTAGCAAAAAAGACATACAGTTTTTGTAAAGAAAAACGCAAAACAAAAATCCAATATCAATCACAACAGCCACAATGAACTACACCCGGCGCAAAAATAAATTTAAAAAAACTCGCTGAACAAGATGCGTCCCTTAGAGAGACACTCGCTGAAGGACAGGTAAACATAGGGGTGATGTCACCCATGACGTCGCCAGGTGACCCCGCCACCATGCTTATCTGTCATTCGACAAGCGACAGGACACACGCCGAATGATAGGGAAAAATGGGGATGGGGTCAACCCGTGACATCACGGGGTGACCCTGCACCCATGTTTACCTGTCATTCGGCAAGTGTCTTTCTGTGTGCCTTAGGTCAGCATTCATCGTGATTGACATTGAATCCACTTCATGGGAAATTTATTTTTGGGGGGTTTAATAAAGAACTTGTCAAAAACTACCACTGTGTTTTCTTTTACTTTTGACAATTTTTTTGGAGAATGATTTTGGTCTAGTATGGATTTTGGGGGGGAGCTCCATGCTGTTTTTTTTCTAACTTTTATAACCCGCACTTCTGTTGACAGCAGAAGACAGTAGATGAGTCATGGTTGTTAAAGATGAGGAGGCTGCCCATTTCTTAAAAACCAGCTTCTCAATGAACCCGAATGAAATGAATGAATCCAAATTAATGCCAAATTTCGCAATAACGTTTTCTGGATTCGTTCAGATTCATTACTGTCCATTCGGAAATTCAGATACATCCAAATATCCAAAAATTGAATTTTCGCCTGAAAAACTAATCTTAACGAACCAAATCACACGTGCCTACGACAAACATGTTTATTACATTCTCACCAGAAATGGCAGGCAAAAATGCATCAGCCAGAAGGCATGTTTCAACTATGTCACCACCTGAGTAACAGCACCGTTTTTGAAAAAGATGCCTAGACTTAAAAAGGAAAATGTTATAATAACCTTACCTACTGTCAATGTACAGTAAGACAGACATTTACAGAGGTGGATAGCGCAATAAGTAAATAACACCCCACATGTGCAATGTAAAAACAGGAACCAGTCACAAATTCAGAGAAACCCCGTCTTACCTTATTCACACTGCAGGTTCCTGGAGGAGACTAATCTTTACGATAGTGGGCATGTCCCCAAAGGGGTCTTCAGTGTCTGGGTGCCATATAAATTGACCACAGCCTTCAACCTTGATAGCACCCTGTGGCTAATTCATTTCATCATGTGCCAAGGTGAGTGCTGAATGCAGGATCCAGTGCAAAATCAGTCATTCAGACTTTTGTCTAGCCCTAAAAATATTTATCCTGGTATGATCATAAATCATTTATGATTATAGATAACACAAATATTTCCATACTTTAATTTTGACCTGTAAATTAACATTTATCATACTATCAAGTGTACAGTATATATTTTATGTATTTAGGCATTGCTTAATTTTGTTTTAGTCCTGATAAAGGAGGCAGTTTGGAGCCCCCAAAAAACGTTGGCTATCTTTGTAAACTTTTGTGGAATATTCTTTGGAGTATGGCACCCTGATTTTTCATTCAAAGTGGTTAGGAAAATGTCAAGGGTATATCCTGTGCAGAGTGGCCAGTGGTGTGTGCACCTTACATTGATGGTCAGTGGTGAGTATCCCTTTCTGTTGGTGATTAGTGGTGAGTTCTCCCTTTAAGTTGCTATGTTTACAGATTCTGAGGTGGTTTTCCTTTGGACATGCATGCTTCCTGTGCTAGCTTATGATTGACAAATGGGGATGCACAAAGACATATAAATCATCTGGATTATTGAGATATCTACTTTTTTTTATAAAGCCAGAAAACAATGTAGCCTGTCTACTTCTCTCAGCATATTTTTATATTTGTAATTTTCCAGACACTTCACAAGTGGTTGCTGACCATATGTTGCTGTGAGATAACAGCTTAAGAAGACAACATTAGGTTACATCATTTGAGCGCATTTTTTATCATCAGTGCACACTCATTTAGTCACAGGAAGCTGGTTGACGGTTGAGTCTTTCTAATTTTGGATTTGAGAAGATGTAGCATTAACATCCAGTCTTACCATCAATTTATTCATCCAGCCAGGAGATAATTTATTTTAGCCCCTGATTCAATTGAGCACTCTATGTGATATTTTTGCACTGAAAGCAGTTGTAAAAGCTCTTTTATTTTTCCTAAAATAACGTTTTATATTTACCTGCTCTGTGCAATGGCTGATATTGACTGAAGTAATAGCATTGCTGGAACGGTTAAAGGGTAATATTTATAAATCTATTACAAGACAATTTTACAGTACAGTTCATAGAAACCCTGACTAGAAATGATGCTCTGCTGGACCTTGCAATCTCAAAACACGCAGAGCTTATTACTAAGGTTCATATAAAAGAACATCTGAGTAGCCGTGACAACCCAGCAGTGATAACATGATCTCTTTTAATGTTAGCTGTAAACAACAAGCACATACTGGAAAGATAAAAACACTTAGGTTTAGGAGAGCAAATTTTTCAAGGCTAAGGGCTGATCTCCAAGACTTAGAGAATATTGGCAATGAAGAACACAGAACATAAATGGGAATTCTTCAACACAACTGTATATGAACACATTGCAAAACATATCCCCATGGGCAATAAGATTAAAGGCTAAAAATAAAACCTATGTGGCTCACAGCCAACATTAATAATAGCTGTAAATAATAGAAAAAGAGCTTTTAAAAAGTATACAAATAAAGGAACACTAGCATAGTTTAAACGTTGCAAAGTATATAACAGAATATGTAAAAAGGAGATCAAGGCCACAAAAGCTTGAAAGGGAACGACAGGTTGCAAAAGAAAGTAAGACAAACCCCTCTAAATTCTTAAAATATATTATGAGTAAAAAGGTCAGCTCTGCACATGTAGGCTCTTTACAAAATAATCTAGGATTGGTGACTGGGGACAAAGAGATGGCACATTTAATAAATACCTTCTTCAGCTCTGTCTATACAAAGGAGCATGGGGGAGCCCATGTCCATAATGGGGATGATATTGACACAGCCTCAAAGGAACCACTATGGCTCACTATTAATATAGTCCAGAAATATTTAGACAGAATAAAGGTGAATAAAGCACCTGGAACAGATGACACACACCCGCAGGTCCTAAAAGAATTGAGCTCTGTCATTTCAGAGTCATTGTTTCTATTTTTTAAGGACTCTTTAATGACTGGCATAGTACCACTGGATTGGTGTGAGGCCAATGTAGTGCCATATATTTAAAAAGGGATAAAAGTCTTTACCAAGTAACTACAGACCTGCTAGTTTAACTTCCGTTGTTGGGAAGATACTTGAGAGCTTAATAAAAGACCAAATTGATAAGTTCTTGCTAGAATTAAATATTGTAAGTAACAGGCAGCATAGATTCATGAAAGACAGAAGTTGTCAAACAGATCTTCTTTTTATGAGGAGGTAAGCAAAAACCTATACAAAGGAGTGGCTGTAAATATAGTATACTTGGATTTTGCAAAAGCATTTGGTATAGTTCCCTACACAATGTGAATGGTAAAGTCTACAAGCTTTCAAAAAAACAGTTTGTAAATGGACAGAAACTGGCTAAAAGACCGTATTCATAGAGTAGTGGTTAATGATTCATACTCTGAATAGCCTAAGGTTATTAGTGGTGTACCCCAAAGTTTTGTGCTGGGTTCCTTTTAATATATTTATAACCAATATAGGGTCTGGGATTAAAAGTACCATTTCAATCTTTGCAGATGACACCAAGCTGTGCAGTGGAATAACGTCTTTACAGGATGTCCCCAACTAGCAAGCTGACCTCATAGGACTGTTTAATTGGGCAACTATGTGACAAATGAAGTTTAACTTGTTGCCGACCGCAGATAGCCGAATGACGGCTGTACTGCGGCCGGCCAGTTCTGGGTGGACGTCATATGACGTCCCCCCAGAACGCGCTCTCCTGCGCGCCCCAGGGGGCGCGCACCCGGCGATCTCCGTGATCGCTGTGTCCTACGGACACAGCTGATCACGTGATGTGGTAAAAGGCCAATCACAGCGGCCTTTTACCACCTGATCAGCGGTGTCCAATGACACGCTGATCAGAGGGAAATGCAAGTGCTGGTTCTCGGCTGCACTTTCCTCACGATGTCAGATCGTGAGGAAAGTACTGCCGAGAAGCGGTAGTTGTCAGAGCGGGGATCGGCACCGATCATCAGGGCACTGATGATCAGTGCCCTGATGATCGGTGCCCAGCAGTGCCACCCGCAAGTTCCGCCCACCTGTGCCCTGCAGTGCGCCCACTAGCTCCGCCCACCTGTGCCCAGCAGATCACCCACCTGTGCCCAGCAGTGCACCCACCTGTGCCACTCTGCAATTTCACACACCTGTGCCCAGAAGTGCCACCTACCTGTGCCCAGAAGTGCCACCCACCTGTGCCCACCCACCTGTGCCCACCAGTGCCACCCACCTGTGCCCACCCACCAGTGCTGCCCACCAGTGCCACCCACCAGTGCAGCCCAGCAGTGCTGCCAGTCAGTGCCACCAGTCAGTGCCCAGCGGTTGTGCCAGTCAGTGCCGCCAGTCAGTGCCCAGCAGTGATGCCAGTCAGTGCCATCTATCAGTACCCATCATCAGTGCCGCCTATCAGTGCTGCATATTAGTGCCGCCTATCCGTGACACCTCATTAGTGCTGCCTATCAGTGCCGCCTATCCGTGCCACCTCATTAGTACTGCTTATCAGTGCCCTTTAGTGCTGCCTATCAGTGCCCATCAGTGCCGCCTATCAGTACCCATCAGTGCTGCCTCATCAACGCACATCAATGAAGGAGAAAAATTACCTGTTTGAAAAATTTTATAATAGAAACAAAGAAACTTTTTTTTTTTTTTTCAAATTTTTGGCAATTTTTTATTTATAGCACAAAAAGTAAAGCGCCCAGTGGCGATTAAATACCACCAAAAGAAAGCTCTATTTGTGAGAAAAAAATGATCAAAATTTCATATGGGTACAATGTTGCATGACCGCGCAATTGTCAATCAAAGTGCAGCAGCGCTGAAAGCTGAAAATTGGCCTGGTAAATAAGGGGGTATAAGTGCCTGGTAGGCAAGTGGTTAATGTTGATAAATGTAAAGTTATGCACTTAGAGGCTAAAAGGATCTGGAAGTCCCGGTAGATCATAAGCTTAAAGTGGAGTTTTTGAGTTTAATAAAAGTCAGCAGCTATAAAAACTGTAGCTGCTGACGTTTAATAAACACACACTTACCTGTCCCGTGCTCCAGAGACGTACTCACCCATGCAGTCCCTTCTCTCCTTCTGTCCTCCATGGCACCAGCATCTCTACTGTGGGAACCAGGCTGTGAGAGCTTGCAGCTTCACAGCCTGGTACCCACTGCGCATGCGCGAGTCGTGCCATGCCTCCTGATTGTCCATGTTACCATGGCAACAAGCCCCAGCCCCGCATAGGGAGCACGGCCTTTGTCTCTCATGGGCACGGAGCACGGGAGAGTGGGATCGTGCCATGCCCATGGAGACAGGGAGGGGGGTCATGCATGCAGGCCCAGCAGGGGAGCAGACTTTCTGGTGCTCGGCCAGAGGAGCAGGATGCCGCCTCGGTAGGGGGGCAGATTGCTGGTGGCAGCAGAGTGAGGGGATGCTGGGGGGTGGGGGGTGGCAAGCAGTAACCAGGGAATGAGGGAAGACTAGCTCTGCGACAGGGTTGTTTAAATTTAATGGTAGCAATGGCAATAGTGGAGATACATATGTAGTTCTTTGGTGTACACTACTTTTTACAACACAAGTATGTGGTCATGTGCTGAAAAGAAAGGGCAGCTTTGCATGGGTCAGCAATAAGTGTGCAGGACCCTGAAATAAATAGGAGCTAGCAAAAAAACCACCCTCCCCCCTGCCACAAAAAAAACCCCTGAAACTTTAAATCCCAACACTATTTTAACAGAGAAGAACAGAAGAAAAAAAATGGATGAACATGAAATAAATATAGCACAGTTTGCAATGTATAATAATTAACTCTTCATACTGTCAGCATTCCCAAAATTCTGTCAATAAACAAACAAATCACTAATGGGAACCCACTTTTTTATGAAGAGGAGGTGGCATATGACACACTCCTATTATTTGGCCACCAGATCAAAGTTAAAATGCCAAGGAATGCATATATACAAAGTAAAATATAAATGTAAGACAGGGGCACTCACTATTGTTTGAATAACAATATCATAAGTTGACAATAAATAAATAAGAAATTCCACCTACAGTGTCATACAAAACCTGAATGCCCCTGGAAGACATCTTTTGAGAAGAAATGTACGTCAGTCGGCAGGCCGAGTGCAGCAGTGACATCAACACTCACACCATAAGTGTTTTTCATGCAATGCTCGTTTGTACATGCTTGCTGAGTACTGGCCTTTTTTTTAAAAGAAATGCTTCAACCTAAATACTGCACTTTGGAGCCTTTTTCTGTGTATTTTCCTACAACTTGGCTGAGTTGTTAACTATATAGCTGGTGTTTGGATCCTTGCTGCTCTTTGGATTACACATTGCAGCACTGTGAGACCTCTTGGTCTGTAGTCTTGGTAAGCAGTTTGATGTGATGGTGGAAGAGCACCTGAAGTGAAAGGTTATTCTTTAAACACAAGTTGCAGGTTTTGGTGTGTCAACACTTAAGGACTTTGATTTCTTTACTGTAAATTTCTGATTGTTGTTCACACATACAGTTGTGGCCAAAATTATTCAACCCCCACTGAAATTGAGTGTTTTGGCCAGTTTGACATTGCTTTTGATCATTCAGTCATCTTGCTTACATTTACATTAAAGAGGCACTTGTAGGTCAGACAAATATAACATAACAGTTATAATGAAATAACCACAAATGTCTTTTCTGTGCTCACAGCATTATCAGTTTTATTCAACCCCCAAGTGACATTCAATCTTAGTACTTAGTACAGCATCCTTTTACAGTTATAACAGCTTTTAAACGTGAAGCATAGCTTGACACAAGTGTCTTGCAGCGATCTACGGGTATCTTCGCCCATTCTTCATGGGCAAAGGCCTCCAGTTCAGTCACATTCTTAGGCTTGCGCACTGCAACTGCTTTCTTTAAGTCCCACCAGAGGTTCTCAATCGGATTTAAGTCTGGTGACTGCGATGGCCACTCCAAAATGTTCCAGCCTTTCCTCTGCAACCATGCTCTAGTGGACTTGGAGGTATGCTTGGGATCATTGTCCTGTTGAAAGGTCCAACGTCTCCCAAGCCTCAGGTGTGTGACGGACTGCATCACGTTTCCATCCAATATCTCCTGGTACTGAAGAGAATTCATGGTACCTTGCACACGCTGAAGCTTCCCTGTACCTGCAGAAGCAAAACAGCCCCAAAGCATGATTGACCCTCCACCATGCTTCACAGTAGGCAAGGTGTTCTTTTCATCATAGGCCTTGTTCTTCCTCCTCCAAACATAGCGTTGATCCATGGGCCCAAACAGTTCTAATTTTGTTTCATCAGTCCACAGAACACTATCCCACAACTTTTGTGGTTTGTCCACATGGCTTTTGGCATACTGCAGTCGACTCTTCTTATTCTTTGGAGACAGCAAGGGGGTACGCCTGGGAGTTCTGGCACGGAGGCCTTCATTACGCAGTGTGCGTCTTATTGTCTGGGCTGAAACTTCTGTACCCACATCTGACAAATCTTTTCTCAGTTCCTCAGCAGTCACACGGGGACTTCTCTCCACTCTACGCTTCAGGTAGCGCACAGCAGTCGAAGTCAGCATCTTCTTTCTGCCACGACCAGGTAGCGTTTCAACAGTGCCCTTTGCCTTGAATTTGCGAATGATGCTTCCTAAGGTGTCTCTTGGTATGTTTAACATCTTTGCAATCTTCTTATAGCCATTGCCCTTCCTGTGAAGAGAAATCACCTCTTCTCTTGTCTTCCTGGACCATTCTCTTGCCTTCACCATGTTTGTAACCACACCAGTAAATGTCTAGAAGGAGCTGAGTATCACAGTCATTTTAAAGCTGCCTAATTGGTGCTTATTATGCTTGATTGCTGCTCGGTGACATCCACAGGTGTTTTCAATACCTGATGGAAAGCACCTGTATGAACCTCTGTTCTTCAGAGTGGTAGTCTTTAAGGGGTTGAATAATTGTGGCAATGAAGAAACCACATAAGAACCATTTACTACTGTATTACATAAACAATTGATGTCATTTTAGTTGCATTTGGGTAGTTACAACGTCCTTGTAGGATTTGATTCTGAATACAATTCCAAATGTACACTATAGTCCCTAAACCCCTTTACAGCATTGGGGGTTGAATAATTTTGGCCACAACTGTATGTTTTCATAATTAAGAGTTTAAAGAGCTAGAACACCTCTTATTTGATTCAGGAAGTGCATAGGGTTACAAAGAATTCAGCCTGCCGAATTTCTGCATTAACACACCAGGAGTGCGAACCTCAAACACACAGGATGCACCTCAAACCCATAGTAGTGGTAAATCAGAACCTCATCTCCACATAAGACAAAAAGTAATAAAGTCACAAAGAAGGAGTTTAACACACTAAAACAAGAAAGTTCTACTCAAGAAAGAAATCAATGGACAAACCTCAATAAATGGCAACAGGAAAAGTGTAAATACCACACAGATGGGAATCTGTGGAAGAGAGGGACACCAAGTGATGAGCAGACGACATACAGTACAATATATAGCTCTTGGAAAGCCCAGAGAAGAGCATGCAAGAAGGATAGTGCACAGGCACAGATATAGAAAGGGCAACACATACAAACAATCTACATTTTTAAATCTAATCTGCAGCCATATCCTCACATCCATCCTGGATTGACAGTGGACTATATGTCTAAATGACAATATGACCCAAATTAATTAAATATTATACACTGCAAGGCTACAATTTTCTTTATGAAATCTATATTTTCCATGGTCAGTCCACATGGCCTAGATTCACTGCACATTATAAACTAGAGGACTACAGCTCTAATTTCTAAAATATATTCTTCATGGAAAAATCCACATTACTAAGCTGTATTTGTCCTCACCCTTCTGACACACCAAATTTAATGAATTCCTGAAATGGGCACCCATTTTCTGGTGATATAATAACGCATCAATGTTTGTGCAGTTTATAGGATAAGAAAGAAAGTTCTCAGTAGGATTAAAGAAGGTCCCTTTCACACTGACTTCTAAAGCAAGCCAACTAAACACAATCATTTGCTACTGTTTCTGTGTTTTGATAGCTTACACGCTATCAGCAGGATTCCCAAGCACAATTCTTTAGATGCACATTATTGCCTTACATAACCTTCAGTATGACAGAAAAAGCAGTAGACTAGTTGAAGAAACCTGCATCTGGCATACTTTTTTCACAGCAACATCTCAGCAAGATGGATACATTTTCATAGAGGAGATAGTAAAATAAAAAATATATATATTTCTAACTAGGTCTGCTTTTTTAGGTAGAGATACCCTCTTGCCTGCCAGCTCACTTGTCTGCCAGAAATTAACAATAATGCGTTATTTGTTTCAGCCTGTGGCTGTTAGTTTAAAAGGCACCAAGTTCTTTTACACCACTCATGGAAGTGTAGGCATCAGTAATCTTTAAAGTGGTTGTAAAGGTATAATGTGCTTTACTTTCATGCATTCTATGCATGAAGGTAAAAAAACCTTTTGTGTATAGCAGCACCCCCAGCCCCCTAATACTTACCTGAGCCTCCTCTCGATCAGCAAGTGTCTCTCCCACCTCGTTGGTTGAGACAGCAGTAGGAGCCATTGGCTCTGGCTTCTTTTGAGCACAGCCAGTGAGCTAATGAGGAGAGAGCAGGGGGCAGGATCTAGCCGCACTCTGTGGCTGAATGGACAGACAGAGCAGCGGCTTGGGAGCAAGCCTGCTCAGGTGCCCCCATAGCAAACTGCTTGCTCTTGTGGCACTTGGCAGGTGGGAGGGTCAAGACTCAAGAACAGGAGGATCAGGGCCTTTACTATCATTTTAACTGCATCAAACAGGAGTTTTAAGTTAAAAAAAACTGATCAGGGTTAAAAGAAGTTATTAATTATTATTATACAGTATTTATAAAGCGCCAATAGTTCGCTCAGCGCTGTACATTACAAAGGGGGACAGAACAATACCAATACAATGTGATACACGAGGGGTTCGAGGGCCCTGCTCTTTCGAGCTTACAATCTAGGAGGGAGGGGGTGGTGGCACAGGAGGAGATAGCTGTGGGGGATGGAGTGGTAGGAAGAGTGGAGGAGGTTGGCAAGTTAGTAGGGGGTGGGGTAGGCTTCCCTGAAGAGATGGGTTTTCAGGGTGCGCCTAAAGGAGAGGAGAGTAGGTGATAATCTGATGGGTTGGGGCAGGGAGTTCCAGAGGATGGGTGACACCCTGGAGAAGTCCTGGAGGCGGGCATGGGAGGAGGAGACCAGGGAACTAGAGAGAAGGAGGTCTTGTGAGGAGCGGAGTGTGCGTGCTGGGCGGTACTTGGATATTAGGTCAGTGATGTAGTTCGGGGCAGTATGGTGGACAGCTTTGTACGTCAGCGTTAGGATTTTGAATTTGATCCGTTGCGCAATCGGAAGCCAGTGGAGGGATTGGCAGAGGGGGGTGGCGGAGACAGAGCGGTTGGAAAGGTGAATGAGTCTGGCAGCCGTATTCAGGATCGACTGAAGCGGGGATAGCCAGCGGCGAGGCAGGCCAGTGAGGAGGGAGTTGCAGTAGTCGAATCGTGATATGATGAGAGAGTGGATGAGCTGTTTAGTGGTTTCTGGGGTTAGGAACGTGCGGATTTTGGCGATGTTGCGGAGGTGGAGTCTGCACGAGTTTGTTAAAGATTGGACTTGGGGCTGGAAGGATAGGTTGGAGTCCAGAATGACACCCAGTACTCTGGCCTGCAGGGTGGGTTTGATGGTAGCGTTGTTGGATGTGACGGAGAAATCAATGGGGGGTGGTGTCCGGGCTGGGGGGAAGACAAGAAACTCGATTTTGGAGAGGTTCAATTTAAGGAAGTGGAGCGACATCCAGTCTGATATGTCGCTCAGTAGGTGTGTGATTCGGGCTGAGACCAAGGGGGTGAGGTGGGGGGTTGAGAGATAGATTTGTGTGTCGTCGGCATAGAGGTGGTAGTTGAAGCCGTGAGAGTGTATGAGTTGGCCAAGGGAAGAGGTATAGATGGAGAAGAGAAGGGGCCCAAGGACAGAGCCTTGAGGGATTAATGGTTGGGTCCAATTTTTATGGTAGATTTTTTTTTATATTATTTTAGTTTATTTATAATTAAAGTTTATACATTTTGAATACTTTGCTAGCAGCAGTTATCAGCATGTTTCTATTTTGTTCAGCAGGCTCCTGGCTGTCATCAGGACAGGGCTGCATGACATCACCTTTACAGTGTTTGCAGGATGCCACCCATTCCCTGATGACCTCTGCAGAGTGTGAACCCAGAATACTTCCAGGTTCAAAGCTGTTAAAATCCCAGCTGCAAAGCCATTTAAACAGTAGATTGAGCACAGTCTGAGCACATCAGTTTCAGCAAACGGCAGAAGAGACATTACAATACAATCCCTATGTCTACAAAAAGGTTATGGCAACCTGCCTAATAATATCACATAGGGAGCAATAAAGCAAACATTTTAAGAACATGGAAAATGTAGAACTATAGGCAAAACTTAATTTTTTTTTTTTATGTATTTCTCTTTCAAGGATTTTATTCAGTTTAAATGAACAATGGTTCACAGAAGTACAGAGATATAATAGGACAAACATACATTAACATTAAGAAGGGAGGCAACAGACCTCCCCTAGAGTAACAGAGGGGTGAGCAGAGAGGCAAGGTAGTACAAATGACCATTTAAGCGATCAATCAGAAGGTGTCTTATTCCGCCCTTTCAGGTGACCAGAGGAGGCCATTCAAGAAAGTAAAACATGTCAAGAAACAAACAAACTATAATGAGGGTGTGAATCCCACAATGAGGGAAACAGTTAAGTTATGAACACAAGTCAACTTTGCTGGAGTACAGCTAAAACAGAATTCTGTGTTATTACCAATAGTCGGCATATATGGTGGCCATTGTTTCTATGGTAGCTATAAAGGAAACGAGGTAAGAAGAAGGATGTATTAAGAAAAAGAAAAAAAAAGGGGGGGTTGGGAAGGTAGATGTGAGGGGGGAGGACCTTCCATCCCCGGTGGGTGTAGGCAGAGCAGCACTTTGTGTGTTTGTTTGCATCATCGTCTAGGTATGTGTAAACTGGTCTTGCACTAAATCAGCTGAATCCAGGAAATGTAACCAACAAGCCCATGTGCAAATAAATCTGGTTGGTAAGTCGTGTTATTTTGATAAGCTTCTCCATTTCGTCTGTTTGCCGGATGCATTGGAACCATTCCGCAATGGTCAGGGGGTTTTCAGAATTCCATTTTAGGGGGATGCAGTGTCTGGCCACTTTGACTAAATGCATAGCCAGAGACCTATGGTAAATGGATCAGGGAAGAGCTGAATGATGCAGGAGGTATTGTGCAGGAGTATAGTCCAGGATGTATGTGGTAACTTTGGCAATAATGTTGTGTACTCTTTTCCAAAATGGTTGTAATTTGGGGCACTCCCACCAAATGTGCAACAATGAACAATGTAGAGCCGCATCTCCAACAGAGGGGGGAAAATGAGTGGGAGATTTTGTGAAGGAGTTCAGGGGTTTTGTACCAGGCAGAGAATAATTTGTATCCCATTTCTTGTGTGTTTACATTTATAGATCCTTTGTGTAGATGGAACAGGATGTGTTCCCACTCATCATCAGAAAGATCGAGAGACAATAGTCGTTCCCAAAGCTGACATTGTTTACTGGTCTTAGGTGCATTTTTGGAGAAAAGTAGGGAATAAATCATGAAGATCATGTGTCTGAGGTGTTGATCTGGAGCAGATGGCTTCGAATGGGGTGTGAGGTCTGGACCAGTCACTTAGGGTGTCGGGGTAGTGAAAGAAGTGTCTCAATTGGACAGATGTCCAAAAAGGAAATGATTGGTTGAACATTTGGAGCTTCAGACGTTCATATGGCAGAAAGGTATCTTTGTGAAAGAAGTGTTCCACAGTAATGCACTTGTATGGCCAGTTATCGGACAGAAAATTGGAGAACAAGCCAGGGAAGAAGTCAGGGTTATGTTAAAGTGAGGAGAGAGGTCCAGGGGAGGAGGAAAGTGCAAAGGTTTTGCAAGGCATACTGTATGAAAGCAGTGTAGTGATGGGCCATTAAAAGGGTGGTCTCTGAATTCCCAAGGGGTGTGATGCCTGGGTAACCAAGGGGGTAAATGTAGGGGCATCTGTACCCTGTTGTTCTCTAGTCTGTCCCAGGCTTTCATTGTTTCATGTAGGTTCCAGTCTACCACGTGTGTCAAATGGCATGCTAGGTAATATTTGTGAATATCAGGGATGCCAATGCTTCCGCTGAGTTTGGGTAAAGTTAGGAGCTTGTAGCTTAGTCTAGGGTGTTTCTGACCCCATATCAAGTTAGTAGAAGCACTTCTGTATGCAATAAACAAGGATTTTGGCATTTTAAGTGGGATTGCTAGCATTGTATATAAAATGCAGTGGAGGATGTTCATTTTAATAATGGCTGCTCATCCAAACCATGAAAAGAGACCTCCATGCCAGGACTGCAGATTGTGTTGAATATCTCGTAGGATAGGCAAGTAATTCAATGCATAGACGTCTGCTATATATCAGAAGTTTTAAAGTTGGCTAATCTTGGAGATAGAGACAGGAAGGCTGGTAGGCATCCTTCTGGGGACTTATTGATGTTTGACTGCAATTTGGAGGAGAGTAAGCACAGGGCTATCAAAAAAAAAAGAAGGGGGGGAGGGGGAGTAATGCAGGGCATAATGGAGGAAATGTCTACTGATGTGTAAGACCTAAGTTAAATTGTTTTTGTCTACTGATAATATAATGGATAAGCATGAGAGCATATCATGGAATAGAGCCCCCAGTCCTCCGTGTCAGTGGTCCAAGACCAGTGTACCATAGTTTGTATACCGGTACATTGTTAGTAAAGTGGTATCTGAAGTTGATAGAGCTCAGAGGTGGTGCATTCTAAGACAATTTCTAAAATGGTCAACAGAGTATGCTCAGTGGGTGTAGCTACCAACGGGGAGTCACATGATGAAAGTAGGGTTTAAGTAGTTGAGGGCCCTGTAATGCTCCATGGTCAGAGCCCAATTCAGGAACCTGAATGTGACTCCCTTAGGACACCACAGTTTGAGATGTCTGGGAATATTTGAATACTTCCAGTTGCGGTCCGGGCTGGTAGCAAACTCCCCATTATTGAAAGGTCCATATAATGCATTATAACATAGCGGGTATATAATAATACGGTAGAATACCAACTAAGTGGTCTGGAAGTTTACAACCTTGAAGGATCAAAAATGATAATAATAATTGAGGGTCTTCATGAAGTAAACCGTGTTAAAAGCCTTAGTCCAATTCCGGATAAAGTCAGGCACTTGTATGATAAGGAATCTGTTCAGGATTGGAAGCTACTCAATTAGGGAAGAAGAGAGGAGGCAATAGAGGTAAGTGCATAGGCATAAATGGGCAACTTGGGGAAAATGATAGAGAAATGGGGTCAAGCAGTGGGGTAATTGACAGTGTCAAAGAAAGTTATCCATGAAACTAAGCTGATTCTTGGGGTGCTGTCAGCTATGGAGTCTAAGGCCTCTTCTCGGAGTCTACGGTTAGCTGGAGATTTGGAAGGACTCTGGATAGGATGTCCTCTGCTGTCATCTGGAGAAGGTGAATCGGGTTTGAGATAATCGTTGACGTGGCTGTCTGTGAAGCTGGAAGTCCATCCTGTCTTTGTGGGATGGTGTTCGCGGGGCAGAGGGAGGATAGAATTCGCCGTATCATTCCGGCACATGAATCAATGGAATGTCCAGAATTTAACAGAATTGTGGGAGATCTTCTGGAACATGCAACATAGCAGTGCAACCGAGTATAGTAGGCCTAATGGGAACTTCCATCTGTAGTGCATGCATGTGTTCTTGGAACTTCCAGCAGGGGGCGGAGTTCCCTTCGGTGCTGCAGGTTTATGTTGGACAAATCCTGAAATATCATAATGTCAGCCCCTTTGTGTGTAATTTGAATCCTATTGTAAGCTTTTTGCAGAATTTCCTCTTTCAAACAAGAGCAATTTAAGTAGCAAATCATATCTCTGGGTGGATCTACATCCCTGCCCTTTGGTTGCAATGCGCGGTGGATACACTCCATCTCTATCGCAGTGTCAGGCGGTCTGTCTAGGATCCCATTAAAGATATGGGTATTTGCAATTAATAGCTGTTCTTGCTCAATAGACTTAGGAAAGCCACATACCCAGAGATTATACCTGCATCTGCGGTTGTCCAAGTCTTCCAGGTGTCTGTGTAGTTCATGCATCTGGAATGTATGGGCATCTGTGGTCTGGTACAGCTTTTGTATGTGAGTTTCCTGATGACGTGATCTGTTGCACCTCCTGTACTCTGTCTGCTATTGCTTTTATATCATAACGCAGATCTGAGATTGCAGCTGAGAGAGTTTCCTTAATATCAGCAGCAATGTTATGCAGGACACTGAGGCTGGGTGGGCACTGTGATGTCAGGCCAGGTGGAGAATGGGAGCCCTGTGTTGAGGGTGTGGGGGTCTGGCTCTGTGTGTGAGCAGTGTGTGCCGGGGCAGGACTGTAGGATGCCACCATATTTCTCTGTTGTGTGCGGAATATCTCTGGTATCTGCCTGCTCAGCTGTGTCCTTGAGTCCCGTGGGACCCATGGGGATTGTGAACGAGATGTTGAGCTGCTGCGGGAGGATTTCCCCATGGCAGATTAATCAGGATCTCGGCTATGACAGGTGCTGATCCCCTCAGTTGGCTGGAGCGCTCGATTAAGTGGCCACCTTGGTCCAAGGTTGGGACACACCCCCCGGAAAAACTTATTTTTTAATTTTGGATAGAGTATATTAAGTATATAATCCCTGTCAGATTTATTTTTCGAGGAGATTTCCTTTTACTTCCTGTCCCATAGCCAAACATTAAGTGAGACAAAATCCCTGAAAATTAAGGGATTTTTTTGGGGACTCCAAGATCTCCAAAACTAGTGTCCCCATTAAAAGATTTCCCCTCTTTTACTTTTCTAGGGACAACCCAAAATGTGGGAATTTCCTTTTACTTTCACTTCCAATAACAGTAAACAGGACAAATAGAGAGGGTACATCTCCTTAACAGGGGTACAGACAGTAATAAAAACTAACAAGGGTTCTAATTGTCAAGGTCCTACCTTTTCCTGAGGTTATGTTACTCCATTTGCTGGCGTCCATCTTGGATTCTGCTGTGCATGATGGGAATCCTTTTATGCCTTCAGGTTTCTGTGGTCCATCCCCCAGAGGGGTGTGGCTGATGACATATAAGCCTGTGGCCCGCACATGCTCTTTGCACTTGTGTCTTGTGTCTTTGTGTTGCTATTACTCTGTTCTGACTCTCGTGACTCTCCTGGTATCTGATTCGGCTTGTGACTTGACTATTCTTTGTATTCTCCTTTGATCTGACCCTCTGTTGCTGAACCCGGCTAGTGACCTGTGATTCTCGTCTGCTGTCCTGTACTGTTTTGTCCTGTTGTTGTTGACCCCGGCTTGTCTGACTACTCTTTTGTCTCTTCCACCAGCTACACGCCATTGGCGGCGGCCATTACCGCAGCTGAGGTGTCTCGGGGGCCGCGACCTGGTTCCTGGCTGCGTCAAGTCCATCCCCACCATCAGGGGCCCTGGTGAAGGGCAGCCTGGGACTTAGACTCCGCGCCCTGAGGGACTTCGGTCTGTGGGTGGTGGTTGTCGTCAGCCAGTGCGTTACATTGTTAGGCCTGCCTGTCCGTTCCTCAGCTCCTGCCCTGACACTAATCCATACCCACTCTATCCAAAATTATTAAAAAAAAAAAAGTTTTGCCTTTAGTTATACATTAAGTAGAAAATTAAAAAAAAAAGTAAAACAAATTAAAATATAATAAAACAAATTACAATAAAAAAAAAATTCAAAGCACCCTCTTTACCCCATCACCCCATGCACACGCATCCAAACACAGTCCTAGGGTGTTCATGTGCATGTAAATGCCAACTGTACAACACAAGGTCTCTGATTTATGGTTAATATTAAGATGACATTAAAATAGGCATTTAAAGTATCATGTATTCAAAATTTTGGGTGCTGTGATAGCCATTTCACAATTGCATACTGTATATTTGAGGCCTGATATATTTGGTAGTTGTTTTCTCTAAATAATTTTTCCCCAAAATTGCAGATTTTAATCTGTGTGAAAAAATAAAATCACCCTTGGTAAAAAAGGTTAATTTGTTCATAAATGATATAGAGATTGAAATAAATAGATTAATCTTAGTGTATGCTCAGTATAACTGAGGGCAAAAGTTTTTCTAATCGTTTTAGATAGAGTGGAGCTGGATTTGAGCCTGTGGCCCTGTTAGGGGAATTTACCCTCTCTTTTTATCCAGGTAACCATTATCACCAACAGTGAAAGAAATTCTCAAGTTTTTAGTGGTCACAAGAATGGTAATAGAGAGGAAATATTTCAGTGAAGATATTAATTCTGGTTATCCAGGTGACTATCAGAGATTTCCCACACTTTTGAGGGATTTGCTATTGAGGCTATAGGACAGGAAGTAAAGATAAATTTCCTCAAAGGGACGCAGATGGCAAAAAACCTAACAGGGTCTGTACTGTAACCTTATCTTACTTTATCCAAAAAGTAAAAAAAAATGCTTTCAATCTTACAATAAAATTATTGTTTTATACACAGTTTTAATAAATTACACATAAATAAAAGAAATATAATTTTGCTAATAAGGTAGAAGTAGCCTGCTAATTGTGCAACAAAATTTAGCTGCTTCCTCTCCCTCCAAAGCCTATAGACGGTGGGCAGGAAGCAGTGACGATGAGGGCTAACGTACCTGTATGTCAGCCCACATCGGAAGTTCCTGTGTGGCTCACAGAGCATGCATCTGGGAGCCAGGTGATCCATGTGTAATCTGGACACAACAGATCACATTACTGCTGTGTCTGGGTTGTCACATAGTATCATACCATGTGATTACTGTGTCTAATCAAAGCAAATACATAGTAAAAAATAGAGACTGACAGCAAGCATCCATTTCCACCGCCCATACCAGCACCCTCATCACTGCTATACGCCATACCAGCATCCTGATCACCGCCATAGCCCATACCAGCGTTTTGATCACCCCATATGCCATGCCAGCATCCTGATCACTGTCATAGCCCATACCAGCGTGGTGATCACCCATATGTCAAACCAGCACCCTGATCACCACCATACCAGCGTTCTGATCACCCTGATCATACCAGTGTCTGGATCACCACCATAAAACGTACCAACAGCCTAATCCTCAGCATCCCCCATACCAGTCCTGATCAACGCTATACCAGCATCCTGATCACTGCCATACTGCATGCCAATGTCCTGATCACCACCATACCTCATAACAACATCCTGATCACTGCCATACTTCATACCAGGGTCCTGATCACAGCCATACCGCATGCCAATGTCCTGATCACCACCATACCAGCATCCTGATCAGAGCCATACCAGCATCCGGTATTAGGGTCTCAAATGATCAATTTCAGATATATATCCCATAGTTTGTAATTGCTATAACTTTCACACAGACTAAACAATATACACTGTTTGGGGCTATTTCTACCAAAAAAATTAGCAGAATACATTTTGGCCTAAATTTGTGAAGAAAGATTATTTATTTTAAAAATTTTATAACAAAAATTAAGCAAAAAATGTTTGTTTGTTTTTTCAAAATTTTCAAAATTTACTTACATATAAAAAATAAAAAAACGCAGTGGTAAAATTTTTTTTATAAAAATGTAATTTGGGTACAATGTTGCATGACTGTGCAATTGTCATTCAAATTGTGACAGCGCTGAAAGCTGAAAATTGCCCTGGACTGGAAGAGGGTGAAAGTGTTCGAACTTGAAGTGGTTAACTTCACTGAAATTTCAGGCTCATCCCTAAATTAGATGTAGTGGTGCTCCCTTTGATCTTTATCATGTAGACTGGTTTTGGGTATTTGGCATTCATAAAATATGTACACCTACACATGTGCATGAAAGTTACACAACAGACACATTATAAAATGTGATGAGATTCAATTGTTAAGTGCTTATAAAGGTTTACATCAAAGGGCAAAATTATATGGATAGCTTAAACAAAGCAATGATACCATAACAGCCAAATATACGCTCAGCTATGAAACATGAGCTAGCAAGTCTGTGGAATTGCATTTCAGATCAAACTTGTCTGTAGACAAAAATGTAACATCCTGATTTATGTAACACTAAGAATGTTATCAGTGTTCTGTGGTTTACATTTTTGTGGAAAGAACATACACAAAAAACTTGAACGTTATATACAAGGTGTAGGATAAGTTAGTAAAAGTAACTCTTTAGGTGCTGAATATTGACATGGTGAAAGCTTACATATCCTGGCAATAAAAGTGTTGTAACAAAAAAAAACTGTTAAAAATTACAATTTGGGTTTTTTATGAAAAAAAAAGATTTTTAAGAAGTTATATGAAAACAAATAAGGTTTATACTTTATGGATTATACTTTATACTATAATTATACTATATATAACCACTATACTCTGGGAGTTTTTACTAAAATTGGAGAGTGCAAAATCTGGTGCAACTCTGAATAAAAAAGCTTCTAGGTTTTATTGCCAAAGATTAACTGAACAAGCTGAAGTTAGACACTGATTGGCCACCATGCACTGCTGCACTAGATTCTAAGGGCAACAGTTTTAATAAATCTCCCCTTTATGTCTAAAGTTAAAAATTTTAAATAAAATTCCTCCATTTATATATATATTTATAATAGTTAGAATTTTCTTATCCACTGAGATTTTTACTGAAAAACTCAAAATCACTGTTTTAAAGTCACCTTTATACAGACATGAAAAACCAAGATCTTAACACCTGCTTTCCTGATTACCAAGGGAAACTGTCAGTGGCTGTTTGCAGACTTCCATTTATCTCTAAGATTCAACAAAACACAACATTCTTGGTCTCAGATTTTCATGGCCATGTAATGTATCCCTACATATTACATCAAGGTTATCATCTAATTTATATTCATATGTCCCCCAAAAGTTGTATTCTTTTCCCCTTCTATGCCGCATGCTCTTCCTGAGCCTAAATGGCGCTGCAACCCCACAAAACATTTTTTTTCTTTATTGTCAACAGTCTTCCCTATAGTGTTAACTACTATTGCTTCAGTGAAGTTTTTTATACCATCATCTCTGTTCATACCTAAAGGCAACATTAAAAAAGAAGGCCCAAAACAACATCATTTATTTATACTCCATTACCAAAACACACTTTTTGCTCTGTATTTTTCTCTTACTATGCCTTTATAATGTTTGTTCAGGTAACAAATAACCAAAGTCAGCCCTAATTCACTTACTGCCCCCTTCTGTTTCTACTTTTATAGTCTGATATTTTAACTTTTTTAATACAAAAAAATTAAAGAACAAAACGGAAAAAAAAACAAGTAAAATTTAAAAAACCCTCAATTTTATTTGTAATTATCTTTGAAATGCTTTGTACTAAAACATAAGAAGGGTATTATCATGAAATAAAATGTACAATTTTTTCTACAGTATCGTTTTTTAAAATATAAGTGGTTAAAAAGTGTTTGATTTTTTTTTTACATTTTCTGTGTATAGATTGTTTAGAAAAATATATATTTTTTCAGGTCAACATCACCAAAAGAAAGTCTTGTTTGTCCTGAAAAAGCAGTACATAAATTACTTCATCTTAAGTAAATCGATATTACTTGCAGAAATGTAAAAATTGTTCTGGTCCATATATAGCTAAAAAACTGTTTGAAGAGTCCAACTATTTGAATTTTCACAATGAAGGATTATGGATATTAAACAGTAAGTTATTCTTGGGTTTGGTCATAGCATTTCGTCAGCCAATGGTTGTCAACTTATGAGCTAAAGGGGACCTCAGATGTGGCACATCACATAATGTTCAATATATATAATGCTTGATAGGACTGTCAGAAACTACAGATCCATTGGAGGAAATGTGCATCAGAAATTGTGAGCATGCTATTTGTTTTGCTCAGGATATGCTACAGAACACAATATGAAGCTGGGAACATGTTACATGAGGATAGCAGAGATCAATACTATTGCCTTAATCAATGTTTCCACTGCAGACTGCCTATATCCGAGAGCTGCATATCATATACCAAATGGCTGCAGGTTGGGCAGGGTGTAATCTAAATCAAGATTAAATGTATGTTAACCTTGGGCCTGGTTCACACCTATGCAGCTCTGCATGCTGTGTTTGCATGGGCACAGCAGCCAATTCACAGCCAGTTCAAATCTGAACACAGTGAGGGAAACTCGCATTCTGTGTGTATTTACATAGTTGATCTGGCTGAAAAAAAAAAGTTCATCCAGTTCAACCATTAAAAAAAAAAAAAAAAGTTATAATCCTACACCCACAGTTGATCCAGAGGAAGGCAAACAAACCCAGCAATTCTTCCTAATCCCCCAAGAGGCAATCGGATAATTCCTGGATCAACCTTACCTGTAAATGTATATCCAGTTAAATTCTGTGTATCCAAGAAAGAATCCAAGCCTTTTTTAAAGCAATCCACTGAGCTGGCCAAAACCAACTCTTGAGGAAGTCTATTCCACATTTTCACAGCTCTTACTGTGAAGAAACCTTTCCATGTTTGGAGATTAAATTTATTTTCCTCCAGATGGAAAGAGTGCCTCCTTATCCTCCGTGATGACCTCAGGGTGAATAACTCTACACTGAGTTCACTATATGAACCACTGATGTATTTATACATGTTGATTGTATCCCCCCTTAATCTCCTCTTCTCAAGAGAGAATAAATTCAGTTTCTCTAATCTTTCCTCATAGCTGAGCTCCTGCATGCCTCTTATCAGTTTGGTTGGCCTTTTCTGTACTTTCTCCAGTTCCCCAATGTTCTTTTTGTGAATTGGTGCCCAAAATCGAACTGTATATTCCAGATGAGTTATTACTTATGATTTGTACCGGGATAAAATTATATATCTCTCCCTGGAGTCTATACCTCTTTTAATACAAGAGAGGGTTTTGCTCGCTTTAGAAAATGCAGCTTGGCATTGCATGCCATTATTAAGCTTGTAATATACCAGAACTCCCAGATCCTTCTCCACCATTGATTCCCCCATTAACTTGTTGCCGACCGCAGATAGCCGAATGACGGCTGCACTGCGGCCGGCCAGTTCTGAGTGGACGTCATATGACGTCCCCCCAGAACGCGCTCTCCTGCGCGCCCCAGGGGGCGCGCACCCGGCGATCTCCGTGATCGCTGTGTCCTATGGACACAGCTGATCACGTGATGTGGTAAAAGGCCAATCACAGCGGCCTTTTACCACCTGATCAGCGGTGTCCAATGACACGCTGATCAGAGGGAAATGCAAGTGCCGGTTCTCGGCTGCAGTTTCCTCACGCTGTCAGATCGTGAGGAAAGTACTGCCGAGAACAGGCAGTTGTCAGAGCGGGGATCGGCACCGATCATCAGGGCACTGATGATCAGTGCCCTGATGATCGGTGCCCAGCAGTGCCACCCGCAAGTTCCGCCCACCTGTGCCCTGCAGTGCGCCCACTAGCTCCGCCCACCTGTGCCCAGCAGATCACCCACCTGTGCCCAGCAGTGCACCCACCTGTGCCACTCTGCAATTTCACACACCTGTGCCCAGAAGTGCCACCCACCTGTGCCCACCAGTGCCACCCACCTGTGCCCACCCACCTGTGCCCACCAGTGCCACCCACCTGTGCCCACCCACCAGTGCTGCCCACCAGTGCCACCCACCAGTGCAGCCCAGCAGTGCTGCCAGTCAGTGCCACCAGTCAGTGCCCAGCGGTTGTGCCAGTTAGTGCCGCCAGTCAGTGCCCAGCAGTGATGCCAGTCAGTGCCGTCTATCAGTACCCATCATTAGTGTCACCTATCAGTGCTGCATATTAGTGCCGCCTATCCGTGACACCTCATTAGTGCTGTCTATCAGTGCCGGCTATCCGTGCCACCTCATTAGTACTGCCTATCAGTGCCCTTTAGTGCTGCCTATCAGTGCCCATCAGTGCCGCCTATCAGTGCCCATCAGTGCTGCCTCATCAACGCACATCAGTGAAGGAGAAAAATTACCTGTTTGAAAAATTTTATAATAGAAACAAAGAAACTTTTTTTTTTTTTCAAATTTTTGGCAATTTTTTATTTATAGCGCAAAAAGTAAAGTGCCCAGTGGCGATTAAATACCACCAAAAGAAAGCTCTATTTGTGAGAAAAAAATGATCAAAATTTCATATGGGTACAATGTTGCATGACCGCGCAATTGTCAATCAAAGTGCGGCAGCGCTGAAAGCTGAAAATTGGCCTGGTAAATAAGGGGGTATAAGTGCCTGGTAGGCAAGTGGTTAAACCTCATTTACCACATAGTCGCCCAATTACACAGTGCATTGATGTTGGCTTGTAAGCTGGAGACATCCTGTAAGGACGTTATTCCACTGCTCAGCTTGGTGTCATCTGCAAAGACTGAAATGGTATTTATAATTTCAGACCCTATATTGTTTATAAATATATTAAAAAGTAAGGGTCCCAACACTGAACCCTGGGGTACACCACTGATGACCCCAGACCATTCAGAGTATGAATCATTAACCACTACTCTCTGAATACGATCTTTTAGCCAGTTTTCTATCCATTTACATAGAGATTTTTTCCAAACTTGTAGACTTTACCTTACACATTAACCGTGTGTGGAGAACTGTGTCAAATGCTTTTGCAAAATCCAAATATACCACGTCCAGCGCCACCCCTCTGTCCAATATACCATGTCCATTGCCACCCCTCTGTCCAATATACCATGTCCACTGCCACCCCTCTGTCTAAGGTTGTGCTCACCTCCTCCTAAAAAGAAATCAGATTTGTTTGACAACGTTTGTTTTTCATGAATCCATGCTGTCTGTTGCTTAAAACATTTTTTTCCAACAAGAACTCATCTATGTGGTCTTTCATTAAACTCTCCAGTATCTTCCCATATATAGAAGTTAAACTAACAGGTTTATAATTACTTGGTAAAGATTGTGACCCTTTTTTAAATATTGGCACCTGTGACGGGAGTGACTTTTGGGGGTGGGGGGACCGCTTGGTCAGCTCATGTCCCCCTCATTATGTTTAACCCACCCTGTGCCTGTTAAGGGGTACAGGGTGTGAATGTGAATGTCCCAGTATTGTGTATAGTGTGTGTCCCTTTGTCCCTGCCATGTGCTCCCCCCCATGGTGCTGTGTCTTCCTGTCCTGCCAACTATTATGGGATGTACTGTTTGTGTATTGGTGTGGGGGTTGGTCAATGTCCTTTGCCACATGGTTGCATCCCATTGTTCTGTGTCTGGTTGGATGGGGAGGGGTGATGAGGTGTTTCCTGCCTATACTGTAGCCCTTCCCACTGAGAGGGTGGGCTGATGATGTATTTCCTGTTCCTGGTTGTGTTTCCCCGCCCTCTGTATAAAACATGTTTTGTGTAAAATAAAGAGTTGTTGGCTTCCTGTTTTAGTAAGAGCTGGGTGTTGTCTATTTTCCTGAGGGATTCCAAGGGTGTGGTCCGTGGATGGTGTTCGGACAGGGGAAGTTGTGCTATAACGGAAAAACTCAGTGCGGTCTGGGTTCCGGTTCCGTTACAGCACCACATTGGCCTTACGCCAATCTAGTGGTACTATGTCAGTTATGCCAGTACTATTCAAAATGCACTGCCTTTGTGATCTGCTGAGGGTGCCAATACATTGTTAACAGCACCCCAAACGCAGATCGCACACACAATGCAATTTATTGCAACACGTTTTTCAAAAGTAGTGCATGCACTCCTTTTTTGTGGTACGGAGTGATTTGCAACCATTTGCATGAATGGGCTGTCAAATCACACTGCTGGGGAATGCACAAAAAGAGCACAGGAATGTGGTCCTAGATCTATTTCTCAGTAAATTTGGCATTATGGTTTAGTGTATACAGTTTACTTAAAATAATATTTTTTTGTAAATCTGCTGCAGGAGGAAATTTTTAGATTTACAAAAATGTATTTGCTTTAGAAAATGATATACAGTGACACATGATTCCAAGCATTCAAAAAGTAGATTTTGTATTTAGATACACTTTCATTCACATAGAAAGCAAATGTTTTCTATGTGCCTTTGCATTGAGCCTGCATTGAATAATGCTGATCAGCACAACTCAACACACCTGCTGTGAACAAAGTCCAAAGAGATATTTTGTAACACTGTCTAAAAAGAATGTTTTATGTTGCTCATAGCAGCTAGATTTAAATCAGTCATACAAATTACAATGTAGAAAAAAAGTGAATGCTATTCAAATGCTGTACACATTTTTTTCTTCTTTTACATGCTCCCCTGCAGGGTAATTGCACAAAAAATTGCACCCATCCCAACCTATAACCAGCCTTAGCAGTAGGGAGCACATGGAAGGGAAATGCACATCACAAACAAAGGATTTCCCAGCAACATGTACCAGTCAGTCTGCAAAACAACCAATTTGGCCCTGTCTAACAGTTTGCAAATACATGTGTAAGCCACAGTCCCACGTCAAGGGTCCTCTGTATACTGTGGACCTACAATATCTCACAGAAGTGAGTACACCCCTCACATTTTTGTAAATATTTTATTATATCTTTTCATGTTACAACACTGAAGATATGACACTTTGCTATAATGTAAAGTAGTGAGTGTACAGCTTGTATAACAGTGTAAATTTGATGTCCCTTCAAAATAACTCAACACACAGCCATTAATGTCTAAACCACTGGCAACAAAAGTGAGTACACCCCTAAGTGAAAATGTCCAAATTGGGCCCAGTTAGCCATATTCCCTCCCCGGTGTCATGTGACTTGTTAGTGTTACAAGGTCTCAGGTGTGAATGGGGAGCAGGTGTGTTAAATTTGGTGCTATCGCTCTCACTCTCTCATACCGGTCACTGGAAGTTCAACGTGGCACCTCATGGCAAAGAACTCTCTGAGGATCTGAAAAAAAGAATTGTTGCTCTACATAAAGATGGCCTAGGCGTTAAGAAGACTGCCAAGACCCTGAAACTGAGCTGCAGCACGGTGTCCAAGACCATACAGCAGTTTAACAGGACAGGTTCCACTCAGAACAGGCCTCGTCATGGTCAACCAAAGAGGTTGAGTACACGTGCTCAGCGTTATATCCAGAGGATGTCTTTGGGAAATAGACGTATGAGTGCTGCTAGCATTGCTGCAGAGGTTGTGAGGGGTAGGGGGTCAGCCTGTCAGTGCTCAGACCATATGCCACACAGTGCATCAAATTGGTCTGCATGGCTGTCTTCCCAGAAGGAAGCCTCTTCTAAAGAAAAGCCACAAGAAAGCTCGCAAAGAGTTTGCTGAAGACAAGCAGGCTAAGGACATGATTACTGGAACCATGTCCTGTGGTCTGATGAGACCAAGATAAACTTATTTGGTTCAGATGGTGTCAAGCGTGTGGCGGCAACCAGTTGAGGAGTACAAAGACAAGTGTGTCTTGCCTACAGTCAAGCATTGAGGTGGGAGTGTCATGGTCTGGGGCTGCATGAGTGCTGCCAGCACTGGGGAGCTACAGTTCATTGAGGGAACCATGAATGCCAACATGTACTGTGACATACTGAAGCAGAGGATGATCCCCTCCCATCGGAGGCCCCAAACACACCTCCAAGATGACCACTGCCTTGCTAAAGAAGCTGAGGGTAAAGGTGATGGACTGGCCAAAGATGTCTCCAGACCTAAACCCTATTGAGCATCTGTGGGGCATCCTCAAATGGAAGGTGGAGGTGATCAAGGTCTCTAACATCCACCAGCTCCGTGATGTCATCATGGAGGAGTGGAAGAGGACTTCAGTGGAAACCTGTGAAGCTCTGGTGAGCTCCATGCCCAAGAGGGTTAAGGCAGTCCTGGAAAAAAATGGTGGCCACACAAAATATTGACACTTTGGGCTCAATTTGGACATTTTCACTTGGGGGTGTACTCACTTTTGTTGCCAGCTGTTTAGACATTAATGGCTGTATGTTGAGTTATTTTGAGGGGACAACAAATTTACACTTTTATACAAGCTGTACACTCACTACTTTACACTGTAGCAAAGTGTCATATCTTCGGTGTTGTCACATGAAAAGATATAATAAAATATTTACAAAAATGTGAGGGGTGTACTCACTTCTGTGAGATACTGTAACTCTAAAATTTCCAGAGCCTCCATAGTAGGAGCATATATATTATTTGATAGGTTAAGGGCAGGTGTGCCTGGAGGAGCCCATCCCTCTTTAAAGGTACAGGGATGCACGTGACACCCAGTGTCAGGGCTCCCGGGTATGACCAGAGGTATGTGACTGACGCAGGGAAACGCGGGCTTCAGATATGTTATAAATATAATTTATTAACACTAACAATACATAAACGCAGTGCAATACTAAACATAACACAGTGCAAACGAACCAAACCAAACCACCCACAGATAACAGTACATACAATGCAAGCGTCGTCAGGCAGGCCGGAATTATCAACAGGAGGTCAGAACGTATGGGGTTAAGCTGGAGAATGGTCAGACAAAGCCAGGGATCAGGAGCAGGAGAATGGTCAGACAAAGCCAGGGATCAGGAGCAGGAGAATGGTCAGACAAAGCCAGGGATCAGGAGCAGGAGAATGGTCAGACAAAGCCAGGGATCAGGAGCAGGAGAATGGTCAGACAAAGCCAGGGATCAGGAGCAGGAGAATGGTCAGACAAAGCCAGGGATCCAGATCAGGCAGGGTCAGCAACAAGACAGGAACAGGAACAGGAACAGGATGCAGGAACAAGATACAGGGCCCAGGAAAAACACACACCAAGGCCGAGTCTGCAGGTCTGGCCATCCCTTAAATACACCAGTATAAGCAGTTTCAGGTGTTTATCTGGCTGCAAGGTTGAGTCTCTGATTGCTGGGAGCACCCGCTGGCCAGCCCTGGTACTACAGCCCATAAGGCAGGTGAGTCCCACCATTGCTGGCCAGTCCATTCCTGACACCCAGCGATAGCAAAATGACTGCAAATGCATCCAGTGCATCCAAGTTAGCCAACTGCACAAAGAATGGCAACCGTCCCAACCTATAACCAGCCTTAGCAGTAAGGTGCACATGGAAGGGCAATACACATCACAAAGGGGGTTAATGCAGGTTAATGCCTCAATAGGTTAGTATGCACCACATACTAGCACATTATGACAGACTTACCTTTCAAACAGAGCCCTCTAGTGCTGAGCTGTCTCTTCTCCCAGCACCTCTATCTTGGTCCGGTCTTCCTTCCTTGTTTACCCACTTCAATACTTTGGACTTTTATCCCTTTCCTGCCCAGCCCATTTTTCAGCTTTCAGAGCTGTCGCACTTTGAATGACAATTGCTTTATTTATCACTTATATAATTTTTTTAGACAGATAGAGCTTTCTTTTGATGGTATTTAATCACCACTGGGTTTTTTATTTTTCCTAAACAAACGACAAAAAGCCTGAAAGTGTAGCCCAATGACATGTTATTACTTGCAGTACATTAAAATGCAGTGGTCTGTCCTTCAGTGTCACTCACATGGACAGAACAGCCCTGTGGAACATGTAAGCTGTATAGCAGGATTCAGTTGGTAAGAAGGGCAGCCAGGGTCTACATTTCCCAAGAGAGGTAGTGTTTGTGCGGGAGCATATGAATATCAAAGTCCACTAGATTGGCCAGGAGAGTGTGAGGAGAGACTGAAAGAGGAGTTGTGCTATTGGCTGAATTGCTGAACTAGGCAGTGGAGCCAGAGTTGGAGAGAGAGGAAGAGCAGAAAGAGCCTACTGACCACCCGGTCTGCCATACTGCCTAGCAGGCCAAGCTGACAGCAGGAGACCAGACGGGATGCCGAGTCTGAGCCAGACAGTCCGTGGACTGACTCCATCTGCAGAGAAAGAGAGACAGACAGCTATGATCTGCAGGACGACTTAATAGGGTGAGAGAGTCCCATGCATTCACCAGCCAAGGGAATACTGACAGTTTGCCAACTCAGCTAACTACCTACACATAGTTGTGAACATTACATATAACTGCTTCAGTTTGTGGCCTACTTCTTAAAGCTGCCATCGTTGAGATACTTTTACATTGCAGTTTCTTGTACAAGCTGATCACAGGACATACAGTTGCAGGCCAGGATACAGCAGTATCCACTGAAACAACAACTTTCCCTTCCTTAACAAAGCAGGCTTCCCATTACTGTTAACTTTTGCCTTTGATGCTCAAAGGGAGCTGTTTTTCCCTAAAGACATTTATGCCAATTGTTGTTATTCATTACTTCAAGCCTGCCCCATGTTTAGTGCCTTAAAGGGGACCCTGCCTTAATTCACTATCATCAAGAGGACAAGTGTTAATTCTCCCCTTGTTCCTTCACTATGTGTCACCATCCCGAGGAACTATATCCCATACCTCAGTTCAAATTTCATACCAAGTGGGCCCCAACAAGTGCTCAGAAGACACTGTAGTGTTCTTAAAGGGACAGTGCTCAATTTCAAATGCAAATTCTCTTTCCTTCACATTTAATGCTTGCCATCTAGCTCTGAGGACCCACAGTGAGCTTACCTGTTCTTTACAGTTGTTTTCTGCTCACTGGGGATTCAGCAGTCCCCTCAGATTGGAGGCAGTGGATTATTTCTGAAAGCAGGCCTGCTAACAATTATTGTTGGGTCATGGCGAATTTTGTTACTTTGGCTCACAATTACCAATTGCATTACTAATCTGCTCTGATGGGCACTGATAGGCACTGCTGCATGAAGTGGCATTGACAGGCAGCACTGATAAGCTCCACTGATCGGGCTTCACTGATAATCAGGGTACTGATGATCAGAGCCCTGATTATCAGTGTAAATGTGTCCTGTCAGGATTGCTGGTTATTGCCTCAACTTTCCTCACAGCTCGTGAGGAAAGGAAATGCCAAAAACCATATTCATCAACATGGGGTTAGTTGTTATTGGGCACAGCTGATCACATGGTAAAGGACTGCTGTGACTGGTCATTTACCTTAATATGTGATCAGCCAAAGGACACAGCGGCTCACAGAGTGCGCCCAATGCGCCCCCAGGGGCGCACATGAGAGGCCCCTTCTGGGAGGACATCTATAGATGCCCTCCCAGAACAAGAGAACCACAATGTAGCTGTCTTTAGGCTATAGTGCGGTAATGAGGTGGTTAATGCTGTCTTGCCGTTTGAATAGCCAGGCCACAATGTCACTCTCACCCACGTGGGTACATGGGAGTCACTATTGTTGCACAGCACTGCACATGTGCCAGTGACGTAATTGGCTAGAGCCAATGTTGATGTGTACTAAACGCCGCAAGTCCATTTCAAAGACACCTATAGGTAAGATTTTATATAATATAAATAGTGAATACTTGTGAGCTATTATGAATGAGGCATTCAGTGGGTAATATAAAATTGTCTACTGATAAAATGTGCTTGGTGCGCTGGCACTTGCACAGACTCACTTGCTAGTGTATATACAATATTATAAATAAATTTATAGTGCCGCGCTCCTATTTAATTGTATATATAACTTAATCCTTGGGGTACATGAATTGATATCTGAAACAATACATAAATCACTGTGACTAGTGAATAAAATTAATCAATAATAAATAATAGTAAATCAATTGTGAATCACTATGACTGGTGAATCAATAAAAATAGATACATTTAAATATGAATAGATCAACAACCTTCATAAATGTGACTGATATCAATCAATAAAAAATCCTTAATTCAATGTGACTGTAAAAGGATGAAACTAAGATAAATACAATCCTAAATCTGTGCCAGTCTGATCTGATGTGATCACTCCATCTATATTGTGCAAAAGCATACATAAATGTGCAAGTGCAAATAATACAATTCATAAAAAAAATTAAATAAAAAGTCTTTCAAATAAGTGCAATGTGCAGGTGAATTCCTTATTCCCTCTCGCCGAGTGCTTAGTGGTCTCCCTATGCGCTCACCTTAATATTTGCCTAAATAAATTCAGGCAAATAAGCTTTTAATCCTTCCAGGATTGATGGGATGATACTTTTATGTAAGATGTTCCAGAAGATAGGTGTGGAGCTATAGGGATTCTCCTGTACTCTCCTCTTTCCCCTTGTGCAGCTGCTCATAAATGGATGTTTTGACCAGCTCTCTAGGAATCTCCTAATTCCCCTCCTGGGGTCATCACCTTCTCAAGTCCTCCTTTCACCAGCATGGGGAATGTGGGTCTGTCTCTCTCGCTTTTCTCGCCGCTCTTCTCACTCAGCCGCCATGTTCCGCACGCCTCGCCCTTTTTGACGTGAGAGGGCGAGGCGTGCGGAACATGGCGGCTGAGTGAGAAGAGCGGCGAGAAAAGCGAGAGAGAAAGACCCACATTCCCCATGCTGGTGAAAGGAGGGCTTGAGAATGTGATGACCCCAGGAGGGGAATTAGGAGATTCCTAGAGAGCTGGTCAAAACATCCATTTATGAGCAGCTGCACAAGGGGAAAGAGGAGAGTACAGGAGAATCCCTATAGATCCACACCTATCTTCTGGAACATCTTACATAAGAGTATCATCCCATCAATCCTGGAAGGATTAAAAGCTTATTTGCCTGAATTTATTTAGGCAAATATTAAGGTGAGCGCATAGGGAGACCACTAAGCACTCGGCGAGAGGGAATAAGGAATTCACCTGCACATTGCACTTATTTGAAAGACTTTTTATTTTATTTTTTTATGAATTGTATTATTTGCACTTGCACATTTATGTATGCTTTTGCACAATATAGATGGAGTGATCACATCAGATCAGAGTGGCACAGATTTAGGATTGTATTTATCTTAGTTTCATCCTTTTACAGTCACATTGAATTAAGGATTTTTTATTGATTGATATCAGTCACATTTATGAAGGTTGTTGATCTATTCATATTTAAATGTATCTATTTTTATTGATTCACCAGTCATAGTGATTCACAATTGATTTACTATTATTTATTATTGATTAATTTTATTCACTAGTCACAGTGATTTATGTATTGTTTCAGATATCAATTCATGTACCCCAAGGATTAAGTTATATATACAATTAAATAGGAGCGCGGCACTATAAATTTATTTATAAGATTTTATATAAGCTTACCTTTAAGACTAAGTTAAACGTTTGACTTTACCACAGCTTTAACTGAACAAATGTGAAAAATTAAAATAGAGAAGCTATCCTGTATGGGAAATCAAAAGAATGTAAAGATGATATATTAGACTGCTCTGTACAATATAATAACAAAGCATGTGGTCACAGATAGATAGAAAACACAGATAAAAGGAAAAGGAATGCAGGAAGTGGATATCATAGGTAAATATAGGGGATTGTATGAAAAGCTCACACCTGTGCTGCTGCTTTTGCTTTCTTGAAATGGCAATATCATCAACATTACTTAGTCCATACAAGACAGAAAAAAACAGAATATGTCATGCTTTAGGCCGAGGGAATCATCTCTCTCTTTTCTAGCTAAGTTTTTAAGTATTTACAGTGTTACTAAACCCAGGACCCTGCATTCACTATATCTGGTTTCCCACAGTACACAGAACATGGAAATGCAATGATTTTAGTAAATATAAACTGCTAAACACCTTTTTTCATCAGCAGTTAGAGCAGTTGTGTGACTACTATCAGTGTACAGCAGAGCACTGGTTAAAGCTTGTAAGAGGAGTTTTCATTCTCTTCTGACTGTCCTATGAGGCTGCAGGACCCCTGACCCTCTGTTTGGACAGTGCTGATTGGTCCTGTGATGATCACATGCACTCTCCCAAGAAAAACAAAAAGTCTCTAGCAATACACACCAAACTGAGCATGTCTAGCTTGCCCACAAGGCTCTGTTCTTTCTGCAGATGGATTGGGGACAGTAGAAGAAGGGGTGGACCAGAGAAGACAGGATCAAATATCCTTTTTACACAATGCAGAGTATTAACCACTTGGGTTCCACAGTGAGTATAACAAGCATAATTTCCTGCATATACAGACTTATTTTACTGTTGTGGGTTTAATAACACTTTAAGTTAATTGTCATGTACCAATTAGTTTTTTTTAGAAACAATTCAATAATCTCCCCATTAATCTCAGCAGAATACCAACTAATTTAGTTTTTTTGGTTTTGCATGGGATTTATTACACTCTATTTGAACTGCTTAGTGTACATTCAGACTTTTATGATAGCTCTGGTACATCTGTTGCTTACAGTGTTATTATTATGAAATTTTTCATGGCTTAGAAAGTCATTACACTAAAAAGGAAGATAATGATCTAAAGCCCAAAAGAGAATTTATGAATATATTATGAAGAACGAGAATGAATTGCTCCATAATGCCCACAGATATGGAGTGGGGGCTTGTTCTGAAGCTAATTTACATAGTTACATACTTTAATTGGTAAGGTTGAATAAATACAATAGTCCATACAGTTTAATGTGTGTGAGCGGATGTGTTTGGGTCACTACCACCAAGTCACCTGATAAAGGAGGCCACGCCTTTGAAATGCATCATCATAGTAAATGCTACAAATGTCCCTGCCTTGTCCCTTCGCCTGTCTAGCGGTCTTCCGTCAGTGGAGCGAGGTGTCGGCTGGACTGGGCACAGACTATGGCCAACAGTGGGCTTCATAGAGGTTTTACACCAAATTGGATCTTACAGTGACCACACAGGGGGCTGTTAAAAGACATGGATACAATGCATATTCATCTGTGAAATGTGAGTGCATTGGATGAAGGCTTTTAACCGTATCTCAAATAAACTGTATCACACTAGGGCGGTTGTGCACTCTCTATTTTTTGTATTGATCATGCTATTGCTGAGCCTGTGATCTACTAGGACACCCAGATCTTTTTCCATCCTTGATTCCCCCAGAAGTTCTCCCCCGGTGAGTAATTTACTTTTTCCTAAGAATATAACCGAATATTCAAAACCTAGCCACAGGTTTACTTTAACCAGTATGATACTAGTTTGGCATGCTCTACCTTGTCCACTGATTTTGACTGACTGACTTTCTCCCTAGCTTTTTTTTTTGCTCACTCTTTTCCTTTTGGTAATCACTTGCTGCATGGTTCGGATACTTTGCCAGTTCATCTTATTCAAGAAACAGCATCTGTTTTCCTTTTCACCTGGATTTTGGGTGTTCTTGCTTTATTATACAATACATTTAGTGTATATATCTGAGGTATATTTAGTAGGGATTACATTTTAAAAAGAGTTCTATTTTGTCATTCTAAGTATAATCCTGCATAAAACTGGTATTTACGGCGATGTTCTGTTAGTGGATCCTGCTCAGATGCTCACACACTGTAGTTAACAGGAGACATTTTATTAGGTGCTTCTAGCTGCCATTAAACATGTGTCTGCCCTAGAACTACAACCAAAGAGAGGCAATAACACAGTTGTACCAGTATCTAAGTAGTGAGACCCCTAGAGGCCATACACAGCATATAACATATTGCTACATCCTTTCTCTTTTAAATAAAAGAACAATGAAATATAACAAACACAAAATGGTGAAGTAGAACATAGCTATAAATTAGATATAATCCTTGAGGTGAGCCGGCTTTCTGATTGTTCTGCCAGCTCGCGTAACATATGAGGTTTCTTCTGATTCTGGCAGTCTATTTTCTGGGACTGTCTCTCTCTGCCTAGAGACCTCCCTATGCTCCTCAGCAGTTCCTGTTTCTTTGTTGCTGGTATTCATAGTCTCATCGCTTTGAGTGTCCATATACTGTTCCCAGGGCCCTGTATCATCTCCTTCTTGTGTTTTTCTCAGATGTCTCCGATTTCTCCTCCATCTTCTTCCTTCCTCTGTTATAATTTCATAGGACCGTGGTCCCAATTTCTGTACAACCTTCGCTTTTTTCCAGTGTTTGTCATATTTCCCTATTGGCTGAATCCGTACATTGTCATTGCTCTGGAGAACAGGCAGATCTTTTGCAGATTTATTATAATAGAAAGCTTGCCTATCTTGATTCTTCGTTAGTTTGGCTTTAACATTGCCCACAAGCTTTGGCTTTAGTAGTTGACCTGCAGTTGGTAGGAGAGTCCTTGTACGTCTACTCATAAGCCGCTGTGCTGGACTGGTGTCTAGGCCTTGTGTGGGTGTGTTTCTGTGGTCCAGTATAGACAGGTATATCTCTGTACCTGCCTGTTTTGCCTTTTGCATGAGTCTTTTGGCTGTTTTTACTGCTGACTCGGCTTTACCATTACTCTGCGGATATCCAGGAGATGATGTCTGGTGCTCAAATTCCCACCTCTCCCTGAATTTTTTGAATTCTTCCGATGTAAATTGAGCGGCGTTGTCAGAGAACACAATATCCGGAATGCCATATCTGGCAAAATGGGCCTTGAGTTTTTTAATTACTGTTTTGGCCCTTGTGTCCTGTAAGTAGTCTATCTCCCAGAAGTTGGAAAAATAGTCCACAGTTACCAGATATTCCTTGTCGTTCCACGTGAACAGATCTGTTCCTACTTTTGACCATGGTCTGTTTGGAATTGTATGTGGTTGCAATGTCTCTTTCGGTTGCTTATCATTGCACGATGCACATATTTCACACTGTGCTATAAAGTTTTTTATGTGGTCATTCATTCCAGGCCAATAAACATATTCTCGTGCACGACGTAGACATCCTTCTACACCTAAGTGAGTCGAGTGCAATCTTTCTATAATGTCTCTTCTAAGTGATTGTGGTATGACAGCTCTTTCTCCTTTAAAGATGATTCCATGCTGCACAGAGAGTTCATCTCTTATGTGAAAAAATGGAGAAACCTCCATTGGAGCATGCTGCTTGTGTTTTGGCCATCCCTTCAAGATGACAGTCGATAGGATCTGTAGAGTTTTATCTTCCGCTGTGCAGGTCTGTATTTGTTTCAGTCTGTCTTTTGAGAGAGACAGATATTCACACATATTGATGCTTTCAATGTCTTTTTCTTCTTCATTTGTGATGGGTAAGTAAGCTCTGCTTAGAGCATCTGCAATCAGTAAATCCTTCCCTGGACAGTAACAAATGTTAAAATCATATTTCTGAAGCCTTAACAGCATACGCTGCAGTCTTTTTGGGGCATTCAGTAGTGGCTTCTTTGTAATACTTTCTAAAGGCTTGTGATCTGAATGCACCACCACTTGTCGACCGTAGGTGTACTGGTGAAATTTCTCTAACCCAAATACTACCGCTAGTAGTTCCTTCTCGATTTGAGCATATCCTTGCTCTGTTAGAGTTAACGCTCTGCTTGCATATGTGATTGGCTGTTTATCCTGCATTAGTGTGGCTCCAAGGCCGGTTTCTGAGGCATCACATTATACTACCACTGCTTGATCTGGATCAAAATATTTTAGCGTTGCTGCGTCTGCAATAGCATTTTTCACTGACTGAAAAGCAGTTTCATGGCTTTCTGTCCATTCCCAGAGTACGTCTTTGTGAGTTAGCTGTCTCAGTGGCTCACACATGTCTGATAAATGCTTGCAAAATTTGGAAAGATAATTCACCATGCCCAGGAATCGTTGTACTCCACGTATATCTGTAGGTGTCGGCATGTCCTGTATCGCCCTCACCTTCTCTGGATCGACTTTAACACCATTTGAGGTAAGAAGATGTCCAATATATGGTACTTCTGTCATTTTTAGTTTGAATTTTTCCAGGTTCAGTTTGATTTGTTTTTTCTACATCTGTCTAAGAATTGTATCATCTTTTTATCGTGATCCTTTGTTGCGGATTCTAGATCATCACCTTCCCCAACTATTAGTATATCGTCTGCTATTATTTTTACTCCAGACAGTCCTTCCAAAGCTTGCATCAATTTTTGTTGGAACACTTCTGGAGCTGGGCTTACTCCCATTGGCATTCTAAGCCACTTATAGCATCCAAATGGGGAAGAAAATGCTGTTAATAAACTTGATTCTTTATCCAGTTCCACGTGCCAGAACCCATTTTTCACATCACATACCGAAAATATTTTAGCCTTTGATAGATCTGGTAGAATATCTTCTATTGTTGGCATTGGATAGTGATTTCTTTTAAGGGCCTTGTTCAGTGGCTTAGGATCAATGCATATTCTTAACTTGCCTGATGGTTTTTTCACTATCACCAAACTGCTTATCCAGTCTGTGCTTTCCTGTACTGGTGCTATCATACCTCTGCTGTGCAAATCCTGCAGTTCCTCTTTAAGCGGTTGCATTAAGGCTACAGGTACTCTTCTTGTAGGCAGTCTGGTAGGCTGTATTGTGTGATCAATTTCTAGTTTGTATTTACCTTCCAGGCACCCATCACCTTCAAATAAATCAGCATACTCTGTTTTTATGTGGTGAAAATCCAAAATGTAGTCTGCCTTTTGTGTAGGATTTTGAGTATTGTCAGAAACTTCCAGAGCCATGATGTTATGGGACTGCACCTTTATTAAGTCCATAGCCTGAACTGCTTTAACTCCCAGCAAAGGAATGTGATCGTCCTCCTGCAACACAGTAAACTCCACTCTGTAGCTCTTTCTGTTACGTGGATTTCTTAATTTTAGCTTGCATGTTCCCATGGGTTTCAGAACACTTTTGTTGTACATGACCAGTACCTTATCAGTGGGCTCAATGGGAACCTGTTTGTTAAGCAGAGTAAATGGAATGACATTGCAACTTGCTCCACAATCCAGCTGAAATCTTATGGGCTGTTCATCCACCATAAATATGGCAAAGAGCTGCTTTGCATCATTGGCTACTGGCTGTTTGACTACATTGACGTTCTCTGTTGCAGACTGCAGCTGCAGCCATGTGATGCCCTCTGTGCTGTCCTCGTCTGTGTCCTGGGTCACTGTGTGGACTTGTCTGTACTGTTTGCTGGTTTTGAATCTGCACACAGCTGAAAAGTGGTTCATCTTGCCACAAGTCCTGCAGGACTCCCCATACGCTGGACATTTCTCTTTGTCTCTTTCATGTCTTTTGCCACAGTATTTACACTGGACTGAGCTCACAGGGAGCCTGGACCTTGCTCTGCCTTTCACAGATACTGCATGTACTGAGGCATCACTGGTGCCCTCCATCATCTTCAGCCTGTCTTTAGTCAGCTCTGCAGCCCTGCAGATTTGTATACATTTCTCCAGCGCCAGCTCTTCCTCCCTCAGTAATCTTTCTCTGAGGTGAGAGTCTCTGATGCCACACACTATCCTGTCTCGGATAAGGGAGTCCCTGATGTCCCCAAATCCACAGGTTGCAGCCAGTCTCCTCAGCTCTGTCACATATCTGTCCACACTGTCCCCAATCTCCTGATTCCTTGAGAAGAACTTGTATCTCTCCACCGTCTCATTCTTTTTGGGGTCACAGTGCTTATCAAATGCTTGCAGTATGTCTGTCAGTGCCATGCTGTCTGTGAGCAGGGTCTCGGCTAGTTCTCTGCCTTTTTCCCCAATCAAGTAATAAAACAGCTTTACTTCCCTCTGCTCATCTCTGGGTGCCACTGCCAGGTCCACATACAGAGTAAACTCTTCCTTCCAGTGTCTCCATGTCTGTGAGAGATTGGAAGAAGTGACATCCAGTCTCTGAGGGGGTTTCAGGCCACTCTCCATAGTGCAGTCTGATAGGGACTCTGTACTTACAGTTGCTGATTCTCTGTACAGTTCCAGTGTCACACAATCTGTATTTGTAGACAGAAGACTTGCTATTCAGAGGTTCAGTGCCCAGCTGCCACCATGTTCTGTTAGTGGATCCTGCTCAGATGCTCACACACTGTAGTTAACAGGAGACATTTTATTAGGTGCTTCTAGCTGCCATTAAACATGTGTCTGCCCTAGAACTACAACCAAAGAGAGGCAATAACACAGTTGTACCAGTATCTAAGTAGTGAGACCCCTAGAGGCCATACACAGCATATAACATATTGCTACAGGCGAGGAGCTTTGAGAAGCTGAAGTACATACATCTTAAAAGTTTATAGCTTTTCTTTTGTTGTTTATATGAAATAAGAGAAACAGAAAAAACGTCTGAAATATATTAAATGATACCTTTTTTCCTTAAGTGTAGGTCCTAACCTGAAAAGGTATAAATATTACATAGCAGAATCTATAGTAGTAATGAAAACCATTAGAAATTAGGGTTTAATTATTCATTCCAAAAAGTATACAGAACTGTAGTTTTTGGTTTGGAAAAAAATGTGACTATCTTCAAAAAGCAATATATAGCATTATAATGTTTCTAATAGATCATAAGAAAGCTGCCTCAAGTAAGACTGCATGGCTGTCTATGTTTAACTGCCAACATCAATTTTAAGAAATTGTGAGGCAAAATAAATTTACAGAACCTTTTCACCTTGTAATAAAGATTTTCTAAATTTCTACGCAAGTTTGAGATCAGCTATTACCCTCATGAAATATGACGTTGTAAAGTTTCCGTTATTTTAAGCCCAGCTCCAGAATTTTTGGTTCAATGCCTTCCCTAAAGTTCTTATCTCACCCCTTTTTCTAAAAATTACATTTTACAAACCTTTTTTTCTGGAGTATTGTGGATGGTCCAGTGACATAAAGTGGTGCTCACATAATGGTGTGCAAGCACACTCCGAGAGGAGAATTTTGAGCTCAGGTCACTGTTATAACTCATTCCCAAAGGGCCATGCCAATAATGCTTTGGCATCACAGGAAGTGGGTTGGATGACACTTGGCATCATTCAGCCCAAAAATAGGAATGGCACTGGACTGCAAAGCCATGAGACTTTGGGGGACAGTAATGTAGAGGTGGTGAGTATTTCAGCAAAAGCTGTTTTTTTCTGTATTAATCCTGTTTGGTATCCTCAGTTTAACCATGGCTTGTCTCCAATCCTGACTTGCTTTATGATTTTGTTCTATTTCTGATTGTATTTTTTTGTGTTGACTAAGTCTACTTTCCATCTCAGGATTTCCTGTTTGTTCAGGGGTCCAGACCCAAGAGTTTCGAAACTGAGGGTGACCTAACCGCAATTCATCTTTCATCAATGGCATACAGCATTGCTACTGTTATTCCTGTCTGAAAATCAGAAATTATTAATTTATTCATTAAATGTGTTTGATTAGATACTCTGTATATTGTGCCTTTAAGTCCCACCGTTGGTGAATGAAGCTACGTAGTTATTTAATAAACCTTCTTTTAAAAATAAATGCTAGTAAATCATTGTGTTCATGCATTCATTTAATCCCAGAGTCTTCACTCTGGGGAATTATGTTATTATAAATGATATTCTTTTATTCTACCTTACTGACACAGAAAATTTACAGGAAGGATTGAATATACCAGACCAGTCCCTCGACAGTTTGGACAACTGAAAGCTATAAAGATTAGTGTGGTATACTCTAAATGTATCCAAAATTTACTCCCAAAGTCCTTGACATAAAACTTTCCTTTCACCATTATCTGAGTAAGGTATATAATGTATCTGTCCACTTTTTGAAACAGTTTACATTTGAGAGAAATTATTTTTGTTTCTTCTGCACATAGTTGTATAGTTGGTAAGGTTGAAAAGTCCATATAGCTCAACCAGTAGAAAAAAAAATAAAGAGAAAATAGAAAACTTCAATATACAGGGGAGAAAAAACCTTTCTGTTCCCCATTTATACATGGTGAGCATTGCCCCCTTAATTGCATCTTTTCAAAAGAGAATTAATTCAGTTTAGCTAATCATTTCCATAGCTGAGGTCTTCTAGGCAGACTTTTTCAGTTTGATTGCCCTTCTTTGCACTTCCTCCAGTTCCAGAGTATCCTTTTTGTGAAATGTTGCCCAAAACTTAACTGCATATTGAGGTTTTACTAATGCTTTGTACATAGGCACAATTGTGTCTGTCTCTCTGGACCATTATTCCTATTTTTTAAAGCGATTGTAAAGGTTCATTTTTCATTTTTATTTTTGGAAAATATTTACCTGTCGCAAACGTGCGCAACAGAGACTGACGCAGTCCGCCATTTTGTTAAGAGTATCCATTTTTTCCCCCTCACTCCCTCCCCCTCCCTCTCTGAGAGGAGACATTTGGTCAGTGTGTGTGTGCTGGTTGTGGGTCACTAGCAGGCCAAGGCTGCAGGGAACCCCAGAGCCATAAAACATCTCTGAGCTAGGTGCCCAGCTGTCTGGGCGAGCTGTACCATATAACACTTCATATAAGATAAGGCAAGCTTTCCCCGGAGTTCAAAGAACATTTCAAGGAAACACGACCAGATAACCTTGTGTTAAAATCCATTTTTCCCTTCGGTCTCATATCTTGGAATATGAGAGACTTACATAAAAACTGAACATATCGTCAGATGGACGATGAGCAGGCGAACAGTTTGATGGGTCACTCGCCTTGTCACGGACACACAGGAAAGCAGAAAAATAGATCTTGCGGACCGTTCAGTGTACACTTTCATAATTCATATCTAATCAATCCTCAGACTTGTCTGCATAATAATCTACCCGCAGGTGGAATGTCACTTGTGCATAGGAAAAGTTATGAGCCCAAATATGAACTACACAAGATTTTGGCTCTAGTTTAGGTCGACACCCAGACCTCCACGCCTACACGGGGTATTGGTTCATGGCATCAGAGCCACCCCCTGCTGGGGACTACAAAACAGGTTGTCAGGCCTAAGAGTAGTAAATTGAAGAATTCTCACACTGACCATGGTAACATAGGGAGATCAAAGCACCCTTCTGCTCTGAAACTTGGATCTGCTAACCCAGTACTTTGGCAAGTACTTTAACCCTTTCACCTCTCTCTGATATCTCTTTGCTGTGCTGTGGTTCTTTGTATATGTATATATATATATATATATATATATATATATATATATATATCTTAGGTACATCTTTTTCTGTAAATATTTTTATTGCACCCTGTCACAATATGAGTTCTCTGCCAGCCCAGTTATTAATCCCCAGGTATTAATTCCTTTATTAATCCCTCCTGGCCATAGGAAGAGCCTCCTCCAATTAGTATTCACTCCTGTGTGCCAAAGGCCCTTAGCTGTAATTAACTCGCCCCTCCACAAAAGGTCCCAAATTCAATTAGCGTATACATCCCCAATTAGTGCCTTACTTTTGTATTAATGTATTTTCCCCCACTGTTACATTGTTTACAGCTGCAAATTCAATTGTCCTGTTTCAGTGTCCATCCTGTTCAACCAGGATGCCTAATTATAATATCCTCCCCACTAATTAGTTCCTTACATTTGTATTAATGTATTTCCCCCACTAATTATCCTGTCCAATCAGTCTTTTCTGTTTACAGCCACAAATTAAATTACTGTAGCTCCATTCCTGTCCATTCTCTTCATTGTCACCTGCTGATGACCTCCCTCCGTCTCTCGTCCTGCTCAGGGGGTTTAAGAGGCCAGTGCTGGTCTCTCTTGTAGAGCCATTCTGCTGGGCAACCACTGAGGGGTCCAGCTGGATTCTAGTGGCCCCCCCTGTTCTGCCTGAGCCCCATTGGAGGAAGGGGGATCCCAGAAGCTACATCAGCCCTGCCTGGAACGCTGTCAGCTCTGCCTGAGACTATCGCACCAACTTTGCGTGAGTGTATGCTTCCCTTGTGCTATCTGACTGTTTATGAATTGCCTCTTGGATTACAAATTGCTGTAGAGACTTTAACTTTGCCCACCGGAGCTGGATTACAAGTATTTTGGACTCTCTCTCCCTGCACTACTCCCCATCTCCTAGATTGTAAGCTCAAAAGAGCAGGGCCCTCGATCCCCTCATGTTTTGCATTGTATTGTTATTGTTCTGTCACATGTTCTGTTCCCCTTTGTAATGTACAGCGCTGAGCGAACTTTTGGTGCTTTATAAATACTGTATAATAATAATAATAATAATTGAGTGACTGTCATCTGTTCTAATAAAGGTTTAACTGTTTGACACCTACTCTGTGTGTTCTGTCCTGCTTACGCTCCGTCACACTGGTTGGCAGCGGTGGGATCAGAACACTAAGGGAGATGGCAGACAGTGAAAGCCAGCTGATACTTGACCGGGCCTCCGTAGCCATCCCCGCTGGGTGCTCTGCATGAGCCCCCCTCCTCAAAGGTCAGACCCCACAGCCATGACTCCCACTGCTGTTCCTGGCCACTGCAAGGGCCCCTGCCTGTTGATCGCTGGGCCCCTGGAGAAGCTGGCCGCTGTGAGGGCCACTGTCCGTTGCTGAGTGTCCCTGAAAGCTGTCCATTGATGAGTGTCCCTGGGAGCCATCCATTGCTAAGTGTCTCTGGAAGCTGCCCGTTGCTGAGTGTCCCTAGAAGCTGACCGCTGAAAGTGTCCCTGGAAGCTGTCCGTCGCTGAGTGTCCTTGCAAGCTGTCCGTTGCTGAGTGTCCCTGGAAGCTGTCCGTTGCTGAGTGTCCCTGGGAGCTGCCCATTGCTGAGTGTCCCTGGGAGCTGTCCGTTACTGAGTGTCTCTGGAAGCTGCCCGTTGCTGAGTGTCCCTAGAAGCTGACCGCTGGGAGTGTCCCTGGAAGCTATCTGTTGCTGAGTGTCCCTGGAAGCTGTCCATTGCTGAGTGTCCTTGGAAGCTGTCTGTTGCTGAGTTTCCCTGGAAGCTGACCACTGGGAATGTCCCTGGAAGCTGTCCGTTGCTGAGTGTCCCTGGAAGCTGTCTGTTGCTGAGTGTCCCTGGGAGCTGCCCGTTGCTGAGTGTCTCTGGAAGCTGCCCGTTGCTGAGTGTCCCTAGAAGCTGACCGCTGGGAGTGTCCCTGAAAGCTGTCTGTTGCTGAGTGTCCCTGGAAGCTGTCCATAGCTGAGTGTCCTTGGAAGCTGTCTGTTGCTGAGTTTCCCTGGAAGCTGACCGCTGGGAATGTCCCTGGAAGCTGTCAGTTGCTGAGTGTCCCTGGGAGCTGTCCGTTGCTGAGTGTCTCTGGAAGCTGCCCGTTGCTGAGTGTCCCTAGAAGCTGACTGCTGGGAGTGTCCCTGGAAGCTGTCTGTTGCTGAGTGTCCCTGGAAGCTGTCCATTGCTGAGTGTCCTTGGAAGCTGTCTGTTGCTGAGTTTCCCTGGAAGCTGACCGCTGGGAATGTCCCTGGAAGCTGTCCGTTGCTGAGTGTCCCTGGAAGCTGACTGCTGGAAGTGTCCCTGGGAGCTGTCTGTTGCTAAGTGTCCCTGGAAGCAGTCCGTTGCTGAGTGTCCTTGGAAGCTGTTCGTTGCTGAGTGTTCCTGGGAGCTGTCCATTGCTGAGTGTCCCTGGAAGCTGCCCATTGCTGAGTGTCCCTATAAGCTGACTGCTTGGAGTGTCCCTGAAGCTGTCCGTTGCTGAGTGTCCCTGGAAGTTGTCCGTTGCTGGGTGTCCCTGGAAGCTGGCTGCTGGGAGTGTCCCTGGAAGCTGCCTGCTGCTGAGCATCTGCAAGACGCCTATCGTAAGTGTCCCTAGAAGTCGTGAACTGTCCCTATTGTGCACTCAGACCACCCGTGCCCTGAACTGTCCCATTGTGCACACAGACCACCCTTGTCCTGAACTGTCCTTATTTTGCGCACAGACTACCCATGCCATTAACTGTCCCTGTTGTGTGCACAAACCCCCCATGTCCTGAACTGTCCCTGTGCGCACAGACCACCCGTGTCAGGAACTGTCCCTATGGTGCGCTCGGACTACCCGTGTCCTGAGCTTTGCTAGGCCAGACTCCACAGCTGGAGTCCCGTTGAGTTCCCGTGAGCCTGTTGTCCCTAGTGCACTGTGTGGGAGCCGTGTTAGGCCAGACTCCACAGTTGTAGTCCCGTTGAGCCCCTGTGAGCCTGATGTTGCCCCTAGCATGCTGTGTGGGGGCTGTGTTGAGGGCAGCCTCCACAGCCAGAGTCCCGTTGAATCCCTGTGAGCCTAATGTTGCCCCTAGTATGCTGTGTGGGAACTGTGTTGAGGTTAGACTCCACAGCCAGAGTCCCGTTGAGTCCCAGTGAGCCCGCTCACAATGGGTGTCCCTACGGGCCGCATGTCGCGGAGTGCCATGGATTGCCCTGGTTGAGTGTCTTTCATGGTTCAGTGAAGCTTTGTGTGTTCTCCATCTTCTTTGTGCGTTCTGTCCTGCCTACGCTTCCATCACACTGACTGGTGGCAGCAGCAGCAGTGGAGGACCAGAACACGGAAGAAGACAATGAGGAAGCGATAACACCCCACAAGTGCCTCCAAGGAGACCTGTTGAGGCCCCCTTATTGGCACTTGTAAAATGGAAGGGGGAGGAGTGTCACGATATCAGTTCTCTGGCAGCCCAGTTATTAATCCCCAGGTATTAATTCCTTTATTAATCCCTCCTGGCCATAGGAAGAGCCTCCTCCAATTAGTATTCACTCCTGTGTGCCAAAGGCCCTTAGCTGTAATTAACTAGCCCCTCCACAAATGGTCCCAAATTCAATTAGTGTATACATCCCTAATTAGTGCCTTACTTTTGTATTAATGTATTTTCCCCCACTGTTACACTGTTTACAGCTGCAAATCCAATTATTCTGTTTCAGTGTCCATCCTGTTCAACCAGGATGCCTAATTATAATATCCTCCCCACTAATTAGTTCCTTACTTTTGTATTAATGTATTTCCCCCACTAATTATCCTGTCCAACCAGAATTTTCTGTTTACAGCCACAAATTAAATTACTGTAGTTCCATTCCTGTCCATTCTCTTCATTGTCACCTGCTGATGACCCCCCCTTCGCCTCTTGTCCTGCTCAGGGGGTTTAAGAGGCCAGTGCTGGTCTCTCTTGTAGAGCCATTCTGCTGGGCAACCACTGAGGGGTCCAGCTGGACTCTAGTGGCCCCCTGAGCCCCATTGGAGGAAGGGGGATCCCAGAAGCTAAATCAGCCCTGCCTGGAATGCTGTCAGCTCTGCCTGAGACTATCGCATCAACTTTGCGTGAGTGTATGCTTCCCTTGTGCTATCTGACTGCTTATGAACTGCCTCTTGGATTACAAATTGCTGTAGAGACTTTAACTTTGCCCACCGGGGCTGGATTACAAGTATTTTGGACTCTCTCTCCCTGCCCTACTCCCCATTGAGTGACTGTTGGCTGTTTTAATAAAGCTTTAAGTGTTTGCCCTCTGCCTTGTGTGTTCTGTCCCACTAACCCTCTGTCACACACCCATTTGACCTTTTAGTAATAAATCTTTCCTTCTGAAAGTGTTGAACTGTTTCTATAGCGCTTTATTGCAATTTACGAATTCCTGCCTCTAAAGAGAATGCTACTGTGTTTGTTTAAACCTCTGTATAACCGGCCTGCGGACCATTTTATACAGACGATCTCAATCATTATAGTGTTATAGCTGATAATGCCGAGTTTCCTCTTTCTCTGTACAAAAAAGAGGTAGTGGTAGTTTGAAGGGTTAATTGCGTAATTAACCTGACCCAGTAACAATCGCCCAGGCTGCCGGTACATCGATTGTGGTCCATTAGCTGGAAAATCATTGTGCAGGGTGCAGCTTGGTGTGGCATTGTTACGCACGTCACATCGCGGTTCTAGATTGGCTAGTCCTTCGGTCACGAGTTTGGTGAGAAGGTCTGGGGTCTGACACCACGATCGTGACATTACCTACTGTGTGTATTGGGAGCCTGGATCCTCCTCTTGTCGGGTCCCCCGCAGGTTCTCCTGGCCCCTCCCTCTTGTCGGGTGCCCCCACAGCTAGCAGCTTGCTATGAGGGCACCTGCTGCTCCACATGTCCAATCACACATGGAGCCGAAGCTTGGCCTTGGTCTTTTTTAATTTATATAGTAAAAAAAACCCAATGGTGATCCACCAAAAGAAAGCTTTATTAGTATGAACAAAATTACATAAATTAAATTTGTGCACAGTGTTGCATAACAGCGCAATTGCCAGTTAAAGTAGCACAGTGCCAAATAGCAAAAAAATGGTCTGGTAATGAAGAGCATTGATCCTTCCGGAGGGTAAGTGATTAGTTTGTTTGTAAATGATATAAAGGTTGGAATACATAGTTTGATCTCAGTGTTTGCTGATGATACAAAGCTAAAGAAAGGCAATAATTTCACAGCAGGATATAGCACCTTTACATAAAGACCTAGTTAAAATAGGGGGGTGGGTAGCTAGATGGCAGATGAGATTTAATATTGAAAAATGTAAGAAAATGCACAAGTTACTCACTAGTGGGAGAAGCTCTAGGGCAGCGGTCTCCAAATGTTTCAAAGGGCCAGTTTACTGTCATTCAGACTTTAGCAGGGCTAGATTGTGGCCAGTGGGCTAGAAAATGTCCTTGGCCTAGCATTAGTGAGAATAAACATGACCTTAGGGTTATTCGTCAGTAGGAGGAGGAGTAATGACCCATCATTGGTTTTAGTGGAAGGAATAGTGTCCCATCATTGGTATCAGTGGAAGAAATAGTGCCCCATTTTTGGTGTCAGTGGGAAGAATAATGCCCCATCATTGATATAAGTGGGAGGAATAGTGTCCCATCATTAGTGTCAGTGGCAACATGTATGCCCTACTGTTAATGTCAGTGGGAGGAATAGTGACTCACATTATTGGGAGGAAAAGTGCCCCAATGGTCAGATAAAGGCTAGCAAAGGGCTGTATCTGGCCCCTAGGGTGCAGTTTGGAGATCACTGCTCTAGAGGAATCGAGGATGGAAAAGGATTGGGGGGGTCTCAATAGATAACAGACTCAGCAACAGCATGCAATGCCAGGCTGCAGCAAGCAATGCATGCAGACTATGAGCATGCATTCAAAATTAAAATTTACCAATAACCCTATAACCCTAAGGTCATGTTTATTCTCACTAATGCTAGGCTAAGGACATTTTCTAGCCCACTGGCCACAATCTAGCCCCGCTAAAGTCTGAATGACAGTAAACTGGCCCTTTGAAACATTTGGAGACCCCTGCCCTAGAGCTTCTCCCACACAAATTTACTCAAGCTAAAACTATAATTCTACCACTACAAAACTCTGGTTTGATCACATCTTGAGTGTACTGTCTGGTTCTGGTTACTAGTCCTTAAGGTAGGATGTGCTTGAACTGAAGAGAGTCCAGAGAAGGGCAACAAAGCTAATGAAGAAAAAGGGGATGAAAGACCTTCGTTATAAGGAATGACTGCAAGCCTAAATGCTGCTGCTCCTAGATGCACTGGCCCTGGGTTTTTTTCCTGCCTTCCGTTTACGCCCCTGCCACTAAAAGCTTCTAAAGGTCTATGTGTGCATGGACAGAGGATAACATGGCGAGGCGTTCACAAGCAGTAAAAAAAAACCCTGACGCCCCTCAAAGTGGCTGCAAAATGCATGAGGCCTTACTGTTGAAGTGTTAAGGATGTGGAACTCCCTTCCACAGTTGGTAACATCATAAATTTAGATAAATTTAAAAAAACTTGTGTTTTTTGGGGAACACAATGTATAGGGATATTGAACATGGTAGTGGCATAAACACATGTGCAGATACACTAGGCTGAACTGAATGGACTGGTGTCTTTATTCAACATCACCAACTATGTAATTATGTAACTTTGTAATATTTTGATTGCTTTAGAAATTGCAGCTTGGTATTGTATTATCAAGCCTTTGATCTACCAGAACACTCAGAACGTTTCCGACCGTCGACTCCCCAGCTGTTCTCCTCCTAGAATGTATGATGCATGCATGTTTTTAGCCCCCAAGCGCAATAAGATCTGCTTGTAAGTTGGAGACATCTTGTGAGGAATGTTATTTCACTGCATAGCTTGGTGTCATCTACAAACACAGAAATGGTGCTTTTAGTTTAAAACTCTCTCTCTACCTCCCTCTTCTATGTGTGTGTATATATATATATATATATATATATATATATATATATATATATACACACACACTGTATATATATATATATATATATATCCATCGTAGCACTGAACCTTGGGGTACACCACTAATGACCTTAGACCTTCCAGAGTATACATCATTAATCACTACTCTGAATACGGCCTTTTAACCAGATTTTTACCTATTTACAAAATTACATTTTCTAAGCATTTAACTTACCCGTTGGTCGTGTGTGGGGAAATGTGTCAAACGCTGTTGCAAAGTATGCCATATCCACAGCAGCTCATTTGTCTAAGTTTTAAATATTCTATAGGTCCACAGCGCAATCACTACAAAGAGTGTTCTAACAATATTGCAATGTTAATTCCAATCTGCTCCCAAACCAATTATATAAAATTGTTCCTGCTATTGCTACATTAAAAAATATGTGTGTCACATCGCACCTTTAAATGTACTGTAGAAGTGAAAATAGGTAAATAAACAGCACACAAAAATGATACAATTTCACTGTACTGCTGCTCACACTCTGTGTTCTCACATGTACCAGTAAGAAATTATATATCAAACTAGTGTTGTGCATTACTGAAAAATAAATATTATACTATTAACCCTTTAGCTGCCAGGTCCATACGTCATACAGACCTGACAGCAGGACGTTCTATGCACAATGCACAATGCAGTGGCTGCAGCTACCAGGATTGTGTCTAAAAATGGCAGGCAGACTCCTGCAGCCCAATTGCTTCCACAGCTCCCAGTAACAGTGCCCCCCCCCCCTCCACGTGCTCCCGCCATGTATTCTGGGCTCCGCTTGCCCAGCTGCAGGCTCATGGTCGACATGGTACTCGATATTAGGCCTAAAATGATGTGCAAAAAATGTAAAAAGGTTCTGGCAGTGAAATGATTAAACCAAATTTATATATTGTGATAAACCAATCTAAGCTGAAAATGTGATAAATCAATCCTCAATTAGTGAAAGAACAGTCTAACGGTGTCCAGAATACTTTTACAACTCACTCCAATTTAAACAAGAAACTTTGTGACGTATAGGGGGTCATTTACTAAAGCTGTAGAGTGCAAAATCAAAGCTTAACTGAACAAGCTGAGGTTTGAAGCTGATTGGCTATCATGCACAGCTGCACCAGAATCTGAGTGCTCCAGCTTTGGCAGATCTCCCCCAAATGTGTTTCCAAAGATACCGTATGATATAGATGTATCTCTCTGATGTTCTTTCACCTGAAAGTGTTACTAAACCCATAACAGTCTGTATATGCGGTAAAGAATGCTTGTTAAACTTACGGTGGAACTTAAGGGGTTAATCATTCTCATTGTGTAAAAAAGGCTGTTTGATCCTGTCTTCCCTGATCTTCTCCTTTTCCTAATGACCCCAATCCATCTGCTGATAGTACAAAGCTCTAGGAGTCATTCTACACATGCTCAGTTTACTGTGTATCTCTAGAGAGGAGTTGTTTTTTTGGGGGGGTGCATGCGATTGGCACAGGGTCAATCAGTACTGTCAAGACAGAGGGTCATGCAGCCTCATAGGACAATCAGGGGAGAATGAAAACTTCTCCTACAAGCTTTAACCAGTACTCGGCCAGACACTGATAGAAGTCACATGAGTGCTATATCCTGCTGATGAGAAAAGGTATTTAGTAGTTTATATTTACTAAAATAATTGTATTTCCATGTTCTGTGTATTGTGAGAGACCAGATATAGTGAATGCAGGGTCCTGGGGGGTTTAGTAACACTTCAAGTGCATATCCCTTCACCAACATTACAAAACTTTCACCTTATATATTGACCCAATATAAGTCAGGTTTCATGAACTTTCCCTTCAAAGGGTTTCCTAGGTTAGGACCGCTGTTTCTCTCTTCTGTAGCCTGGATGCCTGTTTAATCCATCTCCATCCTCCGCAATCCTTGGGTTGTTATTTATCTAAAGCTCAAAAAAGGAAACGATATCTAGTGCTCTCCATATACTGTATTTACCAATATTTTTTATTAAAAATAGCCAAAATTCTAAAAACTCAACTCAAATGTGCAAATATCCAGGTGCACAACAGTTACCATACATTGTAATAGTGTAGAATCCTCCTAGTTAGCTACGGGGAGCTAGAGTCCTGATTGTTAGAGAGAAGGGCTGAGTAGCAGCCTGGGTACAATAGTCAGGAGGTCAAATTGTGGTTAGGGCTGAGAGGCTCTGCAGGCTAGCCCCTCTGGAATTTCCCCCTGCTCTAGAGTTTTGGAGAAAGCTTTAGAAGCAGTGAGTGGATCTGAGGAGTGGCTGGCTTGTGCACTTAAATGATCTTAGCTAATCCCTGACAGGAGACTTGGCAAGGGGCCAGGACAACCCTTAAAAGTGTTTGAGCCTGCACAGCTAGGGAGAGTTTGGGTGAAAGATAGAGAGGTAGATGTGAGGCTGAAGGCTGGAGCCTGGGAGGGGGTCCAGGTGAAGAGAGGGGCTCACATACAGGCAGTAGAACTGAAGAGGAAGAAAGCTTAGAGCTTCACTGGCCCCCAGAGAGAGTCCACCTGTACAGCAGGGAAGGAGCGGCCCAGCTAGAAGGCCTGGTAGCAGTCACCAACCCATAAGCAGTACAGGAGAGGATCTGAGTGAGTACCCCTGTGCCCCCTTGATGGATAGGGGAAGGAGCACTCTGGTGGGAAACATGGTTCACCACCTGCCTGCGACTGTCCATTTCTTATAGCGACAGGCACCAGATCCCCTGTTCAGGGATACCACCAGATTGCCAGGTGAAGGAAGAGGAGTTCGTCTGGGGTGGTACATTGGGAGATGCTGGCTAGCTCTCCTACAGAGATTGTGTTGCAGTGGAGGCTTGTACATAGTTCCAAGAAGTTGTCCTCAGTTCATCAGTTCCATTGGGGTCCTGTACACCCTGAACCCTAACTTATCCTATTTAAATCCCCCTAATGAAAATCACAAAAACAAAGCTCAAGGACTGATCTCTGACTCCTGGATGCAATCCTGTGTGAAGATGCATGTTGCCTGGCTGCATAGGACTATAGGGGATCTGAAATCTCTTTGCAACTCCTAAAGGGGTAGTGCTAGAATAGGAAAGAACTTTTTTTCAAGATGGTGGATTGTGTACTTCCAGTTAGTGGTGTGACGTCATGGGCACCTCCCAATTTGTTGCATCACCAGATCACATGACTTCAGCAGTGACTGTTTATTTTGGTCTATTCAGGGTTTTGCATCCTGGGAGTTTGATTGCTTTCCCTGGCCTCTGCCTAGCTAATCCCTGAAGAGGAGTGTCCAGACGGTGGCTGGGAGGTGATAAATAGCACCAGAGAAACTGCTTTTTCTTTGGCAGGGAGGGACCCAAAAGTCTCCAGGGCTGCTGCCCCAGAAGGCAGCCCATGGACTGTATAGCTTTTTTTTATGTCTCGGTTGTGGCATAGCTGAGGGCCTAGTGTGATCTTTCTGAGGAGCTGGCTGTAGGACTTCACAGTATAGCTTTTTTTTATGTCTCGGTTGTGGCATAGCTGAGGGCCTAGTGTGATCTTTCTGAGGAGCTGGCTGTAGGACTTCACAAGAAGCAATTGGGTCTGGAGATGGATGGTCTTCCTCACAGGACCATGTCCAGAGGTAGCTAGAAGGTGTGCAGTTGTCATGGAGATTTGTGTGTAATGACCCTGAATTGATTCCTGATGACTGTACATTTTTGGGATGTAAGTCCCAGACTTAATTACAGACTGAGACAGCTTTCAAAGGGTCTCAAAATACAGCTGTTCCCCCTGTCCTCATCACAATCCTGTAGTGGGAGCCTAGAGAGGAGTGTCCTTTGTTACTGTGCAGCATTTTGGAGTATCCCACGCCCTAACACCTCTCCTGTTTAAAGTTCTTCAAGCAATAACTTTCAAAAAGATATTCCCTAGACTGAGCTATTGGAGCTGGAGCACATGAACTGGTGTCTTGTGGTGGTGGTCAACCTACCTCTATGCTATTTGGGAAGAACCAGCTATTATCAGTGGCCACTACAAGGATAGTGCTACATACATTTATGTATAGTTGGATTTTATAATAGAACATGCTTTGTAAATGTGTCCCAGTTAGTAAGTGATTAATAAAGTGTAGGCATTGAAACCAATATATGAGTCAGTGTGCCTAGATTGTTAGGCTTCAGAAAGTAAGACCTGCCCCCAAAATGTATATCACTGTGGCAACCACATTGACCATGTGTGTCTTCTGAGGAAGTGGGTGATACACAATGGAAGCTGAGCCCAAGCTGCTGTCACTGAAGGGCTGCAATGTGGGATTCTAAAAGGCATAGATGTGTGCCATTACAGCATAGCCTTTTGGCTGCCCTATGGCAGATGAGCTGCTAGGTGTGGTGATAATGATCACTCCCCCACCCCTTCCCCTTCAATATGACAGTGCTTGAGACATACATGACATACTGTACATGACAGATGAAATGTGACTGAAATTTCTAAAAGTGTTTTTATATTGTTGGATTTTTTTATTGCGCCAGAGAGATGAATGTTATTTTCTTCTTTTGTTTTTGTCTGGTGTCTATCCCTTATACTGACTGATGGAAAGTACCAAAAGATTTGGCTGGGAAAATCTTTGAGATTAGACATTACTAAATTGGACACTAAGATTAGAACTATTAGTGCAGTTGAACTAAAGGTTTCTTTCTGTAAAATACTTACCATGCCTCTTCCTAAATACTTTGGTGTGTCTGCTTTCCATAAAGCAATCATACTGTTCTGGGCTTTTTGGTCCTCAAGAAATGTATTAGCCAGTCAGAATGTTGAGGCTGATAAATTTTCAAATATATTTCACATAGTTTGTATATAGCATAACTTTCACTCAGGCTCAATGATATACACTTATTTGGATTTTTTTTACCAAAGAAATAAAACACATTTTGACCTAAATCTGTGGAAAAAAAAGAAGGTTTATATGATATATTTTTATAACAAAAAGTAAGAAAAGTTAGTTTTCAACATTTTCAGTCTTTCTGTATATAGTTAAAACAAAGTAGTGATCAAAGGAAAGAAAAAGATATAAATTGGTTGCAGGTACGTGTTGCAAAAGGAAGTACTTTTCAATCAAAGCATTACAGTTCTGAAAACTGAAAGTGGTGATAAGGGTTTGAAAAATAACCACATACTGTATTTTTCCTGTGATCAGATATGTCCCACTCACCTCTCATTTCTTTTGGACTCCACTCACCTTCACTATTCAACAACATCATGTCCTGTGCCTTGTTTGACTTACCCCATTCACCAGCATCACCTCTCGCTACCTCCCTGATGCAGTAGTATATGTTCCTCACCTTCTTTTTTCCAACTCATTCAGCAGAATTCTTTTTATCCTCTGTTTTGCAATTTTCAGTAACAAGTCTCTTGCCTCCTCATTTCTCCGCTGTTTAGCAGCATTGTGCCCTCTCCTGTTACCTCTATTACCCACCTGACCTCCAGAAGATTTTACCCCATTTTTTGATATAACGCACTGCGCTACTTTAACTGGTAATTGTGTGCTCATACAATGCTGTACCCAAATGAAATTTATATAATTTTTCTCACACTAATAGAACATTCTTTTAGTGGTATTTGATCACCACTTTTTTTTAAATAAAAATAGACTGACAATTTTGAAAAAAAAAAACAATATTTTTTTACTTTTTGATATTAAACGTATCCAATAAAAAAATTTCAAAAATCTAGTTTCTTCATAAATTTAGACCAAAATGGATTCTGCTACATGTTTTTGGTAAATAATATCTCAATAAGTGTATACTAATTGGTTTATGTGAAAGTTATAGCAAAAACATATGACTGAATATACTGGATTATTTATTTTATACTAGTAATGGAGAGGATCAGCGACTTATAACGGGACTGTTAAAGTGTGGTGGGTAATCTGACACTGACACTGAGTGGGAACTGACTAACCGACACTGACATCACCAGTACTAATGACACTGGGTAGGAAGGGGTTAACATCTGGGGCAATCAAAGGGTTAAATATGTGTCTAGCAAGTGTTCATGAGTTTACTGTGTGGTGCTGTTATTAAGGGATGTGAGGGTTTTTATGCTTTTTATGCTTTGCAGGGAGACACAAATTGGCACATCCCTGCTCTCATTAGAGAGTTCTGTGTTGTTACTAACACAGATCTCTCTCCTGTCATCTGCTGCGCCGATGGGCAGGTCTCGGCCATGAATCATTGGCTAAGACCCACTGATTGGCATGTGCTGGACAGAAATAAACAGTCGCGTATATATACTTTATACTACACTATATTGCCAAAAGTATTGGGATGTCTGCCTTTACATGCACTTGAAATTTAATGGCATCCTAGTCTTAGTCCATAGGCCCACCCTTGGCAGCTATAACAGCATCAACTCTTCTGGGAAGGCTGTCCACAAGGTTTAGGAGTGTGTGTATGGGAATGTTTGACCATTCTTCCAGAAGCGTATTTTTGTGAGGTCAGGCACTGATGTCGGACAGGAAGATCTGGCTCGCAGTCTCCGCTTTAATTCATCCCAAAGGTGTTCGATCGTGTTAAGGTCAGGTGCAGGCCAGTCAAGTTCCATCACCCCAAACTCGCTCACCCATGTCTTTATAGACCTTTCTTTGTGCACTGTTGCACACGGCGTGCTCCTAGCACAGACATTGGAGTCTCACAAAGTGCCTAGGGTACCTTGGTAATGATCGGGACTCAGAACTCCTGATTCCAGGTCACCTAATCACTGTAATAGCCTCTGATTGGCTAGCACAGTGATCAGTCACTGTGAAGCCCGTCCCTGTGTTTTATCTCTTTGAATGGAGGAGAAAGATACATTGTATCTCTCTCTGTCCTTCCAGTGAGTGTGTAAAAATAATAATAATAATAATAAAAAAAATCTAATTTAAAAAAAAAAAAACCTAGATCAAGGTTTGATCTAGGTCAGTGCCAGGGCTAATGTTTGGGCCAAGGCCAGTGTCAGGTTTTGTTTTGTTTTTAATTTTTAAGTTAGTATCAGTTAGTGTCAGTGTATTTTAGGTAGGAAAAAAAAGCAAAATGTGCACTATTGTTTCCGAGCCCTACTATGGGTACAAACAACTAACATATACATACAGTGGGGAAAATAATTATTTGATCCCCTTCAGATTTTGTAAGTTTGCTCACTTACAAAGAAATGAAGGGTCTATAATATTTATCATAGGTGTATTTTAAATTATTTTCCCCACTGTATATATATGTTAGTCATAGAACCTAACTTGTAGATCCAGAACGTCTCTCTCTTACATAGATGGGCTAGTCTTTCATTGTCAGTAAATGTACCCTTTGGAATATGTTCGATTGCTAAGACCTCAAGAAGACTAAAATTCTTTTGATGAGAGTGCAATACGCTGTGTTCGGTGTATGCATTTTTAATAAGGGAAGGTGGATAGCCTTTCTCAGAAAACTTTTTTGAAAGGAGAGAACCTTGTTCTTGGTAGTCACATAATGTTGAACAGTTCTTCCTTAGTCTTTGGAATTGGCCACTGGGTTATATTATTTTTCCAGGCTGGATGGTGACAACTGGAATAGTGTAGATATGGGTTTCCACTAATGGGTTTGGTGTAATTTGTACTGTAAATTTCATTGTCTGTGGCTGATAAAACCAAGTCTAAATAGATTATATCTTGGGAGTTAAAAACATGAGTAAAAGAAAGTCCAAGGTAGTTTGAATTGCAATATGCGACAAAAGATAAAAATTAATTCATATCACCATCCCAGATTAATAAAATGTCCTCAATATAACGCCCCAAAAAATGATATATTTGGCAAAAGGGTTGTTTACTTGTATATATTGTTTCTCCCAAAAGCCCATTATGAGATTGGCTTAACAAGGGGCGAAATTCACTCCCATCGAAGTCCCTTTTGTTTGCAAGTAAAATTGGTCAAGGAATGTAAAATAATTATGGGTAAGGCAAAATGCTGTACATTCAAAAATAAATTTGGCTTGGGTGGAGTTAATAGAACTTTCAGAGGATAAGAAATATTGACGGGCCTGTAGGCCTATGTGGTGGGGGATTGATGTGTATAAGGAAGTTACATCAAGTGACGCCCAATGATACCCATGTTTCCACTGGTAATGGCTGAGAATTTCTATCACATGACTGGAGTCTCTGATGTAGGATGGCAATTGTACAACTAGTGGTTGGAGGAAATAGTCAATGTACTTGGAGAGGCCATTAGTAAAATTATTTTGGGTTGTTTTTTGGTTATGGTAGTAACAAGAAATATACAGCTAAATTTAAAAAATATTTTTTTTTTACTATTTTGGGCCAGTTTCCTTTGATAATAAAAAAAAATGAGGAGATATCCATTACCATTCACCACCAAATGAAACCCAATTTGTCCAGAAAGAAACAAGGTATAATCCACCTGGATGCAGAATGTAGTTGTGATAATATGTATGGTTTTACGAACAGTGGTCAATGTTGCAAAATTGTGCATAGGCTTTAACCGTTTCAATACCGTGCAATTTTACACCTTCCTGCCCAGGCCATTTTTCAGGTTTCAGCGCTCTCACACTTTGAATGACAATTGCGCAGTCATACAACATTGTACCCAAACTAAAATTTTATCATTTTCTTCACACAACTAGAGCTTTCTTTTGGTGGTATTTAATCACCGCTGGGGTTTTTATTTTTTGCTAAATTAACGAAAAAAGACCAAAAATTTTGAAAAAAAAACACATTTTTCTTTGTTTCTGTTATAAAAGTTTACAAATAAATAATTGTTCTTCATAAATTTAGGACGAGATGTATTCTGCTACATGTCTTTGGTGAAAATAACCCAAATTAGGATGTATTATTTAGTTTGTAGGAAAGTTATAGAGTTCACAAACTATGGTATAGATCTGAATATTGATCAATCCTGAAGTACTGACAGCCAATCTAATTTCTTGAGGTCCAAGAATGTCAGAATAGTACAGATATCCCCAAATGACCCCTTTTTGCTGAGTAGACAGTCGGCATGGCGTGACACTTCATAAGAGGCATGGCGAGTTTTTTGAAGTTGTATTTTTTTGTCATAATTTTTCCGAAAATGAAAAAATGAAAAATATTATTTTCACTATTTTTTTTTTTACATACTGTCACCAGTGCAGTACAGCGTCATCATATAACTGGCATGGCGGTGAACAGGGACACTGACTGGTGACAGTATGAAAAAAAAAAAAAATTATATTTTTTTTTAATTTTTTTTTATTTTTTTATTATATTTAATTTTTTATTACATTTTTTTTTATTTTTTTTAAGATTTTTTTTCATATTTTACTATGACCAAAATAGTACAATGTTACCATAGTAACATTGTACTACTTTGGGGAAGTGATCAGTATTTTTTTTTTTTTTTTTTTTTACACAATTTGCTTATAGCAAAGAATTACTTTGCTATAAGCAAGCATTTAGCTGAATGAAATCGATTCATTCAGCTTTTTTTTTTTTTTTTTTTTTTTTGTGCTTAGCTGTGATTTGGTCACAGCTAATCACATGACATGTGCATGTGATTAGCTATGACCATTCACAGCTAGGCACTAGTATACAATGGATGGCATCATGAATGAAGCCATCCATTGTATACAACTGTCATGTGACCTGCTGTGATTGGTCGCGGCAGGTCACATGGTACCGGCAACGGGAGCCGGTACTCGGATCTGTCATCGGCCGTGTCCGAGGTGCACGGGCGGTGACAGATCCCGCTGCTGCGCCGCTCTGCAATAGCGCAAACGGCGCATGTGCGGGAGCACGCCAAATGGCGTGGACCCGGAAAGCTGCAGCGCTTTTCAAGCCGCCAAACGGCTATTGGCCGGGCGGCTAATGGTTAAGATTTGTTTTACCCTTAGGTGTGAAGGGGTTAAACTAAAAAAACCCACATATTTCTCCACCCCTAATAGCCCGTCATCCTGCCCCCTTGAGAACCCTGCCATTTACCTATTTTAATACGGTGGCAGGGTGCAGCACTGTCACAGTATTCATTCTTTTCCATGGTGCACTACTACACCAGTCCGCAATAGGCATGTTTCTGTATAACATATATCATCCCTCTCTGAAACACCAAACACAGACTTGTATTCCTCATACTGATTCTTCAGCTAGATCAGCTTTTGCTAGCTTGCAAACATATTGAATAGGATTCAAATCTGCCTTGATATTTTAAATCAGATGACTTGAAAATAATATAGATAATTAGAAGCTGAGCAAACTTTGTGACTATGGCACATTTACAGTGTGTTATGACATTGGTGTTTTACTGCTTGTTTTTTGTTAGAGATTCTGTATATAGCCATACAAACATACAAAACAGACAGTTCACAGTCCACATGTGTTTATCTGCTGCTTCTCTGCAAACAGGAAACAGGAAACTTTATTACTGAGAAAAGACAGAGTTTAACCATAGATTCAGGTACTTATAAACACTGCCATCTACTGGTTGAAGACTATATTCCTGCTGCACACTAACACTGATGTAGTAGTACAAAAATACATTAACATTGTATTCCAACAGTTTTAGAATAAAACATTTTTTGGGGCTAAAGTAGGGAAGGGTAAAACCTCTGTTAAATTTTGATTGGAGTCTGGGTCCCCTTGGAAATATTTCCCCTGACTTTCTGTTGTGATGAGACCTGGCACAGGAAGTGAAGTGAAATGTGTATAAATTGAGTTTTGCTTAGTAGAGAGGAATAGAATTTCACAATAAACATTTGTATTTACAGATTCAGCAAACCATCTGAAATGATTAGTATTATTATTATTATTATACAGGATTTATATAGCACTAACAGTTTGCACTTCACTTTACAATATAAAGGGAGAAAATACAGCAACAATACAGTTCAAATCAAGAGGGTTAGGAGCAGGGGCGGACTGACCATTTGGAAACTCGGGCACTGCCCGAGTGCCCGGGGTCAGTAGGGGGCCCCATGAGATGCCCCTGGTACCTTTTTCATAGGCTTTTTTGAGTTTGGGCAAGGACACAGGGGCCCCATGATCCCCTATTGCCCAGGGGGCCCATGAGTTGTCAGTCCGCCTTGGGTTAGGAGGGCCCTGCTCCTTGGAGCTTGCAATCTAAGAGATGCCTATAATTGACCACACTTGCTAAAAATTGTTTGTATTATTTCCATAAAATCACACCCCCCCCCCACATCTGAAGTATACCCAGCACAAATATAACTCCCTGTTATCTCCCTGCATATATGCAGTAATAAGTTAAAGTATCAGACAGTATATACAGGTGTGTCCAGATGAATATACCCAATATTAACAATAAGGTAAAGTGTCTATGAATCAAACTAATATATAAAAAAAAGTCCTCATAGGTATATATACAAGGTGTAGACAAGTCTTGTAGAGTCATCCCAAATTAATATAAAGAAAAAAAGATACTAACATAAATTTGTAAATCCATAATGACATACGGTATATACATATACATTTGCAGTTCAATAGGTGATATTCCCCTTGAAACACTCTATAGATAGATAAATAAGAATTCTTCAAACATCACATCCGTTTACATTATCAAACAGGTATAGAATGCCACAGTACCTGAAGCAAAACAAGGGTTGAAACATTCAGTGCACTTCAAAAGACTTCCATAAATGGTGATATGTCAGAGCAGAGGATGTTGCGAGGGGATGGGGAGTAGAACTTCTGCTTGGATCACCTAGGCAAAACTAAGTCCCAACTCCCTAAGAAAAAAAATTCCCAGTAAACACAGTGGATGGGGGAGGATGATGATTGGCGGAACTTGCTGTAGTGACTAAAGTTCTGCTTTAAGTGTTGTATATTGCTGGTTTAAGTCCACCCAGCATGACTTGCCAGTCTACACATTTAACATTTCTCCCTGTGCTTCAGGGGCTTTAGTGGGTCTACCACAAGAACATATTTTGTGGTTGATGACACCAGTCTTTACCCTCACACTTGTGCACTATTTTATTAATACATCTATATTTTTTCATACCAACTCTCTAACCCCTTCTTTGGTTGCAGACAGAATTTCTTTTAATTTCTCATCCTCTCTAGGTTCTTCTGTCCTGCAAGGGGTTTCTGCTGCTGTAGTGAGTGTGCCCTTGACTATAAGCTAGTCAGCAGCACCTTGGAGTTGAACAACAGAAATGTTTTCTCACTGTTACACTGAGATACCTCTAACAACCCAAATTCTTTAGAACCCCCAAACAGTCTTCTGGGGTTTCCTCCATACCCAAAATTTCCAGGAAGCAACTCAGCAATGAACTGCGAGACCTCTTTCTTTACCATTTATAAAAATTGAGCCCAATGGTCCCAATCATGTCTACCTTTGTTCAGTACAACCTTCAGCTCATGATTGCAGTTATTGGTACTCCACAGTCCCAGCCCATCTATCAGAGCAGGATAGCAGCTAAACATTCGACAATTTAAATTTCTGTCATAAGGGTGACCTCTGAATACATGATTATGTTCCACTTCGGGACCCTCGTGTGACTAAGCATGAGGAGAGACTCATTTGCTGAAGTTCTGGAGGATTCATTTCTTAAGGGGACCTCCTCAGAGCTGGAGATAGCCTTATCTGTAACCGATGCAATAGCCTGGTGCTTCCTCCTGCCTGGACTGACCCTTTACCTGCATAATTACCATGCCGCTGTCTCAAATGACCCTGGCCTGTTAATCCGCCATGTTTCTGCCTTCCACCTGGGCTGATCTTTTGTCTGCATACTGACTACATCTCTGCCCACCCCATAAACTGACCCTGACCTGTTAAATGGCCATGTTTCTGCCTGCTGCCTGAACTAGCGTTTTACCTACCTACTGACAATATCTCTGCCTTCCATTTGAACTTATCCTGGCCTGTTTATTGCTTCTGCCTGCCATTTTAACTTATTCTTATTAGTGTAATGTTTACTATCTTTACTCACTCCAAACACTCCACACAGTTACTCTGCCCACTCCATAAAGTTACTCTGCCCAGTCCAACCTTTTCACAGTTACTCCAGCCACTCCAACCACACAACAGTCACTCAAGCCACTCCACCCGGTTACTCCGCCCACTCCAGTTGTAGACTACTGGTGGAGGCAAGAACACTTCACACAATTTCCCCAGAAATTGTAGCTTTTCTAGTGTCAGTATGTCATGTGATGCAAATATCAGCTTGCTGGCTGATACAGCTGTCAGTTCACTGGTTGCAGCAGAGGTGGTGAGCCCCCCCCCCCCCTTCTGCGGGTGGCAGAACATTTAATTTTTCTGCTGCAGTGAGAGGGGGAAGGAGTTGGCAATGCCAACAGAGAGGAGCAGTGGTGGTGGGGGTGTGCAAAGAAGAAATGTGGTTCAATTAAAATAGGAAAGAAGGGGCCCCCCCCATGAGAAGGGAGGTGGTCAACCGTCTAATGGAGATGGGTTTTAGGATGCAGGAAATTTTCGCCTTTATAGCCCCGGCAGGTACAGGGGAATATGACGTATCCTTCCAGAGAGCAGAAAGCTTGGATGTGTTCTGGATACGCTATGAAAAAGATTGTAAAGGGTCGCCAAGGTGGGAGGGGCTTGTCCCAAAGGTCATTTCAAGACAGTCACTGGTAAAAGGCGTTACAATCTTAGTGCGTAACGAATCAATCCCACCAGCAGATATAACAGTTTGGTTGGGAAGGTATGGGGATATATTAGCCCCACTGAGAAAAATATTCGACGACAGGGGGATTTGGACAGAAGGGTGGGTGGCAACAATGAGATTGCATACAGAAGGGGACAGAGTGAAGCACTTACCTACTTCGGCTTTCATTGGCAAGGACCGGTTGGTCATATTTTATGCAGGGCAGCCAAAGGTGTGCCATAGATGTGGTAATAAGGGGCATTTCGCGACCACATGCAAAGTGCTCAAATGTTCATTTTGCCAGAGTGTTGCGCATACGGCCCGGGAATGCAATCTAAAAAGATGTAACTTGTGTCAACAGCTAGGGCACTCCTATAACCATTGCCCTGAGGCTCTTCATAATTTGCTAGGAATAATGGAGGAGCTAGATAGGATGGAGGTGGAGGAGATGGAAGTGGTGCCATCTCTCCCTCCCCATGGCAACCCTGCCACCTCTGGTGCTTTGACATCGGAGACATCCAATGTGACCCCTAGTGTGCCTGTGTCTTCCCATGTTCCTTCCCCAGTGTTGTCTACCCCCACTCCCAATGTTCCTGTCCCCCCTGTCTGGAAAAATCGTATTACCATATTACTCTGGTGAGTTCTATTTAACCATTTTTGGTGGTGGATTTACTTGGTGATGAATTATTTTGGACATTATTATTTGAACTTTTGGACTTTTTTTTCGTTTTTGCTGGATTTTATTTTGATTTATAATATTGTTTCTTATTGTTTTGTTATTTATTTTCTTGTTATACTTTTGCGTGTATTTAAGCGCAACCTATTTTTTTGAAGTCTTCTCCAGATTTGCCTTCCATATCACCTACAGGCCAGGATCCAAGAACACCAAACCTGATGTGCTCTCACGCATGTTTGAGGATCCAAAAGATACCCCAAAGCCGGATACCATTTTACCAGCAGGAAATTTTCTGTTACTTCAGACTAAACTCTTGTCCCAATTACAGCAGGCATCAGCAGGAGCATCCAGTCCACCTGGAATCACAACACAGAGCAAGGAGGGGCTTCTATGGAAAGGGGAACAAATTTTGGTACCCGAAGAAACACGAACTCTTGTCCTGGGTTACTGCCATGATCACCCATTAGCAGGTCACTTCGGGGTCTCCAAAACGCTGGAACTAGCTCAGCGCACGTTCTGGTGGTCAGATATGGCTAAGGACTGTAAAACATATGTAAAAACAAGCACCATCTGTAACCGGAACAAGACAACCCAACATAAAGCCTGGGGATTGCTTAGACCCCTGCCGGTACCTGGCAGGCCATGGAAGATGATAGCAATGGACTTTATAGTGGAACTTCTGCCTTCCCAAGGATACAGTCAGGTCCATAAATATTGGGACATCGACACAATTCTACAATTTTTGGCTCTCTATACCACCACAATGGATTTGAAATGAAACAAACAAGATGTGCTTTAACTGCAGACTGGCAGCTTTAATTTGAGGGTATTTACATCCAAATCAGGTGAACAGTGTAGGAATTACAACAGTTTGCATACGTGCCTCCCACTTGTTAAGGGACCAAAAGTAATGGGACAGAATAATAATCATAAATCAAACTTTCACTTTTTAATACTTGGTTGCAAATCCTTTGCAGTCAATTACAGCCTGAAGTCTGGAACGCATAGACATCACCAGATGCTGGGTTTCATCCCTGGCGATGCTCTGCTGCTTTTGTCAGCAGTCACATCATCAATAAATACAAGAGAACCAGTTCCATTGGCAGCCATACATGCCCACTCCATGACACTACCACCACCATGCTTCACTGATGAGGTGGTATGCTTAGGATCATGAGCAGTACCTTTCCTTCTCCATACTCTTCTCTTCCCATCACTCTGGTACAAGTTGATCTTGGTCTCACCTGTCCATAGGATGTTGTTCCAGAACTGTGAAGGCTTTTTTAGATGTCGTTTGGCAAACTCTAATCTGGCCTTCCTGTTTTTGAGGCTCACCAATGGTTTACATCTTGTGGTGAACCCTCTGTATTTACTCTGGTGAAGTCTTCTCTTGATTGTTGACTTTGACACACATACACCTACCTCCTGGAGAGTGTTCTTGATCTGGCCAGCTGTTGTGAAGGGTGTTTTCTTCACCAGGGAAAGAATTCTTTGGTCATCCACCACAGTTGTTTTCCGTGGTCTTCCGGGTCTTTTGGTGTTGCTGAGCTCACCGGTGCGTTCCTTCTTTTTAAGAACGTTCCAAACAGTTGTTTTGGCCACGCCTAATGTTTTTGCTATCTCTCTGATGGGTTTGTTTTGTTTTTTCAGCCTAATGATGGCTTGCTTCACTGATAGTGACAGCTCTTTGGATTTCATCTTGAGAATTGACCGCAACAGATTCCAAATGCAAATAGCACACTTGAAATGAACACTGGACCTTTTATCTGCTCATTGTAATTGGGATAATGAGGGAATAACACACATCTGGCCATGGAACAGCTGAGAAGCCAATTGTCCCATTACTTTTGGTCCCTTAACAAGTGGGAGGCACATATGCAAACTGTTGTAATTCCTACACCGTTCACCTGATTTGGATGTAAATACCCTCAAATTAAAGCTGACAGTCTGCAGTTAAAGCACATCTTGTTCGCTTCATTTCAAATCCATTGTGGTGGTGTAAAGAGCCAAAAATGTTAGAATTGTGTCGATGTCCCAATATTTATGGACCTGACTGTATACTGCTGTCTTTGTGGTAGTGGATCGATCAAAAATGGCCCATTTTTTGCTGCTAAAGAATACACCTTCTGCTTCTGAGATTGCCCGGATCTTCATCAAGGAAATTGTTAGACTCCATTGAATCCCTATGAACTTAGTCTCTGATCGGGGGGGGGGGGACAATTCACGTCAAGATTTTGGAGAGCACTATGCGAGACTCTGGAGATTGAGTTGTCTTTTTCCTCTGCCTACCATTCACAAACAAATGGGAAGACCGAGCGGACCAACCAGACTCTGGAGCAGTACATCCGGTGTTACACGTCCTTTGTCCAAGATGACTGGGTATCACTCTTGCCTCTGGCAGAATTGGCATACAACGCCAGCCATTCTGCCACCAAACAGTCACCTTTTTTTTCTAACTATGGGTTCCACCCCACCTTTTTACCTGACCTGGTGCCAGAGACTTCCATCCCTGCTGCCCAAGATACATTAAATTTCTTTGTCACTAACAATAAATTGTTACAGGAGATGGTCACAAAAGCCCAGGAGGACAACAAGAGGGTCTTCGACAGAAGGAGAAGGGGAGAATTGATTCTGCACCCAGGAGACCAGGTGTGGCTTGCTACGACCAACTTAAAGATGGCATGCCCTTCGAGGAGATTGGCACCAAAGTTTGTGGGACCGTTTCCAGTAAGACGCAAGATTAATAATGTCTCTTATGAGTTAGCACTTCCGGAATACCTTAGAGTGCACCCAGTCTTCCATGTGTCACTATTAAAGCCTGCAATACCTGATCCTTTTGCTAACCAAAGGTCAAGGCCCTCTGAGCCTATAAATATTGACGGGGAGGAGGAATTTGAGGTCGAGGCTGTTGTGGACTGTAGGAAAAGGAGGGGTCAGACACAGTACCTTATCAATTGGAAGGGTTATGGTCCAGAGGAAAACACATGGGAGCCGTACATGCCACAGACCTAATTCATTAATTTTTTCTTAGCCACCCACAAAAGAGGAGCCAATTGGTCATACGGAGGCTGCCCATAAGGGGGGGCAATGCCAGGAAATGCCTGCCCGTAGTACAGGTGAAGCTCCGCGGCGCACGAATATGCGCATGCGCACGGTTCTGGAAAGCCGAGCAGATGTGCGGGCCCCTAGACAGAGGCTCGCGCATGCGCACTCTCACATGCGGGTGCGTGCCTGTCACTAATGCTGGCGCCAAGAGGGCTATCTAAACTGGCTGCTGTGGTTATCTCATTGCCGTATGGTCTTTTCCCCTGCTCGTGTTCCTGACTTCTGTGATTGTTCCCTGTTGCCAAAACCAGCCTGTTTCCTGACTCCTGATTGATCGCCTCCTGCCCTGACTTCTGGCCTGTCCTTAGATTACTCTTCTGCCTGCTCCTGCTTGATTGACCTCGTGTTATTGAACCTGGCCTGTGACCCGACTATTCTCCTGCCTACCATTTAAGCCTGATCTGTCTCGTCTAATACCGAACCCAGCTCGTCTGACTCTGCTTCTCACTACACAGTGCTCCCGCATCCATCCATCCTGCACGGATACATCTGCACCCTGCTCTGGTCTGCTACGCATCAGGCCAACAGCTATCACTGGATAGATCTCAGGCCCTCTTACCCCGCCGAGCTCCCGCGCCCACTGTCCCACTCTCAGCGGTCCTTGAGCCGGAAATGTACGAGAGGTCTGCCTCTTCACATCAGGCTCACTACCCAGTTACGTGACAGTAAGGACCCTTCGATGATTGAAAATTGGCGCCCCATCAGCCTTCTCAATCTCGATAGGAAGATTCTGGCCAAGATCCTTTTCTGGCGCTTGTCGTCAGTGGCAGACGGGTTACTCTCACAGCATCAGCACTGCTCGGTTCAGGGCAGAAGTACATTCACAGCGTTGTTAGCTGTCTGGGAGGTTCTGGAGCAGTGTAGGGCTGATTGCAGTGGGAAGTATTTGCTGGCGCTGGATCAAGCCAAGGCTTTTGATCGGATAGACCATAAGTACCTCTGGCATCTCCTTGACCGGTATGGCCTGGAAGGGAGGTTTATTGGCTGGTTGAAAACTTTGTACAGAGGGGCGGAGAGCTTCATGTTAATCAATGCTTGGGTTGGGTGGACTTTTGAGGTTGGCTCTGGGGTGCGCCAGGGGTGTCCGCTGAGTCCCTTGCTCTATGACTTTGCCATTGACCCCTTTGTCAGGAGGCTAGATGGCGGGGCGTTGGGCGGGGTGCTGGTGGGTGCTACTGGTGAGCTGCCTTTGAGGGCCGTGGCCTATGCCGATGACGTGTCTGTTTTCATCACTGGGACTGAAGAGGCTCAGGAGGTGGTCTCGGAGATGGAACAGTATGCGGAGGCATCAGCTTTCCCGAAGCCCCAGCCAAAGATCAAAGTGTTAGGCATCACATTTGGCCCTGATGATTATGGTAAATCGAATTGGGAATCCAGGTTGTCTGATACCGAGGTTAAAGTGAGATGCTGGAAGGGGTGGCGGCTCTCCTTAAGAGAAAGGGTCGATCTGATCAAGACCTACTTGATTCCTGTCTATTTGTACATCATTTACGTTTGTCTCTTGCTAGAGTCTCTCTATACGAGAGTCTGCAGCTGTTTCTTCCAGCTGTTATGGGGGGAACAGGCTGAATCTCGTGAAGCGGAATGTGACCTACCGGTCCAGGTGGGAGGGTGGCCTAGGGATGGGAGCGGTTGGGAGAGTGGAGGGCCAGTGAGAAGCCTGAGAGTCAAGCACAGTAAGCTCCCAGCTTATGTTGCTCCGAGCTTGAAAATACTTAGGCGGTGGTGTGTGACGGTGGAGGAGGTCAGATCGGTCCCTGGGAAATTTCTCAGGGAGAGGGTTGTGGCCACCACTTTTCATGCACCGCTGGCCTTGAAGGATTGCCCAGGCCATAGTCTGTGGGAGGGCTTAAGATTGGTAAATAAGGAAAGGATTCCCTTAAAATTTAGGGACCAGGCCTGGCTCGCGTTCCATGGCAGGCTATATGTGAGAGGGAACTTGAAGTTCCATTCTCTGGACAACCGAGGTTGTCCGAGGACACAGTGTGGGGGTGAAGTGGAGACTATGGACCGCTTCTTGCTTCAGTGCCCTTTCAATATAGAGGTATACAAAGAGATGGGGAGGGCTCTAGACATCCCCTTCCTGCACTGCATGTCTTATGCAGAGTGGGTATATGGGGCATTTGAAAGACATGTGAATTTTGATTTTGACACTCTTTTTCTAGTTTGTCTAGTGGTCCGTTACTACACCTGGAATGCACGGTGTCAGGTAGCCTTTCGGCAGAAAATCCTTCCTGTCTCGGTGGTGGTATATGACATTCTTGGTGAGGTTGGAAAAATTCGGGGTCTTGAGAAAGACAGGCTGCAGCGAAGGGCCTGGATAGAGGCATGGAGGAATATCATGTCTCTAGCCATGGTCTGTTGATCTCTGGGTGAGGAAGCTGTTCTCTTTTCTTCTCTGTGTGTTCCACTCCCTTAGATTTTGATGAAGAATTTTTGAAGAGAGGCTATGTACATCTGAAGACCTGCGTTTCTTAGCCTTTGTTCTGCATTGTATGTTCTGTGTGTTTATACGTAAGATTATGTTATGGCCATAAGGGCCTAAGTATGTGTATAGGCGGATGAGGCATAAAGGCCTTTTCCTTGTCTGGCAGTTCGAAAGGGCCTTTGTCAAAGCCTGATAGGCCGAATGGACCGTTATTAAGATTTTCCTCCCAGGACTATGTCTGGAGTCTCAGACAGGCCAATGCCTCGTCGTGAGAGATATGGGCCATAATGGCACTGTCCCTACCTGATAGACCAAAAGGTTCTCTGAGAAATTTCTCTTCTGAAAGCTTATCCACATCACGGAAGACTCCCATACAAGCCAGTGCCGTGATATAGGTATGAGCCATTAAGGCCTTTCCCTGCCTGATAGGGCGACTGGGCCTTTTTGATGTTTCCCAAAGCCTCGTGTTGAGAAATACGAGCCGTAAAGGCATCATTCCTGTGTAAAGGGCCGAATGGGCCTCTGTGACCTACACGATTAACGATTCTCATGGCGGGCCAAAGCCTGGTCATGGGACTGATAAGCCGTAAAGGCCTTACTCCCTGGTTGAAAGGTCACGAAGGTATATAAAAATTGATTTCCTTTTTCCTGATTGTAAATTGTTTATTTGATGAATATTTGCCTGATATAGGCCATAAAGGCCTTGATATTTATAAGTTATTGTGCTTTTCTATTTTTGCCATAAAGGTGTATATCTGTTTGTGTTATATTTTTATTATGCTTTGTGAAGAATTATTGTAGTTAGTTGATCTTTGTTTAGACCAGTTGTATGGTATTTTGTATTTATGTATTCATATTAATTTTATATTTTTATAAGAAAATGTTTTTTTTTTGTTGCTGGTGGCAAGATTTTCTTTAATAAAAAAATTTCCAACTTCTTTTGCAATTACCTTTCGAGGCTTTCCCTCCTTATGAAGGGTGTCAATGATGGTTTTTTGCACAACTATCAGGTCAGCAGTCTTTCCCATGATTGTGATTCCTACTGAACCAGACTGGGAGACCATATAAAGGCTCAGGAACCCTTTGCAGGTGTTATGGCTTAATAAGCTGATTAGAGTGGGACACTTTGAGCCTAAAATATTGCATCTTTTCACAATATTCTAATTTTCTGAGATTGTGGATTTGGGGTTTTCATGAGCTGTAGGCCATAATCATCACAATTATGACAAATCACGGCTTGAACTATCTTGCTTTGAATGTAATGAGTCTATCTCATATCTTAGTTTCACCTTTTAAGCTGCATTACTGAAATAAATGAACTTTTGCATGATATTCTAACTTTTTGAGTTTCACCTGTAGTATCCCTATACTCAGCAGAATGTGTTTTGGGTGTGATTGTAAGTATATCTATGCTATGTGAGAGAAATAATTTGTTGAAATGATAACTTTTTGAAAAAAAAATGTATTTACCTCAATTATTTTCCAAAGAATAGGGGCAAAAAATTACAACTTCAAAAAACTTACAGTCCCTCTTACTATATACATTGAATTGTTTACTTTGTAAAAAGTCATTTTGGGGGTGTTTATACTGTTCTTGCATTTTAGAGCCTTAAATGAGACAGTCAGAACATCAGAATTGATCAATTTTCAAATATACACTATGGTTTTAGGCTATTATTTTCACACAGGCTAAATAAGATGCACTGATTTTTTTAACGAAATAAATGTAGCAGAATACATTTTGGTCTAAATTTATGAAGAAATATGATTTATAACAAAAACTAAAACATTTTTTTTTTCTTCAAAATATTTTGTATTTCTTTCTTTAGCATTAGAAACCATACAAAAACCTGTATCTGTTCCCAAAATGATATAAAATTAATTTCACTACAGTGTTGCCTGACTAATTGTCATTCAAAGCTTGACCGCTAAAATCTTAAAAAATGGCCTGGGAAGGAAGGGGGGGGGGGTTAAAATTCCGGTCTTGAAGTGGGTAATTATCCTATGCTAAGCCACAGAACAATGGAACATGTATTTGAATTATTTGTAATAATAAAATATATGTTAAAAATGAGAAATAAACATCTTTGTTTTGTTTTTTTTTTATTTGCTTCGATATGTTGCCTACTTGACCTATTGTAAGAAGGCACACTGTACACAGAAAAGTACAAATTATTTTGGAGCTTACTTATATACCTCAGAATTGCTGCGGCTATGTTTTTATGTGATGCTGTTTGCAACAAATTCACCAATTTTAGGTTCCTGTAGTAAATTTCCCTACGCCTTCGCACATGGCTCTTTTGTCTTTAACCTGAGCTTGTGGTTGATTTGGAGGCAGTGGTCAGATTTATCTCTGTCCGTTGCAACCTTTTTCCCCCAAAATGTGGACTTTTGTGTTAAGGGCGTGGTATTTTCATTTTTAGAGGGTGGTATATATATATTTTTTTGTGTATGTTAGAAGGGTCTTTTTAACTTTTGAGGTGCTTGCCCTGCGTTCCTGTTCAACCTCTCTTTAGCTTATTGAAATATGAGGGAACAAAAAGCAATTAGTTTGGTGATCTTTATGAATTATTATTAATATTATTATTATACAGTATTTATAAAGCGCCAATAGTTCGCTCAGCGCTGTACATTACAAAGGGGGACAGAACATGTGACAGAACAATACCAATACAATGCAAAACATGAGGGGATCGAGGGCCCTGCTCTTTCGAGCTTACAATCTAGGAGTTAGTAAACTTTCTGTTAATGGCATTGCACACAATGTCTTTAAACATTCAAGAGAGCTGCCTCTTTAAAGAGCGATGAAGCATTTTTATGGAAAAAGCATAGCTCCACTTGGAGTCATTTTACTTAAATCTAAACCTTGCCTCAGAGTTTTTTGTCAGTAAAAGTCATTGTTCTGAGACAGGGCCTGCATTCCTGGCATTCCTCTGACCCCCTACCAAGTTTTCTAGAAGTAGCCAGTGACAATAATTGAAAAGCAATTTAACAAAAATGTGTACTGGTAGGAGACATAACATACAAAAGTGTGGAAAGTGCATTAAACCTTGGTATTCAGAAGTTCACATTGCTGGCAGAAATGTACAGGTTTCTTTTTTTAAACAGAGGCTCTCTGTTAATTTCATTAGCTTGCTAATATAAAACAGTTACTGAAATACTGGACGCTTAAATTGAGAAACAGAATATAATTAAAGCAGTTTCGTAAGCCAGGAACATACAAGGCATACTGGTCATCTCTATTTGATTCTAATATTAATGATTAACATATTATGATATGCATAGAGCCATCCATACCAAAGCGTTTATAAACTAAAGTCATACAGGGATCTGTATTATAGGACAACATGATTGATAATGGACTTACATTGTGAGACATGTTTTTTTTTTTTTAAATAAAGGACTTGTCAAAGTGTGTGGTGTGTTTATTTATGCGAATAGGGGTATTATGTACCCTTTAAAAATGTTGGTATCTGAAGACTGACTTATTTTTAAAGGGTGCTGCCAGATTCAGGCACAGGGAGAATATGCAAACTCCAAGCAAGTAGTGTTATGGTTGGGATTCGAACCAATGAACCTAGTGCTGCTATGTGGAAGTGCTAGCCACTTAGCCACAGTGCTGCCTAAACATTCTTTGACATTTTTGAACATTTTTCGCTATTGATTCTAATGCTGGGTACACAAAAGCAGAATAAAGTCTGAAATCAGCAGGTACAGTAGAAACCGGTCTCAAAACCAGCTTCTGTCAAACGGGCATGCTGAAAAACCAGCATCTCATTGGCATCTGATTAGTGCTCTCAACCAATGGCTGCGAGCACTGACCTGTGTGTTCTGGCTGGGGGCGGTCCCCCTGTAAGAACACAATTGCACAACAGGGGAGATCTCTGTACTAACCTAACTTGTGTTAGTACAGCAATCTGTCTTTTTTTTTCAGACCCTCTAGTGTATACCAGGCATAACTTTGCACCTGTTTGGTAAACTGCAATGTAGCGCTCACCCCCAAAAGGGCCCTCTGATTTTTGCCAGATTATTTTCCCAAGCTATTATAGCAGCAGCCAGGCACACAGCAACAGTCACTCATTCTGGCTCAATGAACTATCTAGAGCAGGGGTATCCAACCGACGACTTGCTGGCCCCTTGCAGCCTGGGCACGTCTGGAGGGACACCGTGCAAGTATTGAGGCCATGACAACCAGCTGGAACAAGCTAGGTACAGGAACGTATAGAGGGATGCTGTACAAGCATATCAGCTGCAACAGCTGGCACTGAGAATCCAGGTACAGGCACGACTAGAGGGATTACCAGGCTGCTGTTTTTGTAATAGCACCGGCAGCAGTGAATACAGTGACCCATGATATAGTGCTGTGTGGGGAGGTAGAAGGGAATTTGCGGGTGGGGGGCAGGACAACTGAAATCTGGGGGAGGTGCAACCCACCCCAGCACCACCCTAGATACAGCCATGCAGCTATATGTTGCCCTCTTTTACTTTTATAATAAAAATATTGCAATAAAATTGAAGTTTTATTACTCAAATAGGTACAGTATATTATCTATTCCAGTGATCATTAGCTGCCCAACATTTTCTTCTCATCAGCTATCCTTATTGTTGGTGTATTTTATGTGCAGCCCAAGACAATTCCTCTTCTTCCAATGTGGCCCAGGAAGGTCAAAAGGTTGGACACCCCTGAATGAAGCGGTTGTCTTTTTGATATTTATTGCTGAATGAACTTGGATGGGGTGCAGGGAGCCATCGGATACTCTAGTAACACAGTGCAGAAAAAAGAGAACATTCTTGGTCAAAGCTTCTTAGTGCAGTTCCTCAAATAGCAACCAAAGGATTCATTAGCACGGCCCCAAATTATGCAAACTGTGGCACTGATGCACAAGGGATAGTAGCAGCACATAGTCACTAAGATCCTACACTTACAGTCATGGCCAAAAATATTGGCACCTCTGCATTTCTGTCAGACAATGCTCCATTTCGCCAAGAAAATTGTTGCAGTTACAAATGTTTAGGCATTCTCATGTTTATTTCTTTTGTGTGTATTGGTATAACACAAAAAAGTAGAGAAACAAAAAGCCAAATCTCACACATTCCACACAAAACCCCAAAAATGGACTGGACAAAATTAGTGGCACCTTCTCAAAATTGTAAGATATAATTGCATTCCAAGTTTGTGATGCTCCTGTAATTTGTAATTAAACTCAACTGTATCAATGAACAGGTGCTGACAATATAGAAATCACACCGGCAACCAGTTAAAATGGTGAAAAATTTACTCGGCCTATCTGTTGTGTGTTTCTGTTCGCCACGTGGAGCATGGAGAATAGAAAGAGAAGCAAATTGTCTAAGGATTTGAGAACAAAAATTGTGGAAAAGCATGGACAATCTCGAGGTTACAAATCTATCTCTAGAGATCTAAAAGTTCCTGTGTCCACTGTGTGCAACATTGTCAAGAAGTTTACAGCACAGTGCACTGCAGCTAATTTCCCTGGATGTGGATGTGGATGAAAGAGAAAAAATGATCAAACATTGCCAGAAAGGATTGTTCAAATGGTGGCTAAAGAACCTCGACCAACTTCCAGACAAATTATTATTATATTATTATTATACAGGATTTATATAGCGCCAACAGTTTGCTCAGCGCTTTACATTATAGTGGGAGACAATACAGTAACAATACAGTTCAATACAAGAGGGATTTGAGAGCCCTGCTCCTTGGAGCTTATAATCTAGGAGGGAGGGGTTAGTGGTACAAAAGGTAACTGTGGGGGATGGACTGGTTGGAAGAGTAGAGGATTCCAGTATTAGCTGAGAGCAGGATAGGCTTCCCTGAAGAGATAGGTTTTCAGTGATCGCCTAAAAGTGAGCAGAGTAGCCGATAGTCTGATAGATTGGGGTGGAGAGTAGAGATGGGGGAAGCCCTGGAGAAGTCCTGGAGATGAGCATGGGAGGAAGAGACAAGGGAGCTAGAGAGTAGGAGGTCTTGTGAGGAGCAGAGAGTGCGGTTTGGGTGATATTTAGAGACAAGATCTGTGATGTAATTAGGGGCAGTGTTATGAACGGCTTTATACGTCAGCGTTAGTGTTTTGAATTTTATCTGTTGAGCAACGGGAAGCCAGTGGAGGCATTGGCAGAGAGGGGTGGCAGATACAGAACAGTTAGTAAGGTGGATGAGTCAGGCAGCAGCATTCATAATAGACTGAAGAGGGGATAGCATGCGATGAGGTAGGCCAATGAGGAGGGAGTTACAATAGTCGAGGCGTGATATAACAAGGGAGTGAATAAGTTGCTTAGTGGTTTCCGAGGTTAGGAACAGTCGTATCTTGGAGATGTTGCAGAGGTGAAGTCTAAACGATTTTGTCAGCGATTGGATCTGGGTCTGAAAGGACAGATGGGAGTCTAGGATTACATCTAGTACTCTGGCATGAGGGGAGGGACTGATGATTGTGTTATCGAGCTTGATGGAGAAGTCAGCGGAAGGGGCACGGGCTGGGGGGAATATTAAGAGCTCAGCTTTGGAAAGATTGAGTTTGAGGAAGTGGAGTGACATCCATGCCGATATGTCACTTAGTAGGCTAGTAATGCAAGTGGAGGCTGTAGGGGTGAGGTGAGGGGTACAAAGATAGATTTGTGTATCATCAGCATAGAGATGGTAATTGAAGCCATGGGAGTTTATCAATTGACCAAGGGAGGAGGTGTAGATGGAGAAGAGAACGGGTCCAAGGACAGAACCTTGAGGGACCCCTACGGAGAGAGGGAGTGAAGAGGAGGTGGCAGCATTATAGGTAACACTGAAGGAGCGCTGAGATAGATAGGAGGAGAACCAGGAGAGAGAGAGTAGTCCCTGAGGCCAAGAGAGTGGAGTTTTTTGAGGAGGAGGGGATGGTCAACTGTATCAAAAGCCGCAGAGAGGTCGAGTAGTAAGAGTACTGAGTAGTGGCCATTGGTTTTAGCAGTTAGTAGATCATTAGTGAATTTTAGTAGGGCAGTTTCAGTGGAGTGTAGAGAGCGAAAGCTAGACTGTAAAGGGCCGAGAAGGTTATTGTTGGTGAGGTGGGAACTCAGGCAATTGTAAACTAAGCGTTCTAGGAGTTTAGAGGTAAATAGCAGCAGGGAGATGTGTCTTAAGTTGTTCAGGTTGGTGGGGTCCAGCGAGGGTTTTTTAAGTCTGGGAGTGATTTGCGCATGCTTTAGAGGGGAGGGGAAGGCACCAGTAGAGACTGAAAGATTGAAGATGTGAGTGAGGGAGCATAGGATGGAAGAAGAGGGTGACCGTAATAGTTGTGAGGGGACATGGTCCAAGGGGCAGGTAGTGAGGTGGGCTTCTGAGAAAGCCTTAGTGACCTCTTCGGTAGTAGCAAGGTCAAAAGAGGAAAGTGTTGAGGGAGGTTTAGTATAGGGAATGCTAAGTGGGGTGGATGTCTGTGCAGTGGCGATGTCCCTACGAATTGTGTCAATCTTGTTTTTGAAGTGATTTGCAATCTCGTGAGCAGTGAGTGAGGTACTGGGTGGAGGTGGAGGCGGAGAAAGTAGAGAGATAAAAGTAGAAAAGAGATGACGAGGACTGGAAGAGAAGGATTAATAAGATTGACAAAGTAGGCTTGTTGGCAGCGTGAAGGGAGGAAGTGTATGTTAAGAAAGCAGATTTATATCGGATGAATGCTTGGTGGGATTTGGTTTTACACCACAATCGCTCCAGCGCACAACTATGTCGTTTGAGATTTCTGGCGTGGTCAGTCTGCAAAGGTTGTAACAGTCGGGGCCTGATGCTTCGTGTTGTTAGGGGAGCAAGCGAGTCTAGAGCGGATGAAAGCGAACAGTTGTAGACAGCAGTGGCCAGGTCAGGGCAAGACAGGGGACAGATTCTGTCACAGTGTTGGTCAGTTGCAGAGTGGAGGTTTCTGCTAGTAACTGTTTGCTGTTTGGAGGGATAGGTGTTTGAGGACAAGGAGACTGTAAAGGTGAGGAGATTGTGATCAGAGAGAGGAAAGGGGGTGTTAGTGAGGTTGTAGGGAGTACAAAGATGAGAGAAGACAAGGTCTAATGTATTCCCATCAGAGTGAGTGGAGGACTGTGTACACTGTGCTAGTGCAAAAAATGAGGTTATGTGGAAGAGTTGTGATGTAGCCGGGTTATTGACGTTAATAGGGATGTTAAAGTCTCCAAGAATGATAGTGGGTAGCTGACCTTCAGGCACAGGGTACAACTGTGTCTGCTCGCACTATACGTCACCATCTGAATGAAAAGGGACGCTATGGTAGGAGACTCAGGAAGACTCCACTGCTGACACAGGAACGTAAAAAAGCCAGGATTGGAGTTTGCCAAAACATACCCAAGAAAGCCAAAATCATTTTGGGAGAATGTGCTGTGAACAGATGAAACAAAATTACAGCTTTTTGGTGAAGCCCCTCATTCTACTGTTTTCAGAAATAAGTAGAATTAGACTTTTAAAGAAAAGAATACAGTCTCTACAGTCAAACATCATGGATATTTACTGATGTTTTGAGGTTGCTTTGTTTGCTTCAGGCAGTGAAAGTCTTGACCATGTGCATGGCATTATGAAATCTGAAGACTACCAAAGAATTCTGGGGTGCAATATAGGGCCCAGTATCAAAACGTTGGGTCTCAGTCAGAGGACGGAGGACAATTACCCAAAAAGCACCCAGAAATGGTTTCAGACAAAGCGCTGGAGAGTACTGAACTGGCCAGATCTCAATTAATCCTATAGAGCACCTGTGGAGACATCTCAAAACAGCAGTCAGAAAAGAAACCCCTCCAATTGGAGAGACCTAGAGCAGTTGACGAAAGAAGAGTGATCCAAAATTCCAGTAGCGAGGTGTAAGCAACTCATTGATGGTTACAGAAAGTGATTGATTTCAGTAATTTTTTCCAATATATGCAAATAATCTATCAAACGCTATCACGCATTAGCGGAAACAGAAGATGACCCAGAAGTTTATGTCCAAGGAATATTCGTAAACACAAATGAAAAATTCAAATGTTAAAAGTAGATTGGCCTAATGAGATAATGAAAATAGAATTATGATAAAATTATATATATTATATGTTTATGTATCACTATTTATGTATATAGCTACTGCAATAAAATACATTATACTCAAGAAGATTCATTGTTGTTGATTGTTATGTATCAAAATTATATTCTCATTGAGCGTTTAATGCTTGTTCTGGACGTAAGAGTGTGGCTACAAGGTCACAAGCACACTGCATCACTCCCACTTGTACAGAAGATGTCAACACTACATATGAAATGAATTGCTCTTTGCTCAAAATTGGTTAATGTGGGCCTTGATGTTGACCAAAGAACACTGTGTCGTTGGTTGCCAAGTGACCAAACCAATTCTATTCATGTATATGCATGAGCGGTGAAGCCAGGAAGGCAAAAGGAGGTGTCGATAAGGAGCTGCGGGAAGTGGTGAGTCTGTCAAAAACTACAACACCTACACCTGTCACAAGCCTACACCAATATATTTTATATGGGGAGCTGAGGTGGAGCAGAAGCATGGGTCATCGGTGATAGATATTTTCTTTGTCTTCAAGCATTTTCTGAGAGGTCACCCAGTGGGTTTGGAAGAGAGGGAGAGACAAGGAGAGGGAAAGGGAAAAGAAAGTATTAAATATAACTGAAAAAGAAAAGAAAAATACCTTGATAAGTTGGTTAAGGAGCCTGAAATTTCTCATTAAAGGGTGAAAACCAGAGGGGACACAAAAAAATGGAGAGAGATTAGAATTATCTAATATACCCCAAATAAGGAGATAAGAATACCCACAGTCAAATATTGGAACAGTCTACATATTGGAACTCTCGAAATAATACTGTGTTGTGAACTATAAAATTAGAAATATATCTATAACATGAAGAGCAGATCCATAAAGGGGGAAGACACCTCAATTAAGTACAAGTACAATAAGAAAATACATGCCTTCACAAGAGAAAAGCTCAAACCCCTGAGAGACAGCAAAGAGTAAGGGGAAGACATGAATGGAGAAATAGCATTGGAGACCAATCTAGAATATCACTGGGGGTATTGAATTTGAGCTAATCTAAAGAAACGTTAAAAATGGAAAGTGAAATAGAAAAAGAAAATATAGAGAAACAAGCTCACAAATGCCCAAAAAATGGAAATAGAAGAAATGTTTATAAAGTTAAAAAAAGAATGAGATGGCTATATTACACAATGACCTGGGTCAGGTACTGTTACAAGTTGAAGAAATGGAGGAAAAATTAGATAAACATGCCGAAATAATAATTAAACTGGAAGGGCGAATGGAACAAATGTGAAGGGAACAAAGGAAACTATCATACAAGTTGGAGGACCAAGAGTACTGAGATAGAAGGAATAACTTGAGGATCTGGAACCTGCCAGAAGCATCTTAAGGAGAAGAATTAATAGATATAATAAAGAAAGTGTTTAATCCAATAATAAATAGGCCGATAATAGAACAACTGAAAATAGACAAGAGTGCATAGAATTAGACGTCGCCAAGGAGTAGCATTGGAAACCCCCAGGGATGTGATTGTGTGATTCCATCACCATGAAGATAAAGTAAACATACGGAAGAAGATGAGAGAGATTCCTGCAATAAAATATGGAGAAGCAAATCTGCAAATATTTGCAGATATAACACCTGAGACACTGGCTAGAAGAAGCATTATTGGAGCAGATGCGGAAAAAAATGTTCAATATAACTGGGGTTTTCCAGTGTGCTTGATTAGATGGAAGGATGGACACTCTGCAATATTGAGATTTCCAGAAGAATTTTGGGAATTTGTGAAAGACTAGTGTCACGGCCCACGGTCGACGCCACCAACAGGCGACAATCGCACGGCCGCGACTAACAGTAATACGTCACGCCCACGGCGTCAGACCCCAGACCTTCTCACCAAACTCGTGACCGAAGGGCCGGCCGATCCAAAACCGCGGTGTGACACCACCCAGCTGCACCCTACACAGCGTTTGCCCAGCTAATGGTCTACAATCTGTGCCTGCAGCCTGAATGCGCTTGTTACTGGGTCGGGTTAATTACGCAACTAACCCTTCTACTGCCACCACCACTTTTGTCGGAGACTGGAAAACTCCCGTTATCAAATATACACTATAATGATTGAAATATTGATTTATATAGCACGGCCCGCGGACCTGCTATACAGAGATATAACAAACAATAGCGTCTCTTCAAAGGCAGGGATTCGTGAATTGCAAGTAAGCGCTTAGAAACAGTTTAACACTTTCAGAAAGAAAGATTTATTTCTAACAGGGTCAAAACAGGTGCGATAAAATATTTACAAAGAGATGTCACAAAAATATATATATATATGTATATAAAGACACAGCAAAGAGATAATTAGGAAGAAGATTACAGGGTTAAGTTACTTGCCCATATGCCTGGGTTTGCAAATCCAAGATGCAGAGCAGAAAGGTTCTTTGATCTCCTCTGTTACGATGTTACCTCGGAGATCTGTGTGTGTGTGTGTGTGTGTGTGTGTGTGTGTGTGTGTGTGTGTGTGTGAGACAAGCTCTAACTCTCTTGTCTCTCTTAAAAGTCCCTCTCAAGGGGAGGGGGGGGCTCTGACTACACGTTTTGGGAGTGGTCATTGGGGAACTCTAAACTAAACTACCAGCTTCATATCCCATGATATGAACCATACAGTTGACCTGAGGAATGTGCATTTACTTTGGTCAGTTTGATAATGTGTGGGCTTACGCCGTTTTGGGTGACAAAAGTTACACTTTAGTAGACGGCCTGTCTCCACTCTCATGTCTTCCTGGTTGTTCCACGCCATCTGCCAGGAGATAACGTTTGCCTCTCAGGAAGGGAGGAGGGTAGGAATGAGGCTGAGGAATGCCTCATATAAACAGACAGAACACGAAAAAGAAGAACTCCGCTTCCAGCTCTGATGAGCTAGTTTGTTACAACTAGAATTACAGATATTAGATATTCCAGGATGGTCAAAGGGGGTTGAGGAAAGCACAGAGCTAGAAAAAGAGTTGGTAGCTAATCTCCAAAAAGAGAGTGCAACAGAGATAAGATGAGTAGAAGTAGTTTTTTTTTCCTCCTTCCCTCTTCTCCTCTCCCTGCGGTAGCACAGGGATGGTGAAGGTGGGGGACTGGAGAGAGATCTGAATGGTATAAAGAAAAAAATAGCAGGAGGATATGATTGGGGGGGGGGGATTCAGAGGATAGTAGGTAGAGAATTTCAGAGGCAAGGCGGGAGACAGGGAGGTCCAACATACCACTGAATTTGGGACCCAAGGAGTGGGGGTAGGGGTCCGGATAGGCGTGTGTGTTCTGAGTCTCATTCCCAAAAAGAATAGACAGTGGGACCAGAACCACAACTGACTGAAGGACTAGAAATGGGCCAGAGGTGTTTAAGACTGGGGGGTGGTAGAGGAAGGGGGGGCAAGGAGAAGAGGGTGGAAGGCTGGTGCGGTTGGGAGGGATGGGAAGTAAGAAGTATTCTGAAGATCCCTTCTTGTTCCAAAATATATATACCTGCACTTCTCTTAGTTTAACCAGTTGCAGCCTGGCCTATAGCCAGATGGCTGCCGGGCGAACAGCTCGTCCCTCCGGGTGGACGCCATATTGCGTCCTTTTAGGAATGCGTAGTGCGCCTGCACGCAGGGCTGCTCTGTAGCGTGACCTGTACCTCAGACACGGCCAATGACAGATCTGTGTACCGGCCCCATTGCCAACCATGTGACCTGCTGTGACCAAGTCACATGACAGTTGTATACAATGGATGGCTTCCTTTCATGCCATCCATTGTATACAAGTGTGTCTAGCTGTGAATGGTTACAGCGATCACATGCACAAGCTGGGCCAATCACAGCCCATCTGTGTCATGTGATTAGCCGTGGCCAAATCACAGCTAAGCACAAAAAAAAACCCTGAATGAATCGATGTCATTCAGGTAAATGCTTGCTTATAGCAAAGTAATTCTTTACTACAAGCAAATTGTATAAAAAAAAATAAAAAAAATACTGTTCACTTCCCCAAAGTAGTACAATGTTATTATGGTAACATTATACTACTTTGGTCATAGTGCAATATGAAAAAAAAATCTTAGAAAGAAAAAAAAGTAATAAAAAATTAAAACTTATTTAAAAAAAAAAATTATCAAATTTTTTTTTTTGTACTGTCACCAGTCAATGTCCCTGATCACCGTTATGCCAGTTATATGATGATGCTGTACTGCACAGTATGTAAAAAAAAAAAATTGTGAAAATAATTTTTATCATTGTCCGAAAAATTATGACAAAAAAATTACAACTTCAAAAAACTCACCATGCCTCTTATGAAATACGTTGGACTGTCTACTTTGCAAAAAGTGGTCTTTTGGGGGATATCTGTACTGTTCTGACATTCTTGGACCTCAAGAAATTAGATTGGCCGTAAGTACTTTAGTATTAATCAGTTTTCAGATATATCCCATAGTTTGTGAACTCTATAACTTTCCTACAAACTAAATAATACATCCTAATTTGGGTTATTTTCACCAGAGAAATGTAGTAGAATACATCTTGGCCTAAATTTATGAAGAACAATTATTTATTTGCAAACTTTTATAACAGAAACAAAGAAAAATGTGGTTTTTCTTCAAAAGTTTGGGTCTTTTTTTGGTAATTTAGCAAAAAATAAAAACCCCAGTGGTGATTAAATACCACCAAACAAAAGCTCTAGTTGTGTGAAGAAAATTATAAAATTTTAGTTTGGGTACAGTGTTGCATGAGCGCGCAATTGTCATTCAAAGTGTGAGAGCTCTGAAACCTGAAAAATGGCCTAGGCAGGAAGGAGCTAAAAGTGCCCTGTATGGAAGCGGTTAAATACAAGTGGAGAAAAGACACAATAGAAGGAATGAATTTGGTTATGACCTTATGAACTATAATGTGAAAGGACTTAAAAGACAAAAGATTCTATATACCAACGTTCTATTGAAGTGATGTTTTTACAAGAGACCCATATATCTCAAGACACAAATGTTAAGTTATATTCTAAATATTATTCAACCTGGTATTATGCCGATTCACCAATAAAACGTGCAAAAGGAGTAGCAATAGGCCTTGCAAAATATGTAAGATTTAAAATGGAGGATAGATTGGTGGACCCAGAGGGTCGATATTTGTTCTTAAGAGGGAAATTACAAGAATCAGAATGTACATTAGCAAATATTTATTGCTCTAACAAAACCCAATGGTATATTTGGGAAATATGTTAAGAAAACTAATGGATTTTAAGAAGGATAAACTGATTGTGGCAGGAGATTAAAATTTTTGCATGGACCCTTGGATGGATACAGCACAGAGAGACGGAGGTAAACGTCTTAAGCCTATTAAAAGGATGCTACATCAGTGTCAATTGTCAGATGCTTGGAGAATTAAACACCAAAGAGAAAGAGACTATACTTTCTACTCTCCTGTGCAAGACATGTATTCAAGATTGGATTATAGGGGGGCTCTCGTGAGCAGCAAATTGGATGGCCGCATTGTAGGCCTGCTCCTCAGCTGCCAGACACAATGGCCAATTTTCCAGCCCTCAGGGAGGGTTACCTGTCTTCCCTCCAGCCCCTCCTAGCCCCCTGTCCCCCACTGCCCTGATGGGCAAGAAATCAGCGGCCAGCCGTGCTGCAATTTGCAGCCTACCTGCCGGAGGCCACATCTGAAGCCGCGGCCTTGATTTCGGGTATGCCGCCGGAGGCAGCATCCAAGGCCCCGGCCTCGAGTTTGGGTCTCCCGCCGGAGGCCACAACTGAAGCCCCAGCCTCGATTTTGGGTCCCCCACCGCCACTACCCACGGTGGGCGGATCCCAGTAGTGATGACGACCAGGCATCATTGGGCCCCAGACGACCAGATGGGCCCCTGAGGGACAATATCATCATGTTCACTATCGAAACTATCCTCTTGGCGGCCAGAAACAACCCAGACCTCAGATTCCAGGGGCATCGCTACCAGTTCTTCACGGACCTCTCCCAGACCACTCTTCAGAAGCGCTGCCAGTTGAAGCCCTTCACTTTGGTCCTGGTGAACCGCAGAATTAAATACGCCTGGAGCTTTCCGTTCCACCTCACCTTCAACAACCAGGGCCACAGCCACTCTGTTGCTATGCCGGAGGAGGCCCACTCTCTCCTGGATGCTTTACACCTTCTTTTGCCGGTAGGTGCTACTTCTGAGTAGCACCAGCCCAGCTCATTCCTCCGGATCCTCGGTGAGGCTACTTCCTCTGGACCGCCTCTGAGAGTGGTCGTCCAACAGGAAGAGGGCCCTCCCTCAGACCCCTCTACGATCAAGTCCGTCCTGCTCTTCACTCCAGGCTGAAGATGTATCTTGGACCTCCCACATTGTGTTTCACCGTTGGACTCTCCTGATGGTACCGTGAGTTTGGCCCTTAGGGCGTTCCCAGTTTGTTAGTGTTCCAGTTTGGGCCTGATCTGGCCTGTTCCTTTGGGTTCCATCCTTGAGTGGGGGGGGGGAGGTCTCCTCCTGGACTTAAGAATTATGACTTTTTGCTGTTGCGGCCTACCACGGGTCCGGGTGACGTTGTTCGGGTTCCCGTTGGTGGAATGGGCTGATGGTTCCCTAGGGCTCCGGGGTGGGAGGTAGGCTCGGGTACGGTGTCGGTCCTACTGGGCGGTTGGTGGGGGACCACTTGGGCTGTGTTGTTGGGTACCACAGCAGCCTGTAGTCATCCTTCTGGAGGTAGTTGGCCCCCAAGTTTAGCTGGGTTTCCATGAGGAGGTCACCGCGGATGTTCTCACTTCTGGGACTCATATTTTTATTACTTTGGTACCCCGTTATATTGTGTTTATTGCCTTTTTGCCCCCTGAGGACTTATGTTTTTGATGTTTTCATTTGCAGCCATGTGTCCGGTGGTAGAGCCACTCCCAACTGGTATTCTTCAAGTGTAGGATGCATGTCGCCATTGGCATGATACGACTGTACTATTGTACATACTTCTTGAGTCGTTTTCTTCTTTTCATGTTTTTTTTTCTTCTCTGATTCTTCTGTTCTTGTTTTATGCAGGGTTTTGGAACGCCATGGTCCGATCTCCATTGGGAGTGGAAATTGTTGGCTGACTTATGCTTTTTCTGCTGAGTATGCTGTGCTGATGCCGCAATGGCCTCACCCCTTTTGAAAGTACATTCACAAAATGTTCAAGGCTTCAATTCACCTCAGAAGCGGGCTAAAGTTTTCATTACCTCAAATCGCAACAAATTGACGTGGGATGTTTACATGAGACCAGGTGTTCTCAGTCCTCCCCCATGGTATCTTTTGCCTCATTATCCAACTTTTTACACAGCCTCGGCTCCTGAGAAATGTCGGGGTGTACTGATAGCTTTCAAAAGCAATCTCCCCTTTGTCTGTGTTCGGAATATAGCAGACCCTACGGGCAGGTATTTGCTCCTGCAGGGTACCAGGAGGTTACTTTTGTCTCTTACTATGTGCCCAATCGCTTTCAACATAAATTCTTTTCTCATCTTTGCACCATCGTTTCCTGACACTCCAAGGGTGGTCTTTTTCTTTTGGGAGATTCAACTGTTACTTTGGATTGCACATTGGATAGACGCTATGCCTGGGGGACGGCCCCTTCTCATGACTTCGTGCTGGAGGAGCGTATGCGCTCTTTTTTGTGGACGGCGGGGCTGGCGGATATCTGGAGGTAACTTCATCCAACTGAATGTGACTTTACATTCTATTCCAATCCTCATGACAGTTTTTGTAGAATTGACCATATATCCATGCATGTCCAGCAGCTTCTGTCAGGGATTCAGGTATGACCAGAGGTGTGTGGACTGACAGAGGGAAACGCAGGCTTCAGATTTAGTAAATAATATAATTTATTAAGACTAACAATACAAACGCAGTGCAAAACTAAACATAACACAGTGCAAACAAACCAAACCAAACCATCTACAGATAACAATACATACAATGCAAGAGTCGTCAGGCAGGCCGGGTCAGTAGCAAACGGGCAAACGGAGTATCAGGAACAGGCGGGAGAGTGGTCGGGGTCACAAGCTGGGTTCAGTAACTCATGGGCAGCACGGTGCAGAGGGTCAGGCAGAGAATGGTCAGGGTCACAACCCAGGGATCAAACAGGAGAAGTCAGCAGCGGTCAGGATCAGGCAGGGTCGGCAACAAGTCAGGCAGAAACAGGAACAGGAACACAGAATACAAGATACAGGGGCCCATAGAAAAACACACACCAAGGCCCTGACTGTGAGTCTGATCATTCCTTAAATACAACCCCTGCAATCAGCTTCAGGTGTTTGGCTGACTGCAGGGGTGAGTCTCTGATTGCTGAGAGCACCCGCTGGCCAGCCCTGGTACTGCAGCCCACAAGGCAGGTGAGTCCCACCATTATTGGCAAGTCCATTCCTGACAGCTTCCCTTGGTCAGGCAGATATCTATTCTCTTCTTGCCCTGGTCAGACCATGATCCCCTGGTACTCCTTCTTGCCCTCTCTGGGTCGGTACGGCGCCCCTTTCACTGGCGTATTAATGATTCTCTATTGACTACTCAGGTTACCTGCCAACAAATAGAATCTTTCCTATGCACATACTTTACGGAAAACTTGGGATCTGTCTCTTCTGCAGTGCCCCTGTGGGAGGCATGGGTCATGTTATATAGCTGGCGGCAGTTCGGAAGTGGGAGCGAGAGCGCCAACTTTTGGAGCTTCATTCTCTACTGGCCTCTGCGGATGCTTGTTGGAAGTCATTTCCATCCGTGGCCCATAAACCCGCATGGGACGTTCTGGCTGCAGAGTTGGACCTACTTGCTTCTTTGGAGGCAGAACGGGCCCTGCGTTGGACCAAACATAAATGTTATTCTTGTGCTAATAAGCCAGGTCTGATGCTGGCCAGGAAACTCAATTCTGTGGGGAAACCCCATAAACCGATCCAATTGCGACTTTACGCAGGTTGCTGTACTTTTAATCCCCAGAAGATTGTTTCCCGTTTCGCAGACTTCCTTTCACGCCTTTACGCTTAACCAGATCCCATCCCTGTTTCTCAGGCAGAGGCATTCTTCTAAGATCTCTGACTTCCTGGATTATCCAAGGCAGTGCAGATGGCCCTTAATGCCGGTGTCACTGTATCGTAAGTGCTCTAAGCTATCAAATCTCTACGGTCCACCGCGGCCCCAGGTCCCAACGGCTTCTCCGGTCTCTATTATAAGAAATTGACAACCCTGTTGGTGCCCTTTTTGGCTGACTATTTCAATGAATTCCAACAGGGCTCTTTGCCCTCTCCAGATGCGCTTAGAGCTCATACCTCCATGATTCCTAAAACGACCGATGATGTGCAGGAACCGCAAGCCTTTCAGCCCATTTCTCTTCTTAATGAAGACCTGAAGATATTGGGCAAGATCCTTAGTCTTCGTATCAATAAATATTTGCGTAGTCTGGTCCACAAGGACCAAGTAAGTTTCGTACCTGGGAGGCAGGCGGGTGATAACGTTCATAAGGTGGTTCATCTTATACATTTTCTACAACAGCTTAAAATCCCGGGATTCTTACTGTCCTTAGACATATATAAAGCCTTTGATTCTCTATCCTGGGAATATCTATTCAATTCTTTCTTGGATTCAAGCCTTGTATTCTTCCCCTTCGGCTTCCGTTAAATAGGCTGGGTATTTTTCAGATCCCTTTCCTATTTGGCGAGCAACGAGGCAGGGCTGCCCCCTGTCCCCAGTGCTCTTTGTCCTGGCACTTGAGCCGCTTGCTTTAGCACTCCGGACCGATTATAATGTATCGGGTGTTCCATACGTGGGACAGGAGTTCAAGTTGAACCTTTTTGAGGATGATGCTCTCTTGACTCTCACTAATCCCCTGACGATGCTTCCAAATATGCAACAGGTTCTTGTGCAATTTTCCTTGATTTCGGTTCTCGGTATTAATTTGGATAAGACTGTCGCTCTCAATATTACTTAGGCTTCAGATTTGGTTTGCGTCTACAGTCCCACTTCTCTTTCAAATGGGCTTCCTCTTCTCTTGAATACCTAGGCATTCACTTGACCCCTACCTATAGCTCATTGTTTGCTGCAAATTATTATCCATTGCTTCGCTTTGTGTCCTCTCTTGTGCGCTCTTTGCAATTTCCGCACTCTTTGTGCACTCTTTGCAATGTCTTGGATAGGACGGGTTAATTCAGTGAAAATGACCATCTTGCCAAAATTGTTATACTATTTTTGCACCCTCCCAGTGCGGGTTCCTCCTCATTTCCTTTGGTTGATTCAGGTGAAGATTATGCATTTTATCTGGGCCAATAAGTGCCCTAGAGTCTCCAGAAATATGTTTTTTGTTCATAGACTCCAGGGTGATCTTGGGGTGCCTAATGTAACTAAGTATTATCAGGCGAGCCAGATTGCCCCACTGTCTATGTTGCACGCTATCTCAGACGTTCCTCTCTGGGTCCTGCTGGAACTACCTAATTGTGCCCCTGTTGCAACATCGACATTTCTATGGCTTCCCCCTGCCCTACGCCCTATGGCACTGAGTCCGATTTTGCTCCATGGCTTACAAGTGTGGGACTCGGTACGTTACTCCAGTGGCCTGATGTCACCTTTCCTACCTGTGCTCCAAGTTATTATCAACACTCTCTTCCCACTGGATTTAGATCAACCAAGGGTGTTTTCTTGGTGGGTGGCCAATGGTTTTTTGCAGGTGCAAAGCTTTTTGACTTCTTGGTCCTTCCCCACTTGGAATTCTCTTCGGGAGTCTTGGGATGTCCCTCTGGCTGAAATTTTTTGTTACCTGCAATTGTGGCATTTGCTGACCTCACTGCAGGGCACTTCCGCTTTCCCGTACCTAAAATCTGCCTTTGAACTGCTTTGCCAACAGTGTCCAGGCACCCTGGGCCTTATTTCCTTTATTTATGCAGCTTTGAACAGACGCGCGACGTATACTTCTCTCTCATATGTCGCTCAGTGGGAGCGCGACCTGGGGGCAGTTGTGGATCTGGAGGACTAGAATAGGGCTTGGTTGCTTATAGCTAAATGTTCATTTAATACGACCACACTGGAGGCAGCATACAAGGTATTGTTTAGTTGGTATTGGTTTCCTGCTCGTTTGGCCCAGGCTAACCCTGCCTGCAGTGATAGATGCTTTCGGGGTTGTGGCCATCGTGGTGATGTGTTGCATATCTAGTGGTCATGCCCAATACTGTTTCATTTTTGGTCTCGTGTGTTTGGCCTCCTTTTCACCTTGTTCCATCTCTCCATAAGCCGGGATGCTCAGTATGCTTTGCTTCATTGTCCCATACCGGGCCTCTGGGCTCACCAGCAGAAGTTGGCTTTCTATTTGTTTTTGTCGGCCACTAGAACAATTGCTCAGGCCTGGAAGAGTCCTTTTGTCCCTCTTCAGGGGGTGCGGGACCGTATGACAACTATGATGCTCAATCAACAGATGTTGAGTATCTGTACCGGAAATTCTTGAAAATATGGGAGCCGTGGTGCAATTTGCCTTTCCCACACTCCCCCCAGCTAGTCTGGGGTTGTGATGTTGCTCGGTATTGGCATTCTTGGACCCCTGGTCTTGATCTTGTTACCTTTTTCCTTTTGTACTCCTCTTTTCTTTTCCTGTTTGTTTTTGGTGTGGTAGTGGATAGCTGCCTTTAGTTTGAGTTACTGTTGGTGTTATGCTAATGTTTTTGTCATTTATGTGCCATCGATAGCCCCTGCATGGGAGCACTTTTTGCTCTGTTGGTGTTAGAGCACTGTTTTTTTCTTTTTTTTATGTGCAAATTATAGCCCCTGTGTGGGCATGTTTTGTTACTCCTGTCTTAAACTGTTTATAAATTAATAAGAACATTGAAATACAAGATTGGATTATATAATGATAGAACATAGACTTGGAGTCTTTGGTCAAATCCAATATTGAAGTAATATCACTATCAGACCATGCACCTGTCACAATGAGGCTACAATTAGGTGAGGAGCAAAATAAGATAAATATATAGACATTAAATGAAACGCTCCTACAGGATCCAGAGATAGAAATAAGAATAAAGAAGGAAATAGAGCAGTATTTTATGTTAAATGAAACCGAAAGGGTTTGGCTGCTACAGTATGGGAAGCATATAAGGCATATATAAGGGGAATCCTGATTTCTATAGGGGCTGAAAAAAAGAAAGAAAGAAAGGTGGCAGAAAATAGGTGTGTTAACAGAGTAATTATATGAATTAGAACAACTACATAAACAGGAAATAGAAATATATTTACAACAGAAGATAATCTTAAAAGGAGAAGAGTTAAAGGATTTAATGGAACAGGAAACGAGGAAAACTTTTAACATGGTGGCAAAGAAAAGATATTAGTGGGGGCAATAGACCAGGAAACTACCTAATGAGAAGATTAGGGGAAAAGAAATTGATTAATTTTACAGAAAAAAAATCAAAGATGGGAGAGGAGAAAGTGTATATTCAACCACTGATATTGCTAATACATTCCAAAAATACTACAGTGGGTTATATGATGTAAAACCTAGGAATCTGATAGAAATGGAGGGGGAAAGAACTAGAAAAAGGCAGATATAGTTAAAAGGAAGCTGGATTACCTAGATTGGAAGAAGAAAGATTAGTAGCTGTAGAAAAATCGATAACTCAGGAAGAAATTCAAGCTGCATTGAAGATTGCTGCGGCAGGTAGAAGCCCTGGACCAGATGGTTATACAGAGAGATATTATAGGAAATGTAAAGAACAACCTGTACCTAAAATGTGTTTATATATGAATGCATTAGGTGAAGGGATGGAAATAAGGGAGGAGTCATGGCAGGCATAAATTACAATTATACCTAAAGAAGGGAAAGATCGGTCCCAATGTGCATGTTATAGACCCATATCACTATTAAACATTAATACAAAATTGTATGCAAAGGTCCTAGCAACTAGGATAAAAGATTTAATGCCAGAATGGATACATTCAGATCAAGTGAGGTTCATTCCAGGAAGAGAAGGAAGGGACAGTGGGCTAAGATCACTGCTCCTCCTGCAAAAGAGTAAGAGAGAGAAGTCTCCTGTGCTAGTCCTGTCGATAGTTGCTTAAAAAGCATTTGATAGGGTAAAAAGGGGATTTATGATGGATACGCTGGAGGTACTAGGAATAGGACCCAAACTGGTACAGTGCATAAAAAAGTTATATAGTTATCCAACAGCAGCTGTAAAGGTCAATGGTTCACTGTCAGAATTCTTCAAAATGTATAATGAAACAAGGCAGGGATGTCCACTCTTTACCCTGTTATTTGTTATATCACTAGAACCGCTATTAGCAATGGTACGAAACAGTATAGATGTAAAAGGAATCCAGATAAGAGACGTGGAACACAAAGTTGCGACCTTTGCAGACAATATGTTGTTCTACATTGAATAATCCCAGATTAACATGACCTAACTGAATGAGAATATTAAAATATTATGGAGAACCATCTAACTTAAAAATAAATCCTTAGAAGTCAGCGATATTAAATATTAACGTTTCGTGGACAGAGAAAAATGGCTTATTGAAAGAATTTCCATTCACATGGAGGGGAAAAGAACTAAATTATTTAGGAATAAAGTTAACCCCGTCTATAAAGAATTTATACCAGGTACATTATATTCCATTAATAAATGAAATAAAGGACAAACTGAGGAACATTTCAATAGGACCGCTTTCCTGGATTGGAAAAATAAATATGGTAAAGATGGTGATAGTACCAAAAATTCTGTATAAATTTAATATGCTCCCAATACACCCACCAGGGACATATTTTGAGATCTTAAAAAAAATATTATACTTAGGTATATATGGATAAATAAAATAACGAGAGTTAAATACAAGGTCATGTGTAAAGATAAAGCAAAAGGGGGTCTAAATGTGCAGGATTGTAAGAGATATTATTATTCTGTGTAATATCACGAATAACAGATTGGATATATAATACACAGGGGAAAAGCTGGGTGAATATAGAAGTGGGATACAGTTAGATAAGATGATTTGGTTTCCATAACAGTACCGTATGTTTTCTGAAAACACAAGCACTTTAACACTGAATGTAATTAAGATACGGGATGTAATTTATAAGCAAATGGGATGGGAGTATAATTCACCATTATTACCATTGGTAGGAACAGAATATTTCCCATCAGGAAAAGATAACATTACAGGAAAATGGATGAAAAATAGAGATGCATAGTTAAAAGATATTTTGGAAAAAGGGAAAATATGTTCTTTTCAAGATTTAAAAAATAAAAAGGAATTATACCTTATATTAGATGATTGGCGATATTACCAATTAAGATATTTTGTTGCAGTGCTCCCACAGCCATTAAGATCGGTGGAAGACATGTATCCATTTGAACAACTGTTCAGTTCAGGTACAATTCAAAAAACATACTACAGCTTGTATCTATAAAATTCTTACTACAATACCTGGACCTACCTTTCCACCACTCTTGGAGAAGTGGGAAAAGGAGCTTGGAACAAAATTGAATGAGCAACAAAAAAATACAATATTTAAACTAGCACATGGTGCTGTGGATGTGAATATAATAGAAATGAATTATAAATCCTTATCAAGATGGTACAGTCAGGTCCATAAATATTGGGACATGGACACAATTCTAACATTTTTGGCTCTATACACCACCACAATGGATTTGAAATGAAACAAACAAGATGTGCTTTAACTGCAGACTGTCAGCTTTAATTTGAGGGTATTTACATCCAAATCAGGTGAAAGGTGTAGGAATTACAACAGTTTGCATATGTGCCTCCCACTTGTTAAGGGACCAAAAGTAATGGGACAGAATAATAATCATAAATCAAACTTTCACTTTTTAATACTTGGTTGCAAATCCTTTGCAGTCAATTACAGCCTGAAGTCTGGACCGCATAGACATCACCAGATGCTGGGTTTCATCCCTGGTGATGCTCTGCCAGGCCTCTACTGCAACTGTCTTCAGTTCCTGCTTGTTCTTGGGGCATTTTCCCTTCAGTTTTGTCTTCAGCAAGTGAAATGCATGCTCAATCGGATTCAGGTCAGGTGATTGACTTGGCCATTGCAGAACATTCCACTTCTTTCCCTTAAAAAACTCTTTGGTTGCTTTTGCAGTATGTTTTGGGTCATTGTCCATCAGCACTGTGAAGCGGCGTCCAATGAGTTGTGAAGCATTTGGCTGAATATGAGCAGATAATATTGCCCGAAACACTTCAGAATTCATCCTGCTGCTTTTGTCAGCAGTCACATCATCAATAAATACAAGAGAAGCAGTTCCATTGGCAGCCATACATGCCCACGCCATGACACTACCACCACCATGCTTCACTGATGAGGTGATATGCTTAGGATCATGAGCAGTTCCTTTCCTTCTCCATACTCTTCTCTTCCCATCACTCTGGTACAAGTTGATCTTGGTCTCATCTGTCCATAGGATGTTGTTCCAGAACTGTGAAGGCTTTTTTAGATGTCGTTTGGCAAACTCTAATCTGACCTTCCTGTTTTTGAGGCTCACCAATGGTTTCCATCTTGTGGTGAACCCTCTGTATTCACTCTGGTGAAGTGTTCTCTTGATTGTTGACTTTGACACACATACACCTACCTCCTGGAGAGTGTTCTTGATCTGGCCAACTGTTGTGAAGGGTGTTTTCTTTACCAGGGAAAGAATTATTTGGTCATCCACCACAGTTGTTTTCCGTGGTGTTCCAGGTCTTTTGGTGTTGCTGAGCTCACCGATGCGTTCCTTCTTTTTAAGAATGTTCCAAACAGTTGTTTTGGCCACGCCTAATGTTTTTGCTATCTCTTTGATGGGTTTGTTTTGTTTTTTTAGCCTAATGATGGCTTGCTTCACTGATAGTGACAGCTCTTTGGATCTCATCTTGAGAGTTGACAGCAACAGATTCCAAATGCAAATAGCACACTTGAAATGAACTCTGGACCTTTTATCTGCTCATTGTAATTCGGATAATGAGGGAATAACACACACCTGGCCATGGAACAGCTGAGAAGCCAATTGTCCCATTACTTTTGGTCCCTTAACAAGTGGGAGGCACATATGCAAACTGTTGTAATTCCTACACCATTCACTTGATTTGGATGTAAATACCCTCAAATTAAAGCTGACAGTCTGCAGTTAAAGCACATCTTGTTCGTTTCATGTCAAATCCATTGTGGTGGTGTATAGAGCCAAAGATGTTAGAATTGTGTCCATGTCCCAATATTTATGGACCTGACTGTATATTACACCAAGTGTGGCTCACAAGCAATAATTAGAGAATTCACTTTCATGTTGGAGGGGGTATGGGATAAAGGGAACATTGGCACGTATATGGTGGGATTGCCTCAAGATATAGGAGTTTTGGCAGGAAATAATTCAACAAATACAGGAGATATCAGGGAATAGTATTTTGACTTGAAAGATCCTTCGGTTTGTTTATTCCATAATACCAAATTTTCAGAGAAACAATATAAGAATATGCTGTTATTTCATTTAATTAACGTGTCAAAATGATTGATCCCTAGATTTTGGCAGGTGCAGGAGACTCCAAAAATAAAGGACTGGATATAAAGAGTGGAATATGTATACAGGATGAAGGAACTATATCACATTGGAGAGGATAAATTTGGAAAATTAAAAAAAAAAAAAAATGGGAAAAGTGGCGTGATTCCAAAACCTCAAACAAATATTCAGAACTGGTAGGAGTTAAAACGTAGGAAGAGATAAACGATAGGAGTGATGGTTGTATAGGAAGGACAAAGAAATGGAGGAGATGAGGGAGATAATGAATTAAGAGAAGAAAGACAGAGGAAGTAATAGAGGAACAAGAAGAGAAGGAAAATGAGAGAAGAACAGGGGGGTGAATTAGAGGAGGGGGGAAGGGTTGGGGGGGGTGGATTAGGTAAAATATGTTTTGAAAAATTGATTTTGGTATGGATTGTTATAATGTTGAATTTTGCAATATGAACTTAATAAAATTATAAAAAAATCAACAATGCCTTGGATATAACAGAGCTCAGCTCTTTGAGGACCGTTAGGTGTATCCATCTGGTCCAGGTGCTTTATTCACCTGAATGGGTACTACATATGTCTCTGTGAGCATGTTTTTTGCTGTGTCAGTAAGGTATTGTTTGAAGTTCTGCAAATGTTATTGTGTATCTGCAGACATTATCCTGTTTGTATAAGTATGATAGACTATTTCTCTGTGGACATTTTTGGTTTGTATTATTACAAAACTGATTTTGTCAATACCCATGCTTCTGCTTGCATCAGTATGTTCCTGGTTGTGTCTCTTAGAACAAGCTTCTGCTTCAGGTTTTTAACATTGTTGTTGCTTTTAGTATTCATTTATTTGTTAAATGATCTAATACTACATTATTTAGTTATTCAACCACCTGACCTCTGGAAAGTTTTACCCCCTTTGTGACCAGGGCATTTTCTGCAATTAAGCACTGCTCTACTTTCTCTGGCAATTGCTCAGTCATGCAACACTGTACCCAAATAAAATTTATATAATTTTTTTTCAAGCAAATAGAGCTTTCTTTTGGTGGTTATTGATCACCAATCAGCTTTTTATTTTTTATTATATAAATGAAAAAAGACTAAAAATTTTAGAAAAACTTTTTTTACTTTCTGTTATAAAACATATCCAATAAAAAAAAAAATCTAATTTCTTCATAAATGTAGGCCAAAATGTGTTTTGCTACGTGTCTTTGGTGCCCAAAATGCAGAAGCCAGGCTGCGACATATGAGTATTTTGCCCAGCCTTGCTGTGCCACCCGTCTGCAGTACATGTACTGTCGGCAGGCGGCTAAAATTATTTTATGAGCATTTCATTTAGTGAAACATTAATTTTTACATGTTAACTTGTAACTCTATATGAGTAAACCTATTATTCAATACAGTTAATTAGTGTAATCCACTGTGAATATTTCTATATATTTATGTAAAACAGCTCATGTGGTGTGGGAGCGTGTGTGATGGGAAGAAACAGTGTCTAAACGTTGCTATGGGTGGAGCGCTAAGGGGGAAAAGTCTACATTTATTCCTGCTGACTCCAGTAATACTTCAAAGAGGGAAGCTCTGGCCATGTGTCAACTAGCTGTAGCACTTACCCCCAAAAGGAACCGCTGATAAATTCTGGATGACAAGAATGCTACCTAAAATGCCACACCCTCTGACACATCAAACCTATAAAAATAGGCTTTATTTTGGGAACTACTCCCCACAAAGCAAAAAGCAGAATGACAATAGCAACACTCAATGACAGATACCAATATTTACAACACCACTTACAATAAGAGGGCCACTTAAAGTGTCTTTGTACCTGAACGCTGAATCTAGGGCAGTCCTAACTAAAGGGTCTGTGCAAGAAGCTAAAACAGGGGTCCTCAAACTATGGCCCGCCGGCAGGGGCATATTTTCCGCGAGGAAGGGACACTAAGTACAGGGGTGGGTAGGGGGCTGCTATACCTTACCTGGCTCCGGTCCCAGTCCCACGACGATCCAGTCCAGGAAGCGCTGCTCCTTCATTCACTCCGGCCACTCTCTCACTCCTGCCGCTCGGCTCCGCCTCCTCACCGGTGATTGGGCGCCAGAACTGTAGCTCAGGAAAGGCATACAGGCGGCAAATCACCTGCGAGGAGGCGGAGCCAAGCGGCCCCGCGAACATCGAGTGAGGGAGAGGCCGGAGTGAAGAAGGACAGCTGACAGGTAAGTTATGTCGTGCTGATGGTGCTAGTGCAACCAGGTATGCTGGCTGCAGCAGCACCATGCTGGAACAGGGGTCAGCAAGTTAAGTGTCATTGGTGTCAGTGGGAGGAATAGTGCCCCATCATTGGTGTCACTGATACTAATGATGGGGCATTATTCCTCCCACTGACACCAATGATGGGGCACTATTCCTCCCCCCACTGATACCAACGATGGAACACTATTCCTTCCCCCACTGACACCAATGTTGGGACACTATCTCCCCCCCCCCACACTGACACCAATGACGGGGCACTATTCCCCCCCATTGACACCAATGACTTACTATTCTTCCCACTGACACCAAAGATGGGGCACTATTCTTCCCACTGACACCACTGATGGGACACTATTCCTCCCACTGACACCAATGTTGGGACACTATCCCCTTCCCCCACTGTTACCAATGACGGGGCACTATTCCCCCTCCACACACTGACAATGGGGCACTATTCCTCCCCCCACTGACACCAACGATGGGGCACTATTCCTCCCACTGACACCAATGATGGGGCACTATTCCTCCCACTGACACCAATGATGGGGCACTATTCCTCTCACTGACACCAATGATGGGGCACGTTTCTTCCCACTGACACCAATGATGGGGCATGTTTCTTCCCACTGACACCAATGATGGGGCACGTTTCTTCCCACTGAAACCAAAGATGGGGCACTATTCCTCCCACTGACACTAATGATGGGGCACAATTCTTCCCACTGACACCATTGATGGGGCACTAGTTCTCCCACTGACACCAATGATTGGGCACTATTCCTCACACTGACACCAATGATGGGGCACTATTTTGCTCCATAAGACACATTTGGGGGGAAATGTCTGTGCGTCTTATGGAGCGTCCGGCCCAGTATTTCCGCCGCCGTCGTATGTCTGCAGTCTCTGGTCATCTCCTGTACTGTGTCCGCATTTGTTCATAGTTTTTTTTTTTTTTAAACTGTAGTCTGGCCCCCCAACAGTCTGAGGGACAGTGAACTGGCCTCCTGTTTAAAAAGTTTGAGTACCCCTGAGCTAAAAGGTCCTTCAATCTCTCAAAACCCCTTCCACTGACTAGTGTACTATTAAACCTTGAGGCCCAAAGTTTCTGCACTGGAGCTCTCAGGTTTACGTGGATCAAATAGAACAGGGCATAAATTCCCAAACTGTGGCCAGCAGCCTCTCCCCACCATGCAGTCTGTGAACTTCATAACAAAGTTGTGGCCCGTGGCCTCTCACCACTTTGACACTTTGAAGTCTGTTATTAAGCTTACTTCCTCTCTCTGGCATCAGGAACTGGTGACAATGATGTGAATGGGGACTCTGTAGCAAAGAGCTCTGAAGTAACTGGCTGTGCCCTCCATGCAGAATTGGCAGCCCAGTCTCTCTAACATTGCAGAGAACACTCACAACAGGAAGCTCTCGAAACTCAGCAGTCGAGTCTCTGGGCACCTCTCACATCCCAAGTGAGGCTGCCCTGAGCCTATTTTAGCTCCTGCTGCAGCCTGCTGGATGTAGTCTCATCCAGTCCTTGGCTTGATAGAGAACAGTTTCCTGGAGACTACATCCTCATTAGCTCTAGGTGACTATTAGCATCTTGTTTTCTTCCACAGGCTGCACAGCAGCTAATCGCTGTGTCCTCTGCTGTCCTGGGTGTTGAGCAGATGCACACTAAGCTCTACCTCTGTTCACCAGATTCTCTACAACTCATTTCGTCATGTGGCCCCCCTCAATGACATCATAGATGATATCCATTGGGCAGAGCGAGGTGGTCTGAGATCTGACGGAGCATGGGTGTGAAGCAATCTGCGCTACTTATTTTCTAGTATCTATACAACAGTGCTGTATTGCTTTACAACTTGTTTGTAAAACTTTATTTGAAGCAATTTTTCTCATCATCCATGTTAGTGTATTTTTACTGATTATATTTAATACAATAAATACAGAGAACACTATAGCTGTTTCTATTTCCTTTTGAGTTGGATGTGGGATATATGTCCCCTGATTGAACTTGCTAGTTTATCCATGAGGCTGATCTTTGTAAGATAATTGATCCAGGCTGATTTGGAGGAGTTCTGCTATTCATGACATGCATATTTGACCTTTATAGTGGAGGTCTGTCTTGGAGGGGAGGAGGGTTGAGGGTTGGTGGAGGCTTTCTATCTGGGAGCACACTTTTTCTTGCACTTTAAAGATTTTTATATTGAGAGGACTGAGCACTTGTCAACACAGAATGGTGAATTGTATAGAATGCAGCACATAGTAGAAAAATCACCAGTATGAATGCCCACATTTTTGCAAGTTGAATTTTTTTTGTAAGGGCAGGTCTTTGGGTAAGTCTGCAGTTCTGAGTTCCAGCCCTACCTTAACTTTTGCACATTGGGAGACAATCTTTTTCTGTGTTAAAAGTTAGTAGTCTCATTTACCTGCACACTGTCGGTTACTCAATATTTCACTAAGAATGGGCAGTATCTACCCTGAGAACAACCCAACTTCCAATAACATCTATGGAGTTGCTCATGAGCTTGCCCATCAAGGCAGAATAGTTTTAAATAAACACACCAAAAGCTAGCCCTCTAATCAGGAGGATTCTTAACAAAAAAAAAAGACTGCAGTGACATGAAAGGGCTTTTTTTGGTCCCTCTCACACACCAATATAAGAAAAATCCAGGCCTGGCAGAGACCTAGTGATGACTATGCTGGGTCAACAAAAAGAGGAGAAGTTAACAGTCCAAATTTTTATTGAATCTGGGGGTGGGGTAATGAAATGAATATGCATTATACTTCAAGTCAAACTACATACCTAGAGCAATCTTTTCTTCAATCAGGATCAGGTCCAACCATTATCTGTTTATTATTCCTCCCTCAAAATAGTGTTGGTATATACAAAAAAAGTGAAGCGGGAGAATCCACACAGATGGGTTTGGATTTTACCAAAGGAGAAGAAGTGCCTCAGATTGTGGAATTTTGAGGAATATTTATTGTACTAAAACAAATAAGCTGCATTTCGTCACACCATCAACTCATTTCACAACTGAAAGTGGTCATTCATCAGAAAAGATGTACAAATCTGACAAGAAAACATACACATAAAAAGTTAACATTAAACATAGACTATGAATAGATTAATAGTGAAGTAAAAACAGTCTAGTAAAAGTATACCAAGTAATGATTGCACAGTTAGACATGTTTTATTTTCAATATGAAGCTAGGATCAGGAACATGGGACATGACCTCAAAGTAGCAGGATGAAAGTTCAAAACTGATCTTAGAATGTACATAAAATAAATAAGTACTGTGTTTTTTTTCTCCAAGTGTCCAAATCCAAAATTAATCACTATAAATTCATTACAATACACAAATAAATGCAACTATATATATATATATATATATATATATATATATATATATATATAGATGTGATCAACTTACTCTTAGTGCCATATGTTAAATCAACATAACTATAAAATGCAGTAAAATTATATATCAAACACAAAGTGTGATTAATTTCAGTTCATTCCAAAAACTCTCATTAGTGCTCAAACTGTGAAATGAAAATTTATAAAAAAGTTTTATAAATATATGAAAATATGAAATACAAGAAAAAATAAAAACCAGTAAATTTATTTAAGTTACACATACATGAATGAATGTGTAAACCAGCACAGTAAAAAGGGATTGTTTCAAACCAACAAGATGGCCGCTGTCCCTTCAGAGCGTGATGACATGACTATCCTACGCGTTTCATCATCAAAATACCTCATCAGTGGCGTGGCCAGCGTGACGCATCGATGGGTATATACAGAACCTGGAGAACCCACCCACTCACTGGACTCTAAAGAACGTAATCAACCTCCAAATGACAAATCATTAAATAGGGAAATAAGAGTTCCAAAAATTGCAAATATTAATTCATACAAAAATTCTAACAAAACAATATAAATTATATAACATCGGGATTTGCAGTGATTATGTCACCCTTAACAGGTGGTGTTTTTCTTGTCATTGGAACGCAAATTTCCCTATTTAATGATTTGTCATTTGAAGGTTGTTTCCGCTATTTGGAGTGCACTCCAATGAGTGGGTAGGTCCTCTTGGGATCCACCTGCTTTCACTTCCCATTCAGAGTGCTTCTTCCGGTTGTTGGAATTACCTTGATGAGGGGGAGTGTCCCTCCAGGTTTTATATATATACAGTGATATGTCGCACTGGCAACGCCCCTGATGTCTTTTAATGACGAAACGCGTAGGGTGGAGCCAGGCCATGTGACATCATCACGCTCTGGAGGGACAGTGGCCATCTTGTTGGTTTGAAACAATCCCTTTTTACTATGCTGGTTTACACATTCATTCATGTAACAAATAAATGTACTGGTTTTTACTATAATACTACACTACGCTTTGTTTCCCCATGTGTTCTGCTATTATTTGATGTGAGATTCTGCTATTTGGAAAGGTCATTGAATTTGGAGAAGTATCTCCTTTCTATTGCTCGGGAGTGGATTCCTATTGAGGACCTATTGCTGCACTAGTGGATACACCATAATGCTTTTGTTGACCGGTCCTTTGGACAGTCAAATGTTCCAGTGAGAGGCCAATTATTATTATACAGGATTTATATAGCGCCAACAGTTTTCTGTACATTATAATGGGAAACAGTACACGAGACAGTACAGTAACAATACGATTCAATACACGAGGGGTTTGAGGGCCCTGCTCCTTGGAGCTTACAATCTAGGAGGGAGGGCATAGTGGTACAGGAGGAAATAGCTGTGGGGGATGGAGTGGTAGGAAGAGTGAAGGAGTTCAGTATTTAGCTGAGGGCGGGGTAGGCTTCCCTGAAGAGATAGGTTTTCAGAGTGCACCTAAAGGTGAGGAGAGTAGGTGATAGTATGATGGGTTGGAGTAGGGAGTTCCAGAGGATGGGGGAAGCCCTGGAGAAGTCCTGGAGACGGGCATGGGAGGAGGAGACCAGGGAACTAGAGAGTAGGAGGTCTTGTGAGGAACGGAGAGTACGTTTTGGGTGGTATTTGGATACTAGATCGTTGATGTAGTTATGGGCAGTATTATGAACAGCTTTATACGTCAAAGTTAGCATTTTGAATTTTATCCGTTGGGCAATTGGAAGCCAGTGGAGGGAATGGCAGAGAGGGGTGGCGGATACAGAGCGGTTATGAGGATGAGTCTGGCCACAGAATTCAGGATAGACGGAAGTGGTGATAGCCTGCGGTGAGGTAAGCCAATGAGGAGGGAGTTACAATAGTCGAGGCGTGATATAATAAGGGAGTTTATGAGTTGCTTAGTGGTTTCCGGGGATAGGAACGGACATATTTTGGAGATGTTGCGGAGGTGAAGTCTACATGAGTTTGTCAGCAAATGGACCTGGGGCTGGAAGGACAGATTGGAGTCTAGGATGACACCTAGTACTCTGGCTTGAGGGTAGGGACTGATGGTGGTGGTGTTGTTGATGGAGAAGTCGGGGGGGGCGCGGGCTGGGGGGAAAACTAGGAGCTCAGTTTTGGAAAGATTTAGTTTGAGGAAGTAGAGTGACATCCAATCCGATATGTCGCTCAGTAGGCTTGTGATACGGGCGAAGACTGAAGGTGTAAGGTGAGGGGTAGAGAGATAGATTTGTGTGTCGTCGGCATAGAGATGGTAGTTTAAGCCGTTAGAGTGTATCAATTGGCCAAGGGAGGAGGTGTAAATGGAGAAGAGAAGGGGCTCGAGGACAGAACCTTGAGAGACCCCAACAGAGAGGGGGAGTGAAGAGGAGGTGGCAGCGTTATAGGTAACACTGAGGTGGCAGCATTATAGGTGGCAGCAGAGAGATGGGTCTGAGGTTGTTCAGGTCGGTGGGATCCAGTGAGGGTTTTTTAAGTACGGGAGTGATGTGCACGAGTTTTAGAAGGGATGGGAATGTGCCAGTAGAGAGGGAAAGATTAAAGATGTGTGTGAGGGAGCATAGGATGGAGGAAGAGGGTAATCATAGGAGTTGTGAGGGGACAGGGTCAAGGGGGCAGGTGGTGAGGCGGGCTTCAGAGAAGACCTTAGTGACCTCTTTAGTGGTAGCGAGGTCAAAGGAGTGGAGTGTTGAGGGGGTTTTAGTGTGAGGAATGCTAGGTGGGGTGGGAGTCTGGGCAGTGGCGAGGTTGAAGAAGTGGAGTGTTGAGGGTGTTTTAGTGTGAGGGATGCTAGGTGGGGTGGAAGTCTGAGCAGTGGCGATGTCCCTACGAACGGACTGGAGGAGAAGGTATTAATGATTGCTTGGTAGCAATCTATTTGGGTGACTGGTGACAGTTTCTGGATTGGATCTTTCCTTTCATACACCAACTTTTATTTATTCATCTGAGAACATTTATGGACTTTTATTACCTTTTTTGTGTAATAGGATTTAATTAGCGCTGCTATATTTTTTATATTTATCATTATTTGCCTTTGTATGTGCACGCTGCTTTGTTGTTAAGTTTTTATTGTGCAGGTTTTTACGTATAAAATAAAAAATAAAGAGGCGCATGCACGGCCGGCTCAGGGATGACAGATCCGTGAAGAGAGCTCCGCATCCCCGCCAGCCATAACTCGGCACTCACCGAACCCAGCAGTGGCACGGACCTCTCCCCATGCTAATAAGGGGACACTGGTCTCCACTGGATCCCCAGGGAATATGCCCCGATGCCGCAGATCACCAGGGAACCCGTGAAAGCCGACACGCTTTTTCCCAGCTCTCAGCCCCTGCAGCCAAGATGGCGTCAGCTCCTCCTCACAGACAGAAGCCTCACAGACGGAAGGGAGACAGGAGCACACCACAGACCCAGGCTCAAAGCAGCATTATACCCTGGAGACCCTGGTGAGTCCTCTCCACCCCTGTCTCACACCACAAGTAGCCCTGCTAAGTCCAGACCTAGGCTGGACATAGAAAATCCTCCTGTCACTCAGCCTTCCTATTCTACACTCAATTCTGCTATTTCTGCTCCATCCTTAATAGAAAATGTTCCTGCTTCAGACCAACCTATCACTGAACTGTCTATGAAAAGTATGCTTCTCTCACTGTGACAAACCTTACATGATGACCTGACGACGACAGTATCGCAAATTTCAACAGCGGTACAACAACAAGACCACCGTATCCGCCATATTGAAAATAAAATGGGGGAAATGATTGCAGCTCACAACGACCTAATAGACGCATACACCGACCAGGGCACTGACATAGAACAGATTAATCTCAAACTAGCGGATCTTGAAGACCGCTCTAGGCGGAACAACATCAAATTCCGTGGAATCCCAGAAAACATCAATTCGGACGCCATAGTACCATTTTTACAACAATACATGAAAAACTTCATTCCTTCCCTATCAGATGTAGAACTCACTATAAATCGTGCGCACAGATTACCAAAACCGTCGTTCCTACCAGCTGCAGTTCCTAGGGACATCCTGGCACGCATCCACTTTTACCATGTAAAAGAAAAAATTATGATAGCCGCGAGAAACACTACATCACTACCGCCAGACCAAGCGAATATAAAATTATTTTCAGACCTATGTAAAGCCACTCTTGTCAACCGCAAGAAGCTTGTCACCATAACAAAAGCGCAGCAGAACCACGGAATTGGCTACCAATGGGGTTTCCCCACAAAGCTCATTGTTAAACAGCAAGGAAGGCTCTTTACAATTAAATCTCTTGAAGCAGGCATCGACCTCTTGAAAGTCTGGAAGATCCTACCAGCGGACTCCCACCAACCCACCTCCAACCATACGCAACACATGGAAGCAGAATGGTCCGGATCCTAAGATCACCATCACCAGCAACCACCCAACAAGCTTGGACCCTCTCAACCACTAATGGCTGGCAGACGGCCCCATTATGATCACCCTCGAACACCTAATTACTCCTCAACATGACTTACCACGTAGGTTATGTATGTTCAAATCCCCCAGTTACATAGTAGCAATAAGTGCTACACATACCACTTGTGTTTTCAACAAGTTTTTTTTACCCCTTTACCCTCTTGCCTATACCAGTCGATTGACTCAACCCCTCCTCATTCGAAATAACGACCTACAAGATGAAACATCCTCATCAAACCAGCGACCGCATCCACCATGTCACCTCTTCTTTGTGGAAAATTCTCCAAAACAACATGAAATACCTCTGCTACTTCGTACAACTCGCCTACATCCAAGACTATGATTAAAATATCATCCTTACATGTCCGTGGCCTCAACTCACCATTCAAAAGATCTCTGCTACAAAAAGAAGCTCGTTCGTTGCAGGCTGATGTCCTATTCCTTCAAGAATCCCACTTTGCCACCAACAAAATCCCCAAATTTCACATACACCATTTTTCTCCAATCTATATAGCAACCAGCCCCAAGAAGAAGAACAACATCATCACAGCCATTAAAGACTCTCTTCAATGCCACTTCATTTCAGAAATCGCAGACCCTCAAGGTCGCTACCATATCCTGATATGCAAAATTAATGGAATCCTGTACACCCTGGTCAACATCTATGGACCAAACACCAATCAGCTCCAATTCTACAACAAAATAAATTCCACTATTTCTGCTCAGAAACAAGGCAGACTAATAGGAGGAGACTTCAACATTATCGGCAACCCACTCCTGGACTCTTCCTCTAGCAAACGCTCCTCCAAACAATCTTTCAACGTCTTTCTACACAAAAATGACCTCTACGACATCTGCCGATGCCATCACAGTACAGAAAAAGACTACACCTACTACTCCCCCTCTCAGCTCTCCTACTCCAGAATTGACTTTTTCATCACGGAGAAGTGGACTTTACAACACGCCACATCCTCCGAAATTGGTACCATAACCTGGTCAGATCACGCTCCAATTTCCATCTCCTTAGATCACAATCAAAACCCCGAATCTGGAGACTTAACACATTCTTATTGAAGAACCCGGACCAAAAAATTTCATATTGGACGCTCACAATATGTTTTTTGACATAAATGACTCACCTGAAACATCGATATACACATTATGGTCTACATATAAAGGCGTACATGAGAGGTATCATTATACAATTAAATTCCTGAATCTCCAAACAGAGAAACCAACAAATCAACTAACTCCTCCTCTCCATTAAAACAAAAGAAGAATTAAAGAAAAAATCCCCAAGCTCCGCAACATCTGCCCAACTCACCACTGACAGAAACAAACTTAGAACCCTCCTGCTCTATAAGTATGACCTCAACCAACAAAAAACAAAAACTACATTTAACTCCCTTAGCAACAAAGCCAACTCCTTACTAATCAAAATGATTAAACAGAGACGACTAAGAAATAAAATTTCTTCAGTTTATCATCCATTCTCACGATCCCTAACCAACAAAGATCCACAGTTTGTCCAAAATTATAGACCAATTTCCCTACTTAATACAAACATCAAACTCTATGCAAAAATTATAGCACGCAGACTACTCCCCTATCTCCCCACTTTGATACACCCAGACCAAGTAGGATTCATACCAGGCCACCAGGCACTGATGCTACTAGAAGACTCATATCCCTCATCCATCACTTAGAACACGCCAAACAACCCTCATTGCTTTTATCACTGGATGCTGAAAAAGCATTCAACCGTATACACTGGTTATTCTTGCACATGACCTTACAGAAATTTGGCATCACTGGTTGGATGTTAACAGCCATTTTAGCACTGTACTCTCTCCCATCAGCCAGAGTATTAATGGACGGAACACTATCAGACCCCTTTGATATTACCAATGGCACCAGACAAGGTTGCCCCCTATCTCTGGTCATATTCGCGTTGCTTATTGAACCCCTAGCCTCTAAACTTCGAGATGACCCACTGTTCACTGGCATATGATACCTTAATACTGAGCACAAAATCAGCCTATTCACAGACGACATCACCCCAGCCAAATCCCTCCAAACAATACGCACCCATCTTCAACAATATAGGACGGTATCCTACTATAAACTAAACAAGCCCAAATCCTCAATTTTAAACCTCCACACACCATATCTCACTCAACTATCCCTCACTAAACAATTTCCCTTCACTTGGGAAAAAAATAATATCCCATATTTAAGAATCAAACTCTCGGCCACAACAGACCAGCTATTTTCCTTGAACCACAAAAAATTACTTGAAACTATACGCCAAGAAATTGCCAACCTTCGTACCTCAGAGCTATCTAAATTAAGCAGGGTGGCGACATTAAAAATGCTCATCCTACCGAAAATTCTCTATAATTTTCCACACGCTCCCAATACCGGTCCCCAATACTTTCAACTCCAATCCATATTTACCAGATTCCTATGGAATTCCAAAAAACTTAGATGTACCACCAATCTCTTAATCAGACCACCCTCCAAAGGAGGCGCTGGACTTCCACACCTTAAATCCTATTATAATGCCACTCTCCTGGACCAAATATATTTTTGGTGGCATCCAACCAGAGAAAAGTCCTGGTCCACAATGGAAACCTCACCTTTTTTCCCACTTAAACCACACTATCTACTCTTAACTACAATATTCTCACAAACAACCTATTACTTAAAGCACCCATGTATCCAAGCCACCCTTCAAGCTTGGACAGATCTCTTATCCACAGATTACGCAGACTCCAAACAATTCCAGACCCCACTCAGCATATTACATTCCATTATACCCTCCCTAGATTTAACCCAGTGGGAAAAAACGAAACATACATCATATAGCAGATCTTTACAAAAATCACATCCTGCACTCATTTCATTATCTCCAAGCCACATTTAATCTCCCTACTGCTGAATACTTCACCTACCTACGAATCACACACTGCATCCAAACAAACAACATACCCCATACCATAAGATTCCCGGCTACGGCCTACACTTATTTCTCCAGACCGCATTACCCAAGTAAAGGCATCTCTACCTTCTACAAATATTTAACGGACCTGCAATTTACTTTAAAATCTACCTCTTTATCCAATTGGGAAAAACCTTAGCAGAAACCATTCCAACTCACACATGGACTACCACATTTAAATCCACCTACAAATCCTCTCACTGCAACTCACATTGGGAATCCTACTTGAAAATACTTCATCAGTGGTACCTAACCCCTACCAAACCAGCCATTTTCTACCCAAATCGTCCCCCTTCTTGCTGGCAACAATGCGGGGACATAGGCTCCACTCTTCACATACTATGGTCCTGCAAATCTATTAAATCTTTCTGGAATAGTATATTCCGACTAATAACCGAAGTTTCCAAAATAATGACAACTCCTAATCTAGCACTTGCACTCTTACACATCGGGATTAACAATTTCCCTTGTACCTCTCGTACCATCATTGTCCACATACTTTTTGCAGCTAAACTAAATATAACCCGATTATGGAATGCAACTTCAGCTCCTTCCCTTCAATCGCTAATTTCAGATCTCAACTTCCAATGCGAAATGGAAAAAAGACTGGCCATCAATAACTCCACCCAACATAAGTTTAATTCCTTATGGTCTAACTGGTTACAAAACCCTAACTGCTCCGTAAACCCCTGATACCTTACAGTCAATCGCTCTACAATCAATCGTCAGACTGGTACTCCTTCCCTATTCTACCACAAGTTCTCCCCCCCTCCCCGCTACCCTCCCCCTATTATTCTCCTCCTGTTTATTACCCCCTTACTACTCACTCCTCCTCCTTACAGTTCAGTCCACCCCTAGCATACCTCTGATGTCTATGCTGTAACTTTAGTTCCAACCCTAGCCAAAAGGTGGGGTAACATCTTAATACAGCTGTATTGTATGCTTACATTTATACTGAATCAAATGTTTTCTCCCTGTTAAATTTTTGAAAAACTATCAATAAAAATGAAATGATTGAAATAAAAAATAAAGCTTTAAAAAGTTCCATGTTAGTTTATAACACCATACACCAATCCAAAAGCAGCTTGACTCCTCTTGATGCGTTGTGTTTCCAGCTGACTTTGTCACATTTATTAATTTACCATCTGGGCACAAATAGTAAGGAGTGTTGATCACATTTATTTTTATTTTATTGTATTTATTTGTATATTATGAAGAATTTATAGTGTTTTTTTTAAAGTTGGGACACTGGAAGAAAAGAGTGGTGCACTTATTTATTTTATGTCTTTACTGTTTGTGTGCTTGTGAAACATTTGTTGGTGATGGCGAGTTCTTAAGGTTTATTATATTTTTATGCTGTGCAGGGATATATTTTATATTTAATCTTAGAATGTGTGTTTTACTGAAAGAGACATAGATGCCTGGAATAGACTTCCAGCAGAGGGAGCGAGCCAGTCAACAGTAAATGGATTCAAACATGCTTGGGACAAACATAGATCTTTACTCAGACTTAAAACAATTTATAAGCATGTAACACATATTAATATAACCAAATTAAAAAACCGTTTCAGTTGCATGCTGCGCTGGGAGAAAGCATAGACTATGGCTGTGCACACACTCAACTAAATCTTGTTCTGTATATCATCATTGTGTTGAGTAGGGAGCCATCTATTAGGCAGTCACTACAAATGCACCTGTTTTTATTATTGTACCCTTTTAAATAAAGAACAAGAAGTGTTTCATGTTTGTTAAAAATAAAGATTTCCCATAAACCATTACAGCCAATATCCTTTTGATACACATATGCCTGTACGTTCTTTCATTGTGTTTGTCAAAGTCAAAGTCACATACATAGCTAGATTGCATTTAAATGTATTCACTGTGACTTGCAGATAGCGGTTTACAAGAAGTGTATTCATTGTATGCATTTATGAGAGACGTGTACAAACATATTGTACTTTCAGTTTATGTGATTGTATTGCAGTTTTACACAACTATTCACAGCCGTAAATTCAGTTTTGGAATGAAACACAACACTGCTTCTGTCAGTTTTGTTAGGTAGCTGTCTGTTAACCATTAGTAGGACAGCATAGTAAAAAGGTATACCTATACAGGTAAAGACAAGGTAGCTTCACAAGTAAAAAGGCATCTGTATACAGGTGAAGACATAGGACCTTCACTGTAAAAATGCATCTGTATACAAGAGAAGATATAGTAACTTCACAGTAAAAAGGCATCTGTATGCAGGCGAAGATAGAGAAGCTTCATTTGAAAATGAAAGAATTCATACAAAAACTGTACTTGGGACTGTACTCCACTTTAATTCATACATCATGGATCCAGATAGGAGTGTGAACATTCCGCATTAATCTTTGGAGACCAGGTCTCACATGTCTGGCTTCAGATATTCAGTGTGTTCCAGCAAATCATCAGTCAGTTCTGCAGGCCTCAGAGAAAATCAAAGACAGAGGCAGTGCTTGCAGAGGCCTTATGTGCTCAAAAAGAAGCTGACTTGTTGAAGTAAAGCAGAGCTAGAAGCTAGTATGCACGTGTTGCAAACTCAAATGGTGGCAGGAGCAGAATCAGCAGAAGCATTGTTATACGAAACTTTGGTTGGTTCAGAAGGGGATCTGCTGCAAGATCTTGTGGAAATAGCAACTTATGACTCAGTGCAAAGGACTCAGGAATATATACAGAAACAAGAACAGGTTGCGAGTATGATTCTATCAAGTCTGTCTCCAACACATTTCCACGGTTTCCTGACTTGACATACCTACAGCCCTCTCCAGATATGCCTGTACTATTCCCCACTTTCCACAATAACTCTGAAGCTGTCCCAGCACCAAGGGTACATGTTCAAAGACAATCCTCAGCATCCATCACGCGGCATGAGTTATCATGTATCCTCCTTCGGAAATGGCCTGTTAGGATTCTCAGGGACAACTAATCTTGCAAAGCACCTAAGTCGGCGAGAATTAGTGAGCACCAGGCTACTAACATTTGATGATCGCCCTGAGAACTATTGGACATGGAAAACATATTTCCAAGGCATCATCAGAGATCTCAATATTATGGCTAGAGAGGAGCTAACACAGTAGCTCAGACCAGAATCATCTTGACAGGCCAAGAGAATCAGGTCTGTATACATTCATGATCCAGCTGTTGGGGTTAAAATGGTATGGCAGAGATTAGAGGACTGTTATACGCTCTTTTGAAGAAACTGGAAGACTTCCCTAAAATCTCTAACAAAGAAAGCCTAAAGTTAAGAGAACTTGGTGACATGTTGTTGGAGGTCAATGCAGCCAAGACCAAAGGCCACTTACCAGGATTGGGATACCTAGACACAGCATGTGAGATTAAACCAATACATTATAAAGCCCCCATACAGTCTGCAAGATAAGTGGATTTCTCACGGCTCTAAGTACAAGGAAGATCATCATGTCTCCTTCCCACCAGTTTCTTCACCAAATTTATTGCCAACCAAGCAAGGATTAGAAATGACCCAAGCTTCATATTCTCGACATGCAGTAATTAGATGCCAGCAAAAACAGAGAAGATAGGAGTGAAGCATAGCAACAGACCATCAGTGTCAGCCAGAAAGACAGAGGTATCAGCCACTGATACAGCTGTACATCTTAACAACCCTGAAAAGAAGACCATGGACCCAGACAGTTTATGCCCAATCCATGTAAAACCACACCCACTGTCAAAGTGTCATGGATTCAGAAGGAAGCACATTAATGAATGTAAAACTTACCTGAGAGAAAATACTTCATATGTTGTATATGCACCAAGAACATTGCTAAAGACTGTAATTTCAATATAATAAGCAGAGGGTTCAGTAGTGACCAGTATACCTCAGCACTGCATCCAGGACCAGCCCCTTGGGCAACAGAGACTCTGGTAACCAAGAGAAGGCGGGGAGGAAGTTGAAGATTTGTTTAGGGACTGCATATCCCGCTAACAAACCTGACTGTTCTGTGAAAATGTATGCAGTGTTAAATGATCAAAGTAATCCCTCATGAGCCAAGTCAGAGTTCTTTAATGTGTTTAACATTAGTGGTGAAACATTTTCTTAAATACTAAAAACATGCTCAGGTACTATAGTAAAAACAGGGCATAGGGCATTTAACTTCACTGTTCAGTCTGTTCATGGGAAAACACACAACTGAATGTGGCATGATGCCAGATGACAGATCAGAAATACCAACCCCTGAGATTACACAGGATTTCCCTCGTCTGAATTCCTTAACAGATAAGATCCCCGCATCTGACCCTAATGCTCAAATACTCCTCTTGCTAGGGAGAGATATTCACAGGGTGCACAAGGTGCGTGAGCAGATTAACAGACCTCATAATGCTCCTAATACACAACATTTAGATTTAGGTTGGGTCATAGTTGGAAAAGTATGCTTAGGTGGGGCTCACACACCAGCAGACGTGAACTCATTTAAGACAAACGTGCTGACTAATGGGTGCCCTTCTCTATTCAGCCCATGCACCAGCTAAATGCAAGGAAAAGAGACCTTTAATGCTTGCGAACTACAGCCATTCACTCCCACATTATGCCATTCATGGACCACAGCTAGTAGCATGGACAGTCTAGGTGACAACGTGTTCACTAGAACCTCAAATGATGATAGACCTGCTATGTCCATCGAAGACCATATGTTCATTGATGTAGTTGAAAAGGAGATGTTTGTGGACGAAGCAAACCACTGGGTAGCACACCTACCATTTTGCTCACAACACCGTTGACTACCAAACATCAGGGAGCAAGCACAGAAGAGACTCCTTGTTCTAAAGTGCTCCTTTGCAAAACAACATGAAATGAAAGAACATTTTGTTAACTTTATGCAAAATATCTATGGGCATCACCAAGCAGAACCTGCCCCACCACTGAAACCAGATGAAAAGGGTTGGTACCTACCAATCTTTGGCGTCTATCACCTCAAAAACCAGCACAAATCAGAGTGGTTTTTGATTCTAGTGTTCAGTATGACGGCATCTCATTGAATAATGTACATCTTCGTGGATCTGATTTTATTAATACGCTGCTAGGTGTCCTTTTATGTTTCCACAAAGAGCAAGTTGCAGTTACTACTGAGATGCAGCAAATGTGAAGATCACCGCAACTACCTGAGGTTGCTTTGGTTTCAAGATAATGACTTCAACAAAGAAATTACAAAGTTCAGGATGAAAGTACATGTCTTTGGAAATAGTCTTTTGCCTTCCATAGCCATTTGTAGTCTAAGACAAATAGCTAAGCGGGAAGAGAGTATGGAGAAGATGTGAAACAGTTCATCCTAAGAAATTTCTATGTAGATGATGACCTTACATCTGTGCCTACTAAAGCTGAAGCGGTCAGTCTCCTGAAGAGAGCTAGGGAGATGCTTGCAGGATCTAATCTTAAGCTACAAAAAGGTGACATCTAATAGAATCTCAGTAATTGAAGCCTTTCCTGCAGATGACAGAGCTAAAGAGTTAAAAGATCCAATTCTAGGCGTCAATCCTCTTCCCCTTCAATGGAGTTTAGGAGTAAGTTGGAATCTAGTCTAGACCGATAGTTTTACCTTTCAAGTGTCCAGAGATGGGAAGCCATACACACAGAGAGGTATCCTGGCCTCAGTAAACAGTCTTTATGACCCACTCAGGTTTGCAGCCCCGATCACTATGCAAGGCAAAGCCTTAGTTAGAGAGGTCTCAATAGATCTATGTGACTGGGCTCCCCACTCTCGCCAGAAAGAGAAACTCTATGGAGAATATGGGCAGAAGACTTGATACATCTTGAAGATCTCAGTATTCTCAGACCCTATGTGCCAGTGTCACCAACTTCTACTGTGCGAAGAGAAGTACAGTGAGGAACAGAAGTATTTGAACACCCTGCAATTTTGCAAGTTCTCCCACTTAGAAATCATGGAGGGGTCTGAAATTCACATTGTAGGTGCATTCCCACTCTGAGAAACAGAATTTTAAAAAAAATTCAGGAAATCACATTGTATGATTTTTAAATAATGTATTTGTCTTGAACATTTGAACACCTGAGAAAATCAGTGTTAATATTTGGTACAGAAGCCTTTGTTTGCAATTACAGAGGTCAAACGTTTCTTGTAGTTCTTGACCAGGTTTGCACACACTGCAACAGGGATTTTGGCCCACTTCTCCACACAGATCTCCTCTAGATCTGTCAGGTTTCGGGGCTGTCGCTGAGCAACACAGAGTTTCAGCTCCCTCCAAAGATGTTCTATTGGATTTATGTCTGGAGACTGGCTAGGCCACTCCAGAACCTTGATATGCTTCATACCGAGCCACTTCTTGGTCATCCTGGCTGTGTGCTTCGGGTCGTTGTCATGTTGGAAGACCCAGCCACAACCCATCTTCAATGCTCTGACTAAGGGAAGGAGGTTGTTGCTCAAAATCTCACAATAAATGGCCGCATTCATCCTCTCCTTAATACAGTGCAGTCGTCCTGTCCCCTTCGCAGAAAAGCACCCCAAAAGCTTGATGCTACCACCCCCATGCTTCACAGGGATGGTGTTCTTGGGATGCAACTCATCCTTCTTTTTCCTCCAAACACGAGTGAAGTTTAGACCAAAAAGTTCTACTTTGGTCTCATCTGACCACATGACTTTCTCCCATGCCTCCTCTGGATCATCCAGATGGTCATTGGCAAACTTCAGACAAGCCTGGACATGTGATGACTTGAGCAGGGGAACCTTCCGTGCAATGCATGATTTGAAACCATGACGGTGTAGTGTTCTACCGACAGTGACCTTTGGAACTGTGGTCCCAGCTCTCTTCATGTCATTGACCAGCTCCTCCCTTGTAGTTCTGGGCTGATTCCTCACCTTTCTTATCATCAGTGATACCCCACTAGGTGAGATCTTGCATGGAGCCCCAGTCCGAGGGAGACTGACAGTCGTCTTTAGCCTCTTCCATTTTCTAACAATTGCTCCAACAGTTGATCTTTTTTCACCAAGCTGCTTGGCAATTGCCCCGTAGCCCATTCCAGCTTTGTGGAGGTCCACAATTTTGTCTCTGGTGTCTTTCGACAGCTCTTTGGTCTTACCCATGGTAGTAGTTGGTGTCTGACTGACTGTGGGGTGGACAGGTGTCTTTAGAGAGCTCAGACAGGTGCTAGGAAGTTAGATTAATGAGTGGAGTAAAGGTGGACTTTTTAAAGGCACAGTAACAGGTCTTTGAGAGCCAGAATTCTTGTTGTTTCTTAGGTGTTCAAATACTTATGTTCAGCAATGCAAGACAAATAAATTCTTCAAAAATCATACGATGTGATTTCCTGAATTGTTTTTTTAATTCTGTCTCTCAGAGTGGGAATGCACCTACAGTGTGAATTTCAGGCCCCTCCATGATTTCTAAGTGGGAGAACTTGCAAAATCGCAGGGTGTTCAAATACTTCTGTTTCTCACTGTATGTGTTTCTTCTGATGCTTCTATTGTGGCAATAGCAGCTGTAGTATATCTCAAGGTCATAGACATTAATGGTCAATGTCATGTAGGATTTATTATGGGCAAATGTAAACTAGCTCCAAGACCAGCCCACACAGTGCCACGTTTATGTGCAGCCATTTTTTCAGTTGAGCTAGTGGAATTGATTCTTGCAGAAATTCACTTTGAGCCCAGTGCAGTTTAATACTACATTGACAGCAAAAATGTGTTAGGCTATATTCACAACACCTTATGTGTATGTCTCAAACAGATTAAACTGCATTAGAAAATCCTCTAATCCAGATCAGTGGAATTATGTTTCCACTAATCAGAACCCAGCAGATCACGGTACCAGACTAATTCAAGCAGCTCACCTGAAACATACCTACTGGTTCTAAGGCCCAGATTTTTTGCGTCATACGGATATAAGCGAGCCACCTGAAGCCAAGGTATTTGACCTCATTGGAAAATCAGGAAAATTGGCTGCACACTCCACTAAAATGTGTAGGTTTATTGAAGCATGATAAATAAATCCATTCCACAACATTGGCACATAGATGACGATGTTAACGCTTTTCACGCTCCTTATCACTTATTCATAACCAAGATACAGCAATAAAACTGTTACTGTTACAGATCTTAAAGCCTCGGGTGTGGGAACCACCCCCTCACCAATTAACCCCATCAAAGGGAAAACAAATGGCATTGTGAGTGAAACCCACACCTGATGTGAACTTGAGTACCGCATTGAACTCAGAGTTACAAAATTCCTATTGATAAATAAAAAATAAAAAAACAAATTAATAAGCAATAAAAAAAAATAAACAAAAGCAGAAAATAGTGAATTCTGATTATAAACCACATATTTTGTGTTGCAGTTAAAAACAAAATTAAATCTTAATATCTACCACCAGACGTTGTGATCACCCCATCGCCCACCTTTGCATGAGGCCAACATGGGCACCCTCTATTTCCACACTTATATTTCCCTTTAAAGTGCAACCATGTTGTGCTCTGCACACGTTTAGGGTCAAAAAAGCTGGGATACAGAGCATTTTCCAATGTTAGGGCTCTCCTAGGAACAATATTAATGTCATTTTTAAGAATCTCAGCACAAATGGGGCCCTGTGATAACGGTAAATATCTATTTATGATTCACCCTATTTGTCTGATTTCCAAACTACACTGCTCAAAAAAATTAAAGGAGCACTTTACACTGAAAACACATCAGATCTCAACGAGGAAAAATATCATACTGGATATCTATACTGACATGGACTGGGTAATGTATTAGGAATATAAGGGTGCCCCATCGTTTTGTGGAAATTAAAATTATCAACCTACAGAGGGCTGAATTCATTGACACCGCGCAAATCAAAGTGAAAAAATTATGCAGCAGGCTAGTCTATTTTGCTGAAATTTCATTGCAGCAACTCAAAATGGTACTCAGTAGTGTGTATGGCCCCCACGTGCTTGTATGCATGCCTGACAATGTCGGGGCATGCTCCTAATGAGATGACAGATGGTGTCCTGGGGTATTTCCTCTCAGATCTGTACCAAGGCATCACTAAGCTCCTAGACAGTCTGAGGTGCAACCTGGCAGTGTCGGATGGACTGAAACATGATATCCCAGAGGTGTTCTATTGGATTTAGGTCAGGTGAGTGTGGCGGCCATTCAGTCAATTCCTTTATCCTCCAGGAACTGCCTGCATACTCTCACCACATGAGGCAGGGCATTGTCGTGCACCAGGAGGAACCCAGGACCCACTGTACCAGCGTAGGTCTGACTTTGGGTTCAAGGATTTTTTTTTTTTTAACAGAATAAAAAGTAATTTTATTTCACTTTGACCAGTTTTATTTTAAAAATCAGTTTTGCTGTAGATAAAAAGTATACATTTTATTCTATAATGTGTCTTTTTTTTTTTATTTCATCCCATTACCTAATGGCAGTAAGGTTGCCATTGTCTAGCCCAGGGGTCTCCAAACGATGGCCCTCCAGCTGTTGACGTACTACAAGTCCCATCATGCCTCTGCCTCTGGGAGTCTTGCCTGTGGCTGTCAGAGTCTTGCAAGGCCTTAAGGGACTTGAAGTTTCTCAACACCTGGAGAGCCATAGAACCCAGATGGTTTGCCCTTTCATAACTATTCCACACAACACTATCAGATCAGACATATATTTAACAAACATTAAAATATTTTAACCAATGACCCAGTTTTAAAGAAAATGTTACCACTAAAACCAGAAGTAGTGTTTCGAAGAGCGACCACTATCAGAGACAAAATAGCCCCAAACGTCATTAATCCACCTAATCAAATTAGGTTGTTTGGGGACCTTAAAGGATTTTACCCATGCAACAAATGTCCAATTTGTGTCCTAAGCAGAAACAAACTTCCTAAGATTACATCATTCATTTCGAATGTCACTAACAAAAGTTACCAAATTGACACATTTATTACGTGCAACAGCAAATATGTGGTGTACCTCCTTGAATGTTCTTGTCAAAAAATATATCAGAAGAACCACCAGAAAGATGAGATGTAGAATGCGAGAACATATTTACAACATCAAAAAGGGATACAAAGAACATTCGTTATCCAAACATTTCAGGAACGTACATCACAGAGATACACACGTTAAAATTTGTGGGTATAGACATCCTCAACCTACACTTGAGAGGGTATAATAAACGCAGAAAAATATCCCAACTCGAAACCAAGTGGATATATGAGATGAAATCACTTGCACCTTTAGGCCACAATGTCGAAATTGACATTAACTGCTTTATTGACAAAAGTTGAAATAGTGTGAGATCCTTTCTTCATATTGTATCTATACTATTGAGTGTAATTTTATGACCGTATGTTTTACGTAAAGGTATAATATACTCTATTAGTTATCCACACAGAGGTGGACGAATATGTGGATTCATAGAAGTACATATTATGGTCCCAGTAAGGACATTAATTTAATTCTATTTTAACTATCTTTTATACATATGTAATTTATACTAGCTGAAATGGTTTTATATGTACTTTGCAAGGCATGAATCCAAATTATTTATTTTTTTATTATTTTTTCATTCAGGTATGATTGATGATTCTTGATAATTTCCACATTTTTACCATATTTTTTTATATCTTTATATCATTATTTTTATCTACGGTCATTCAGTCTTATGTTGTGCTTATTTTTATACTTCATGTGACTTCTATACATCGGTAATTCTACTATATATAATTTTATATTCTCCATTTTCCAGATTGTTATTGCATATATTTTATTTTTTACTGCTTTTCACATTTTCCATTTTTTACCAATTATTACGTTAACACGTGCTGGTATATACTGTATATTAATACCGTTATTTACATTTTGGGTTGTTTTAGCATATATATGGTACTTCTTTTATCATCACCACATACTCATTGAATGAGTCCGTAATAAGATATAAGAGTATATCGTATATTCACATCATATATTGACATTTATATTATTGTCTATTCACTATCATCCACAGTGATTACTACAGCCACTTTTCTTATATACACTAATTTTTACATATACAATTTTTATGCTGTTTCAGCATTAGCACTTTGCATATTTTTTCCTCGTATTTTGAAGATATTCTTCCTGAATTGTATATTCCATCTATGTGATGGATTGTAAACAGCTCTGACACTCAGCAGATGTTTACGTCTAGCTCCTTCATGGCAATGCAGTAGAATCTTCAAAAAAATGGCCACTATTCAATCCGGCCCGGACTAGATGTCCGCGGTTATCACATGACCGCGTGTCACCGGCAAAATGGCCGCGGTCACCTCGCAATCTTTTCACGCCTTGCGGGCTATATAAAAAGGAGTTGTTTGTAGATGTCAGCAATGGGTGTGCCCATGAGTACGTGTTATTACACGAAACGCGTTGTTTGGAGCCCTATTGCTGATGTCACGCTGCCGCTACCGAGGAGCAGCGGTCATCTTGGTACTCACTTTGAAAATTATTTTATTACTCCATGTGGATAATTTTAAATGTTACTTATGATCATTATAATAAAATACTACACTATAAAGCACCTTTCCTATTCCTGTGGCTGTGCTAGTTCCTCCCCAGGACCATTTGGCACCCACCCTGATGGATGGATGGATGGATGGAGCTGAATGACTAAACCTGTAGCTGCCAGCACACCGCTGCACTCCCAAATGTGTGATGTTTATAACCCATGCGCATTAATACTTTTGGTCTGGTGAGGGTACATCCGTCCCAAGGGTGAATTCCTTTTCACGAGTTCCTGCCCAACTGTTTGTTACGGATAAATCACACGTGCCAATCACAGGCACTCTCTGAGTTGATACGCTTTCACAAAGGACATTCCAATATTCACAAGTGATTTTTTTAACTTTTTTAGCCTATATAGCACCATTTGAGTGATATACATAGTTTACACCAATATTGCACTTTTCTGCACTTTATTTACCTATATGTTGACTTTATATGCATTTGTGATATGTTACATGCATTTATAGCACTGCACGAATACTTTAGAAATTTCAATTCTGGGACTATTGCCAATACCCTGAGTGCTAGCTGCTACTTTTATACGTATATTTATATTGTTTTATACCACTTTAGTATTTTATCATTTCATTACTAGCGCTCGCTTTATTATTATTTTTAACAGTTTGGAGACCCCTGGTCTAGCATGTAGAGGTCTGTGCTTCCCTCCATGGATATGCCTCCCCAGACAATCACTGACCCACCACCTAAATGGTCATGCTGAATGATGTTACAGGCAGCATAATGTTCTCCACGGCTTCTCCAGACCCTTTCACGTCTGTCACATGTGCTCAGGGTTAACCTGCTCTCATCTGTGAAAAGCACAGGGCGCCAGTGCTGGACCTGCCAATTCTGGTGTTCAATGGCAAATGGCAATTGAGCTCTATGGTGCCAGGTAGTGAGCACAGGGCCCACTACAGGATGTCGGGCCCTCAGGCCACCCTCATGAAGTCTGTTTCTGATTGGTTGGTCAGAGACATTCACACCAGTGGCCTGCTGGAGGTCATTTTGTAGGGCTCTGGCAGTGCTCATCCTGTTTATCCTTACACAAAGGAGTAGATACTGGTCCTGCTGATGGGTTAAGGACCTTCTACAGCCCTGTCCAGCTCTCCTAGAGTAACTGCCCATCTCCTGGAATCTCCTCCATGCTCTTAAGCTTGTGGCGGGAGACACAGGAAACCTTCTGGCAATGGCACGTATTGGTGTGCCATCCTTGAGGAGTTGGACTGCCTGTGCAACCTCTGTAGGGTCCAGCTATCCGACCTAGTTCATTATCGTTTAAAAGTATTTATTGAAAGAGAAAAGTAAGTATCATACTCACAATGGACATAAAAACACAGGCATATCACACTGAACAAGATGTTCGATCCAAACAGCATCTGAGTCCATACGATGAAACCCTGGATGACCAACTGGCTAACGTGTTTCAAGGACACAGCCTCTTCCTCAGAGCCAACACTTCAAGAGTCTGCACTTCTCCTATATAGGCTAGCAAATGATGACAGTGGGCAGTATCAAATCCACCCGAAGGCGGAGACTAACATCACATGACCCATTAGCATCTAATTCCAACATTGGATAGAATGGTAAAAAACTAAAAAAAAAAAAAAAGGAAGAAACAATATTTGCATATTAGCATATGATGAATACATAAACACTTACACTTCTGACTCTGTATATGGTGTTGAGCCGGGTGACACAAGGATGGGATGATCGTTGGAAATGTAAGGCATATAAATGAGATATAATCAGGAGAGCTGTATAGTATATGAAGCTGGAGCGCACACCAGCATGTGCGATCCACCGCCACATTGCTAGACTGTGACACTTAGACTGCAGTCAGCTGGACGTGGAGAAACTCTCCTGTATCCTAACCGACGGGACTCAGCAATGACAACCAATGGTCTGCTGTCGTGGAGTCGTGGAGTCACCATGCGGTCCACCTGTTCTCCACCTGAAGCCAATGAGAGCCCACCAAAGGAAGCATTGGCTCTCACAGGGAGGTAGGATTGTATGCACCATCCTTGAGGAGGTGGGAATCACTGTGCTCCATATGCGTTCCACTGGGAGCCAATAAGGGCTCACAAAGTCCTTATATTGATTAAGTGGAACACTGCATGTTTTTCAGAGTGTGAGAATAACAAAAGAAAGGAGGGGAAAAAAACTAATTAGGGACGATATGGACGGTGGTGTTCTAAATAAATACCAAAATAAATAAAATAAGATATTGATATACTAATAATAGTAAAAAAGTAAATCGATCCAATATTTTTATATATATATATATATATATATATATATCCCTCTCTCTAAAAATAATAGAATAAAATAAATGTGAAATAATTGACTCTTGTGATTGCAGAAATCACATGTAGTGTATTTGGATCACCCCGGTCTGTTGAGGGCAGCAAGCGGTGCACATTCCAGAACATTTTTATTGGTTCCACTGAGTCCATTCCCAGCGCAGGAGAAAAGTATTTGCTGTGTTAGATTTGCCATATTGGGGGCTCTCAGGTGCTTGGGATCATAGAGACTCTGTTCACATCTTATGAACTATAAACCAACGGAAAAAATTATACCATTTTTCCTATATTTTTTGTTATTGTATATATGTGTTTTACTTCATCATGGTATTATCAATTGCAGAGAGAGAACTGAGGCGTATGTCCTTGGCAAGAGGATTTATGAACAGCATTGATGCATTTGAGTCACCCAAAGACAAGGAAGTAGGCCCAACACCCATCCTTGATTCCCCTTCGAGAGAAGATAAGATGATATCCTTGTTCTATAAATTAAAACATACTCTAGAAAAAGAGATGACCCAATGGTGGGATATACTACTGTTAGAAAAACATTTAGAAGTCAATAGAGTCCCTAGAGGACTCAGACTTACTTAAACATGTACATGGTTGGAGGAGGACCTTAAATCTGAGTGGCTTAGCAAACTCAGAGAATGCAACAAAATTCTCCTTAGATCTATTATTACACAAAGAGAAAGGAATCTATGCAAAATTAGAGCTGATCTTAAGAGTTTACAAGACGATTTGGCTAATTATTCCGATCCAGACTCTTTCAACACCTGGGATAACAAGGTCAACGACGACATGGTAGACTTTGAAACTGACCTGATTAGCAAAAAATCAGGCAAGTTTGAAAGAGATAGACTTGATTATCAACAATGGCGTGAGCTCATGTGGGAAAAATCAAATACACTCCCTATTGATTCAGCTAAAAGGTACTAATAGAGAATCTCAGAGGTTTCCTCAGAGGATTCCAAAGGGAAATCCCAACACCCACCACAGGACTAACCATATATGTCACCAGACATGGAAAAATTCCAACATTAGAAATGCCTATAAACATCATCAGGCATACAACAATAATAATTATTCTCATACCCAAACACAATCTACATTTTCCCACCCTAACCATAGGAATCCTCCTAACCAGCCCCATAAAAACTTCCACAAAGGTCCACCTTATTCCACACGTAAACCTCTCCGTAGACAATATGAAGATTCTCATCTTAAAGATAAAGAGAATACACGGAGAGAAGCTCCTATTGCCGATAACTCTTACAATTATCATGTTCATAATAAAGAAATGAACACTCCTATTAACACTAGTAACTCCCACTTAGATATAGCTCCCAAGGACCAACATATAGGTCCTCTCTCCATTCCTCCCACCACTTTTTTAGAACAAGGTGCTGCAGGGATGAGCCTACCCACAGACTTTCACCAGAGAAGCCCTGCTAATATCAGGAGCATGGGGAGAAAAAGAGGAGGAAAAAGAGGAGGAAAAAACACCAAAAAGGGCATAAACACTACACATTCCACCATCAAAATATTCAATCTATCAAGTTCAGTGTTTTCAGAGACAGAACTTAATTTATTACGGAAAGGCCTGAACCAAAAAATCCGCCCAACCTATATGAACTCTTCATTGATTCAAACAAATTCATTAGAAATCTCACTGTCAAGAGATTTTTTTGCTCTCAAAAAAGAACCTTCAGTTGGTGATGTTCCACTTTTAGAACAATCAGTTAGAGATGTTTTACCCATTGAATGAATAGACGATAACAGTTGTACTGTGTATGAACTTGCACTCTCCATGGTGGAACACTTATTTCAGGAAGGAGCTTTTGATGGCTTTAAATTTGAATATGATAACAGCCCAGACAACAACGGTATAGAGAAGGATTAAATCTTAAGCACAGATTTTAAACTAAGGTCTACTTTCTTTCCCCACTGGGCTAAAGGAAACTTCATTCCCACATTCTATGAAGTTGTGTTCGCAGATTTCAAAAAGACCTGTGGACATTACAATCATAATGGTCCATTCATTAATTATATAAATCCTAAGTCCAGTTCCCATATAGCTGGAGGAGAGAATTTTGGCACTACCATGACCCTTATTAAAAATAAGGATAACATAATTATCAGACAAGCTGATAAAAGGGGGTGGACCGATGATTCAAGATATAGAAGCATATCTTGTTGAGGCCCAAAGGCTTCTGGGAGATTCTAATACATATGAAAAACTCCCTAGAGATCCCCTGCCTGAATATAAGGAGTTAAGAGAGTTGTTAGATGAAGCCTTCAAGAACAAGGTTCTTTTTAAAAATAAACACTTGTTCTTACTCAAACAACACCCTCTGACTCTTTACTTTTACCATATACCCAAGATACATAAGGAAATGGAAAATCCACCTGGTAGAAGAAGATAAAAATGATGTAGCGCTAAAACACCCAGTTATAGCATCAGTACCTTAGGACATATAGCATAATGTTGAAATCCTATATAAACGTAATACATATATGTGCGTGATGATACTAACAAGGTAAAAGATGGAAAACAGATGTGCAACCCCTACACACAGTGCACATATATAGATATAAAGTCCAGTGATCCTATATCAATATTTTCACTCAAACAGAGTCCATGGACTGTATGTGGACCCGCACACCACCACGTGCAATCCGAAAAACAGCCGAAGTGGCCTCTCACCTCCTCCCTGCGACCCTGCAGGGCCACAGAGCTTTAACAGATCCCCACTGAGTCAAGGTATGCTTCCTCTTGAGTGGATGGTTACTTTAGTATATCTCCAGTATACAGCTTCCACCTCTCCTATAGTATCCTCCGAGGTAAGCTGAGCAGGATGGACCCCAGCTCAAGCCCCCATAGGATAAAGGAAGCAAAAGACATCCTCCATAGTGTAAAACCGTTTAATGAATGCCAGAAAATAAATGTATAGTACACTCACATTTGCTAGATGAAATACAAGCTGTTTCCCATACCATGGGTGTAAGCCTGTGGCTGAGGGTGTACCAAGATGGCGCCGCGCCGGAAGTGCGTCACCACGTATTGCCGTCGACGCGTTGCGTCACGTGACACCGTGACTTCCTCAGGACCACCTGGTAGACCTATCATAGCTGGAATTGACAGTATCACCAGCAATTTAGGCAGTTACATTGATCACTTTCTCCAAGATCTAGTCACCAGTTTACCCTCATATGTGAAAGACTCTGAACATATGTTGGATATTCTATCCTCATGCACATGGTCTGCTGAATTTAAATGGCTTTCTTTGGATGTAACATCTCTCTACACGTCCATTGAACATCAATATGGATTATTAGCCATCCAACACTTCCTCGAAAAAAGTAATATCTCTTCAATACAAGCCAATTTTTTACTAAAAAAACACACAATTATTTTTCCTTTCTGGGTACTTTTTATAGACATACCCGAGGTACTGCCATGGGAGCCAGATATGCCCCTAGCTATGCCAACCTATTTATGGGATATTGGGAAGAGGTAGCAATTTGGAACAACAACCCTGTTCTCAACAATTTGGTGAAATATGCTAGATATATTGATGATATCCTTATTATCTGGCATGGATCAGATAACCAGCTAGAAGGATTCCTACAGCATTGTAATAATGTACACATATTGCAATAAATGTGGTAGATGCGTATAGTTTGTTTTTTTTAGACCTCAAATTACGGGCGGATAAAGATGGGAATATTCTTTCTAAAACCCACTTTAAGCCTAGTGCGGGCAATTCTTATCTCCATGCCAACAGTCATCACCACCCCAGGTGGATTAAAAATGTCCCCTTTGGCCAGTACTGCAGATTGCGAAGAACTACTAGGACTGATTATGATTATTCTAAGAACAAAATTCCTAGAGAAATTGTATAGTGAGACCCATGTGGACGAAGCATATTTGAAATACAGAGCTCAATATGAAGTAGAGGACCTTCCTTATAAAATGTCATCTTCCTCCACATATAGCAGGTGTACTAAAGGGGATGCAAAGAACAATATATATACTAACCGTGTTATATTCTGCACTAGGTATAACACCAAGGCTTTTGACATACAAACAATCCTACATAAAAATTGGGGTATTTTAAGTCAAGATCCAATTATAAAACACTGCCTTGCCCCCAAACCTGAGACCTCTTTCAGAAAACCTAGAGATCTTAGGAGCTATATTGCACCTAGCAGGGTACCTAAAATTAACACTAGAATTGTCAATAATGCCAGTCCTTGGACAGCCATCTTTGATCAGGCAGGCTGTCATAAATGTGGGGTGAATAAATGTGGAGCATGTAGGATTTATATGGCACAGAAAAAAAGTCATGGTGGGCACAGATGGTCGTACACATAGAATTAGGCAATTTATCAACTGCAGTACCTCTTTTGTTATCTATGGGATGATCTGTCCGTGTGGGCTTTTGTACATTGGTCGAACCACTAGACCACTAAGAGTGAAGTTTAGTGAGCACAAATGTAATATCAACTTTAAAGAAAATTATAAACACAAGAATAATAAAAGTAACTATTCGGTCCCAAGACATTTTCAAGAAGCCCACAATAATGATCCATCTGGACTGAGATTGTTTGGGATTGAATCCATCTTAAGTCAGCCTGATGGTTGTAGAAAATTTCAGAGTCTGTGTAAGAGAGAAACCTACTGGATTTTTTCTTTGGGCTCTCTGGCACAGGGTGGACTGAATGAGGATTTAGAGATTTATGGAACTGTTTGCTAATCCCTTTCAGATTTGTCATCCACTTATGGCCAGACCATCCTCTCCTTTTTCTGTTGATTTCTCTATATACATTCTTATTAATTTTTGTGGTCTCAGGGTCTTCTTTATGCACTTACTGTATTTATTGAATTTTTTAATCATATATGCATACATATATTACTATCTATACAATATAATAGTTTGTGGTGGTTTACTGCGGGCAATTTTTCATAAATTGACTAGTATTATACATTTTTCATAATTTGACTATTATTATAATCTTATATGCCTACATAATTTTTATACCAACCTTCCTTTCTCTGCGTTTATGAGTGTATGTGATTGTGCATGTGCGTGTGTATATGTATATGTGCATATGAATGTGTATATATATATATATATATATATATATGCACATATTTATAAGATTACCATAATTCATCATTTTGTATCGTCTATTATGTATCATGTAGCATTATTGATATATTCATACATGAATATATGCAATCTCTTTTTCTTTATATAATGATTATTATTATTTATTGTATTTTTTACATAAATTATCATGTTTTAATCATTTTTTAGAATCAAGATCACTCAGAGTTTATTGCACTTTTTTTAGAGGCTCATAACTATCAGTGAGCACAATAATAAATTTAAAATATATAATTTTTAAGAAATGACACATTCATCTAATAATATATGAGTCTTTTCAGCAGTTCATTCATTTCTGCAATCACAAGAGTCAATTATTTCACATTTATTTTATTATTTTATTATTATTTTTAGAGAGAGGGATATATATATAATATTAGATCGATTTACTTTTTTATTATTATTAGTATATCAATATCTGATTTTATTTATTTTGGTATTTATTTAGAACACCGACGTCCATATTGTCCCTAATTAGTTTCTTCTCCTTTCTTTTGTTATTCTCACACTCTGAGAAGCATGCAGGCTTCCACTTAATCAATATAAGAACTTTATGAGCCCTTATTGGCTCCCAGTGGACCGCATATGGAGCACAGTGATTCCCGCCTCCTCCAGGATGGTGCATACAATCCTGCCACCCTGTGAGAGCCAATACTTCCTTTGGTTGGCTCTCATTGGCTTCAGGTGGAGCGCAGGTGGGACCGCATAGTGATCCACCTCCTTCGATGTCTCGCACATGTGACTCAACGGCAGCAACCCATTGGCTGCCATTGCTGAGTCCCATCGGCTAGGATACAGGAGAGTTTCTCCACGTCCAGCTGACTGCAGTACGAGTGTCACAGTCTAGCAATTATATCTCATTTATATGCCATTCATTTCCAACGATCATCCCATCCTTGTGTCACCTGGCTCAGAGTCAGAAGTGTAAGTGTTTATGCATTCATCATATGCTAATATGCAAATGTTGTTTCTTCCTTTTTTTTTTTTTTGAGTTTTTCACCATTCTATCCAATGTTGGAATTAGATGCTAATGACTCATGTGATGTTAGTCTCCGCCTTCGGGTGGATTTGATACAGCCCACTATCATCATTTGCTAGCCTATATAGGAGATGTGCAGACTCTTGAAGTGTTGGCTCTGAGGAAGAGGCTGTGTCCTCGAAACGCGTTAGCCAGTTGGTGTAAGGGAATTCCAGCAAGAAGAATCATGATCGGGAACGCGCATGCGGAAAGGAGATCTCGCAGACGAATTGCCGGTTGTGCGCAGGAATGCACGATCGCGCACATGCACACCCACGGCGAAGATTGGCGCCAGACGGGCCATTGAAGGAGCACCTCTGCTCAGATTCAGTGCTGACTGGTCTTCAGCTTCCCCCGTGTCCTGCTTGCTCCTGTTCGTTTCCTTTGTTGCTGACCCAGCTTGTTCCTGACCCGACTGATTACTCTCCCGTTCCTGGTTCCTGACTTCGGCTCTGATCCTGACTTTGGCTTTTCCTTCTGATCCTGTACCACGCTGCCTGACTGTTATGACCCTGGCTATCCTACGACTCCGCTCCAGTCCTGTGTCCTGGCTACATACCTTGCTCTGCTGTGCATCCAGCAATCCACTGAACCTGCCTGGTCTATTTCTACAGTATCCAAATCAGAGGATATCCTGCCTACCAAGGTCTTCATCTGCAAGAGCCGCAAGCAAACCACTGGCGCTCTTGTCCCCCTGGTCCCTAGACTCCCTCTGTTCCAACCTCAGGGCTAGTGACAAAAGTGAGACCGACCTGGTCAATTCAGTCTCCCATCAGGTACATTACAGTTGGTCATCCAGGGTTCCATCGTATGGGCTCAGATGCTGTTTGGATCGAACATCTTGTTCAGTGTGATATGCCTGTGTTTTTATTTTATTTTTTCCATTGTGAGTATGATACTTACTTTGTTCCTTCAATAAATCATTTTAAACAATAATGCACTAGTCTGCCCTCATTTTGTTTTTCCATTTACATGTAGTGTATTTGGACCACCCCGGTCTGTTGAGGGCAGCAAGCGGTGCACATTCCAGAACATTCTTATTGGTTCCTGTCACGGTCCCCCTCTCACTCCCTCGCTTCCCCCCTCCCTTCCCCATTACATGTCCCTGTGCCCGCACATAGCCCACACAAAGTACCGCCTGCTGCTGAGTGTCCCTGCAAGCCGCCTGCTGCCGAGTGTCCTTGCAAGCCACCTGCTGCCGAGTGTCCCTGCAAGGCGCCTGCTGCCGAGTGTCCCTGCAAGCCGCCTGCTGCCGAGTGTCCCTGCAAGCCGCCTGCTGCCGAGTGTCCCTGTAAGCCACCTGCTGTTGAGTGTCCCTGAAAGCCGCCTGCCGTGAGTGTCCCTGCAAGCCACCTGCTGCTGAGTGTCCCTGGAAGCACCTGCTGCTGAATGTCCCTGCAAGGCGCCTGCTGCTGTGAGTGTCCCTGCAAGCCGCCTGCTGCCGAGTGTCCTTGCAAGCCGCCTGCTGCCGAGTGTCCCTGCAAGGCGCCTGCTGCCGAGTGTCCCAGCAAGCTGCCTGCTGCCGAGTGTCCCTGCAAGCCGCCTGCTGCCGAGTGTCCCTGCAAGCCGCCTGCTGCCGAGTGTCCTTGCAAGCCGCCTGCTGCCGAGTGTCCCTGCAAGCCGCCTGCTGCCGAGTGTCCCTGAAAGCCGCCTGCCGTGAGTGTCCCTGCAAGCCACCTGCTGCTGAGTGTCCCTGGAAGCACCTGCTGCCGAATGTCCCTGCAAGCCGCCTGCCGTGAGTGTCCCTGCAAGCCGTCTGCCGTGAGTGTCCCTGCAAGCCGCCTGCCGTGAGTGTCCCTGCAAGCCGCCTGCCGTGAGTGTCCCTGCAAGCCACCTGCTGCTGAGTGTCCCTGGAAGCACCTGCTGCCGAATGTCCCTGCAAGCCGCCTGCCGTGAGTGTCCCTGCAAGCCGCCTGCCGTGAGTGTCCCTGCAAGCCGCCTGCCGTGAATGTCCCTGCAAGCCGCCTGCCGTGAATGTCCCTGCAAGCCGCCTGCTGCCGAGTGCCCATGCAAGCCGCCTGCTGCCGAGTGCCCATGCAAGCCGCCTGCTGCTGAGTGTCCCTGCAAGCCGCCTGCTGCTGAGTGTCCTTGCAAGCCGCCTGCTGTTGAGTGTCCCTGCAAGCCGCCTGATGTTGAGTGTCCCTGGAAGCCGCCTGCCGTGAGTGTCCCTGCAAGCCACCTACTGCCGAGTGTCCCTGGAAGCCGCCTGCTGCCGAGTGTCCCTGGAAGCTGCCTGCTGCTGAGTGTCCCTGCAAGCTGCCTGCCTTGAGTGTCCCTGAAAGCCCCTCTGTTGTGTGCCCAGATTGCCCCTTGCCTGCCTGAACTGCCCTCTGGTGTGCCCAGATTGCCCCTTGCCTGCCTGAACTGCCCTCTGCTGTGCCCAGACTCTCTTTGCCTCCACTGTCCCCTGCTGTGCCCAGATTGCCCCTTGTCTGTCTGAACTGCCCTCTGATGTGCCCGGACTCTCTTTGCCCCCACTGCCCCCTGCTGTGTGCCCGGATTATCTTTGCCTGAACTGCCCCCCCTGGTGTGTGCCCGGAGCACCCATTACCTGCCTGCCTGTTGTGTGCCCCGAACTTAACCCTTGTTGCCCCGATCAAGTGTCCCAAATCCCTCAATAAAAACCTTGTGTGCCCACTGCTCTCCGTGTGCGTTCTGTCCTGCCTACACCTCCAACACAGTTCCACTGAGTCCATTCCCAGAGCAGGAGAAAAGTGTTCGCTGTGGAGGGTCCAGCTATCGCCTCATGCTACAAGTAGTGACACTGACCCTAGCCAAATGCAAAACTAGTGAAAAACAGTCAGAAAAGAGGAGTACTGAAAAAAATGCCAGTGGCCTCCACCTGTAAAACCTTTCCTGTTTTGGGCGTCATCCCATTGTTGCCCATCTACTGCACCTGTTGTTAATTTCATTAACACCAAAGTAGCTGAATCTGATTAACAACCCCCTATGCTATTTAACTGACCAGATCAATATCACAGGAGTTTAATTTCCATGATGCTATACTCTGTTTAAAAAGTGTTCCTTTAATTTTTTTGAGGAGTGTATATGCAGTAGAAAGGGTAAGTCTATAGGAGTCTCTGTTTTCCTCTTTGTCTGTCAGAATTTGACTTCATAAGAAGATCTTCTCTATTATTACCCTAGGTGATATTGTATGCTTTCTCCAACATCCATTTGGGATATCCATGGCTTAAAAACCAGAAATATAAGCCCGCATAAACTGAACATCATCACTACAAAACCTCCTTAAACGTATAAACTGTCCTACTAGGATACTTTTCATGGTGTGTTTTGAGTGAGCAAACTGGGCCAATAAAAGGCTATTGCCTAAAAGAGGTTTCCTGTATAAATTGGTTTATACCCTATTGCCCAATCTGGTCAACTAAACGTCCAGGAAACAAATCTGTGTCTTATGTGTCTGTCCTGTAAACTGTAGATTTAATGTATTATTATTTAGATAAGACAGAAAAACATCCAAAATTTCCAATCTGGCCATCAACAACAAAGATGTTGTTTACATCCAAGATGTAAAGGCAGTACTCCACAGGCAATCACGTGTAAGATTCCAAATAAAAAGAAACAGCCTGGATGGCCAAATGATGAGGAATCGAAGAATATAAGTGTAAGAGAGTCTCCGTAAGGAGACGCGCGATCAGGAACGCGCATGCACAGAAGAGATCGCGGGGACGAAGGGTCGGTTGTGCACAGGCGAGCGGGAATGCGCGATCGCGCACAGACACGCACGGCAGGGATCAAAGCTAGGCGGGCTATTTAAAGAGCACCTCGGTGCTGATTCAGTGCTGACTGGTCTTCAGCTTTCCCCTGTGTCCTGCTTGTTTCCTGTGAGATTCCTTTGGTGCTGACCCGGCTTCTTCCTGACCAAACTGAGTACTCTCCTGCCCATCGGTTCCTGACTTCGTCTCTGATCCTAACTTTGGCTTTCTCCTTCTGATCCTGTACCGCGCTACCCGACTGTTATGACCCTGGCTATCCTACGACTCCGCTCCAGTCCTGTGTCCTGTCTACATACCTGGCGCTGCTGAGCATCTGGCAATCCACTGTACCTGCCTGGTCCATTTCTACAGTACCCAAATCAGAGGATATCCTGCCTACCAAGGTCATCATCTGCAAGAGCCGCAAGCAAACCTCTGGCTCTCTTGTCCCCCTGGTCCCTAGACTCCCTCTGTTTCAACCTCAGCAGGGTCAGGGCTAGTGCCACACGTGAGGCCGACCTCGTCAATTCAGTCTCCTATCAGGTACGTGACAATAAACTGCTAACATCACTAGTTAGTCAAGAAAAGTGAGTATCCCAATTAAACTTATCCATGATATTAAAGTGCTACTAAACCCAGGACCCTGCATTCACTATATTTGGTCTCCCACAGTACAAAGGACATGGAAGTGCAATTATTTTAGTAAATATAAACTGATAAATACCTTTCTCATCAGCAGTTAGAGCAGTCTTTTGACTTGTATCAGTGTCCAGCCGAGCACTGGTTAAAGATTATAGGATGAGTTTTCATTCTGTTCTAGGAGGATGCAGGACCCCTGACCTCTGTCTGGACAGTGCTGATTGGCCCTGTGCTGATCACATGCACTCTCCCAAGAAAAAAGACACCTCTTTAGCAATACACACCAAGCTGAGCATGTGCAGAGTTATTCTGCACTATATGTCTTATCAGGAGATAAGAGGGTGACACTGGCAGAAGGGGAGGATTATAGAAGTCAGGATCAAACAGCATTTTTACACAATGCAGAGGATTAACCCCTTAGGTTCCCCAGTGAGTATAACAAGCATGCTTTACTGCATATACAGACTGATTTTACTGTTGTGGGTTTAGTAACACTTTAAGCAGGTGGTTGGTATATTTTAACCACCTTCCGCCCGCCCTATAGTACAATGACGGGCGCAAGGTGGTTCTCTCATTCTGATAGGACGTCATATGACCTCCTACCATACTCACTGCGCATGCGCGGCTCAGGGAGCGCGCAGCGTGGCGATCGCCGGTCAGCTTTGTCCGATCATGGAAAGAGCCGAAGATGTCGGCGCGGTCATGTGATCAACTGTGTCCAATCACAGCTGATCACATGTAAACACGGAAATGCTGGTTATCGGCATTTCTCTCCTCCGCTGACAGCTCGAGAGGAGAGGAGAGACGGTAATCGGCTTTCCGCGGAGGGGACATGTACAATGATCAGTGCTGTCAGTGCTCATCAGTGCCAGTGCCCATCAGTGCCACATATCAGTGCCCATCTGAGCTGCCTTTCAATGTCACCCATCAGTGCCAGTCAGTGTCACCTATCAATGCCAATCAGTGCCACCTATTAGTGCCAGTCAGTGTCGCCTATCAGTGCCAGTCAGTGTCGCCTAACAGTGCCAGTCAGTGTTGCCTAACAGTGCCAGTAAGTGCCGCCTAACAGTGCCAGTCAGTGCCGCCTATCAGTGTCATGTATCAGTGTCATGCATCAGTGTCATGTATCAGTGCTGCCTTTCAGTGCTCATCAGTGCAACCTACCAGTGCCTCCTCATCAGTGCCACCTATCAGTGTCCATCAGTGCAGCCTATCAGTGCCCATCACTGCAGCCTCATTAGCGCACATCAGTGAAGGAGAAAAATCACTTATTTACAAAATTGTATAACAAAAACTAAGAAAAAACTTTTTTTTTCAAAATTTTCAGTGATTTTTGGTTTGTTTTAGAAAAAATAAAAATACAAGAGATGATTAAATGCCACCAAAAGAAAGCTCTGTCTCAAAAAAATGTTAAAAATTTCATATGGGTACAATGTTGCATGACCGCCCAATTGTCATTCAAAGTGTGACAGCGCTGAAAGCTGGAAATTGGCCTGGGCAGGAAGGGGGTATAAGTGCCCTGTAGGCTAGTGGTTAAATAAATGGGGAGTCATGTGACTGATCTTAATGGTTTCAGGAGTTTCTTAACTATCTATTTTGGGTTATCCAGGTGAGACTCCCCCATTAAGGAGGTCCTCCTTGGGAATACTCTTGTTTTTACTTCATCAGAACTCACACATACAGTTGCAAGAAAAAGTATGTAAACCCATTGGGATTACGTGGAGTTTTGCATGAATTGGGCATAAAATGTGCTCTGAATGTCATCTAAGTCACAACTAGAGATGAGCGAAGAAATGAAAAATTCGATTCGACTGATTCGGCGAATTCGTGGACAATATTCGAGTCGAATAAATTCGCTGTGAATTTAACTTAAAAAAGGGTGTTTCTAGGCTTCAGAGAGACTTAATATTAGTGCAGAACACTGTACCTTTAATTTAAATGCCCTTGGAGTCTGCTGGGGAAGAGAAATAATACTGTCTGTCAGTATGACATGCAGATGAGTGCCGTCGATCTTAGAATCACTGCACACTTCACTCCTTTGGCCAGTCACGGGGCCAAAACCAGTGTTTGGAGCCACAGTGTGGCGGTGGAGGCAGCAGCAATGGGAGGCCATACAGCAACCTATGACAAAATGGAAACCAGCAGGAGCGTGAGGAGACCTGAAAGTGGCACATGGCAGAGTGGGAGCAATGGGAGGCGGTACAGGGACCCAGGTCACACTGTGGGCCCAGCAGCAGCGTGACCAGGCGGTACGGGGGCCCATGGCCGATATGGGGCTTGGTGGCACCTATGGAAGGCCTGTAATCTGCCAGCAACCTATGACAAAATGGACAACCGCAGGAGTGTGAGGAGATTTCAAAGTGGCACATGGCAGAGTGGAAGCAATGGGAGGCCGTACAGGGACCCAGGTCACACTGTGGGCTCAGCAGCAGCGTGACCAGGAGGTACGGGGGCCCATGGTTGATATGGGGCCTGGCGGCACCTATGGAAGGCCGCTAATCTGCCAGCAACCTATGACAAAATGGACAACCGCAGGAGTGTGAGGAGATTTCAAAGAGGTACATGGCAGAGTGGAAGCAATGGGAGGCCGTACAGGGACCCAGGTCACACTGTGGGACCAGCATCAGCGTGAACAGGCGGTACGGGGGCCCATGGCCGATTTGACCTCATTCATCCCATAGTCCTGCCGACTCACGAATAGCGTGGCCTCCTCAAAGGGCCTGAGCAAGCGCAGGTGTCACACATGAGCTGACAATGGCTGACATCTAAGTTACACAGGGAGTACCTTTATCCGCTTTTAACATCAGGAAATCTGTGATGGCCTTTAGCTGTTCGTAAAGGCGGTCTAACATATGTAGGGTTGAATTACACCTTGTTGCAACGTCACAGCATGAGGAGTCGGTACGGGGGCCCATGGCAGATTACATGTCTGGCAGCAGCAATGGGAGGCCCGTAATCTGCCAGCACCCTATGTCAAAAAATTTAACACACCAGCAGTGTGAAGAGACCTGAAAGTGGCACATGGCAGCAGAGTGTGGCGATGGAGACAGCAGCAATGGGAGGCCGTACAGGGACCCATGAGAGACTCTGGACTTGGCAGCAGCATGAGGAGGCGGTATATAGGGGCCCATGGCAGATTAGGGGCCTGGCAGCAGCTATGTGAGGCCCGTAATCTGCCTGCACCCTATGTCAAAAAATTAAACACACCAGCAGTGTGAAGAGACCTGAAAGTGGCACATGGCAGCAGAGTGTGGCGATGGAGACAGCAGCAATGGGAGGCCGTACAGGGACCCATGAGAGACTCTAGACTTGGCAGCAGCATGAGGAGGCGGTATATAGGGGCCCATGGCAGATTAGGGGCCTGGCAGCAGCTATGTGAGGCCCGTAATCTGCCTGCACCCTATGTCAAAAAATTAAACACACCAGCAGTGTGAAGAGACCTGAAAGTGGCACATGGCAGCAGAGTGTGGCGATGGAGACAGCAGCAATGGGAGGCCGTACAGGGACCCATGAGAGACTCTGGACTTGGCAGCAGCATGAGGAGGCGGTATATAGGGGCCCATGGCAGATTAGGGGCCTGGCAGCAGCTATGTGAGGCCCGTAATCTGCCTGCACCCTATGTCAAAAAATTAAACACACCAGCAGTGTGAAGAGACCTGAAAGTGGCACATGGCAGAGTGTGGCGATGGAGACAGCAGCAATGGGAGGCCGTACAGGGACCCATGACAGACTCTAGACTTGGCAGCAGCATGAGGAGGCGGTATATAGGGGCCCATGGCAGATTAGGGGCCTGGCAGCAGCTATGTGAGGCCCGTAATCTGCCTGCACCCTATGTCAAAAAATTTAACACACCAGCAGTGTGAAGAGACCTGAAAGTGGCACATGGCAGCAGAGTGTGGCGATGGAGACAGCAGCAATGGGAGGCCGTACAGGGACCCATGAGAGACTCTGGACTTGGCAGCAGCATGAGGAGGCGGTATATAGGGGCCCATGGCAGATTAGGGGCCTGGCAGCAGCTATGTGAGGCCCGTTATCTTGCAGCACCCTATGTCAAAAAATTAAACACACCAGCAGTGTGAAGAGACCTGAAAGTGGCACATGGCAGCAGAGTGTGGCGATGGAGACAGCAGCAATGGAAGGCCGTACAGGGACCCATGAGAGACTCTAGACTTGGCAGCAGCATGAGGAGGCGGTATATAGGGGCCCATGGCAGATTAGGGGCCTGGCAGCAGCTATGTGAGGCCCGTAATCTGCCTGCACCCTATGTCAAAAAATTTAACACACCAGCAGTGTGAAGAGACCTGAAAGTGGCACATGGCAGCAGAGTGTGGCGATGGAGACAGCAGCAATGGGAGGCCGTACAGGGACCCATGAGAGACTCTGGACTTGGCAGCAGCATGAGGAGGCGGTATATAGGGGCCCATGGCAGATTAGGGGCCTGGCAGCAGCTATGTGAGGCCCGTAATCTGCCTGCACCCTATGTCAAAAAATTAAACACACCAGCAGTGTGAAGAGACCTGAAAGTGGCACATGGCAGCAGAGTGTGGCGATGGAGACAGCAGCAATGGGAGGCCGTACAGGGACCCATGAGAGACTCTAGACTTGGCAGCAGCATGAGGAGGCGGTATATAGGGGCCCATGGCAGATTAGGGGCCTAGCAGCAGCTATGTGAGGCCCGTAATCTGCCTGCACCCTATGTCAAAAAATTAAACACACCAGCAGTGTGAAGAGACCTGAAAGTGGCACATGGCAGCAGAGTGTGGCGATGGAGACAGCAGCAATGGGAGGCCGTACAGGGACCCATGAGAGACTCTGGACTTGGCAGCAGCATGAGGAGGCGGTATATAGGGGCCCATGGCAGATTAGGGGCCTGGCAGCAGCTATGTGAGGCCCGTAATCTGCCTGCACCCTATGTCAAAAAATTAAACACACCAGCAGTGTGAAGAGACCTGAAAGTGGCACATGGCAGCAGAGTGTGGCGATGGAGACAGCAGCAATGGGAGGCCGTACAGGGACCCATGAGAGACTCTAGACTTGGCAGCAGCATGAGGAGGCGGTATATAGGGGCCCATGGCAGATTAGGGGCCTGGCAGCAGCTATGTGAGGCCTGTTATCTTGCAGCACCCTATGTCAAAAAATTAAACACACCAGCAGTGTGAAGAGACCTGAAAGTGGCACATGGCAGCAGAGTGTGGCGATGGAGACAGCAGCAATGGGAGGCCGTACAGGGACCCATGAGAGACTCTAGACTTGGCAGCAGCATGAGGAGGCGGTATATAGGGGCCCATGGCAGATTAGGGGCCTGGCAGCAGCTATGTGAGGCCCGTAATCTGCCTGCACCCTATGTCAAAAAATTAAACACACCAGCAGTGTGAAGAGACCTGAAAGTGGCACATGGCAGCAGAGTGTGGCGATGGAGACAGCAGCAATGGGAGGCCGTACAGGGACCCATGAGAGACTCTGGACTTGGCAGCAGCATGAGGAGGCGGTATATAGGGGCCCATGGCAGATTAGGGGCCTGGCAGCAGCTATGTGAGGCCCGTAATCTGCCTGCACCCTATGTCAAAAAATTTAACACACCAGCAGTGTGAAGAGACCTGAAAGTGGCACATGGCAGCAGAGTGTGGCGATGGAGACAGCAGCAATGGGAGGCCGTACAGGGACCCATGAGAGACTCTGGACTTGGCAGCAGCATGAGGAGGCGGTATATAGGGGCCCATGGCAGATTAGGGGCCTGGCAGCAGCTATGTGAGGCCCGTAATCTGCCTGCACCCTATGTCAAAAAATTAAACACACCAGCAGTGTGAAGAGACCTGAAAGTGGCACATGGCAGAGTGTGGCGATGGAGACAGCAGCAATGGGAGGCCGTACAGGGACCCATGACAGACTCTAGACTTGGCAGCAGCATGAGGAGGCGGTATATAGGGGCCCATGGCAGATTAGGGGCCTGGCAGCAGCTATGTGAGGCCCGTAATCTGCCTGCACCCTATGTCAAAAAATTTAACACACCAGCAGTGTGAAGAGACCTGAAAGTGGCACATGGCAGCAGAGTGTGGCGATGGAGACAGCAGCAATGGGAGGCCGTACAGGGACCCATGAGAGACTCTGGACTTGGCAGCAGCATGAGGAGGCGGTATATAGGGGCCCATGGCAGATTAGGGGCCTGGCAGCAGCTATGTGAGGCCCGTTATCTTGCAGCACCCTATGTCAAAAAATTAAACACACCAGCAGTGTGAAGAGACCTGAAAGTGGCACATGGCAGCAGAGTGTGGCGATGGAGACAGCAGCAATGGGAGGCCGTACAGGGACCCATGAGAGACTCTGGACTTGGCAGCAGCATGAGGAGGCGGTATATAGGGGCCCATGGCAGATTAGGGGCCTGGCAGCAGCTATGTGAGGCCCGTAATCTGCCTGCACCCTATGTCAAAAAATTAAACACACCAGCAGTGTGAAGAGACCTGAAAGTGGCACATGGCAGCAGAGTGTGGCGATGGAGACAGCAGCAATGGGAGGCCGTACAGGGACCCATGAGAGACTCTAGACTTGGCAGCAGCATGAGGAGGCGGTATATAGGGGCCCATGGCAGATTAGGGGCCTGGCAGCAGCTATGTGAGGCCCGTAATCTGCCTGCACCCTATGTCAAAAAATTTAACACACCAGCAGTGTGAAGAGACCTGAAAGTGGCACATGGCAGCAGAGTGTGGCGATGGAGACAGCAGCAATGGGAGGCCGTACAGGGACCCATGAGAGACTCTGGACTTGGCAGCAGCATGAGGAGGCGGTATATAGGGGCCCATGGCAGATTAGGGGCCTGGCAGCAGCTATGTGAGGCCCGTAATCTGCCTGCACCCTATGTCAAAAAATTAAACACACCAGCAGTGTGAAGAGACCTGAAAGTGGCACATGGCAGCAGAGTGTGGCGATGGAGACAGCAGCAATGGGAGGCCGTACAGGGACCCATGAGAGACTCTGGACCTAGCAGCAGCATGAGGAGGCGGTATATAGGGGCCTATGGCAGATTAGGGGCCTGGCAGCAGCTATAGGAGGCCCGTAATCTGCCAGCACCCTATGTCAAAAAATTAAACACACCAGCAGTGTGAGGAGACCTGAAAGTGGCACATGTTTGAGGCATGATTCATGGCGGATTTAGTCAGTTGTGTCAGGAACTGGTGGTTTGAAATCCAGACTAATCCACGCCTGATTCATTTTCACAAACGTGAGTCTCTCCACACTTTGGGTGGACAGTCGTGTCCTCCGCGGAGTTACAATACCTCCTGCCGCACTAAACACGCGCTCCGATGCCACGCTACTGGCCGGGCATGACAGCCTTTCAAGGGCAAATTCAGCTAGTTGGGGCCAAAGGTCAAGTTTCGTTGCCCAGTAGTCAAGGGGATTGTCTACCTCGGTTGGCAGGGTGCTGTCCAAGTAGGCCCAAGCCTGTTGTTTGAGCTCCTGCTCCAGGTCCACCTGATGCTGCTGCTGCTGCTGCGGCTGGTTAGTAGTTTCCTCACTGCGCTGGTGAAGAAAGCTACTCATCATCGACTGCAGACTGAGGCAGCCGCTGCTGGTGGAGCTGCCACTGCTCCTACCACCCCACCCCTCCCCTGCTGCCATGCCAGCGGAACGCGAGCGCACAGGGCCCACAGTGTCTGAGGATGGACGTTGGCGCACAAAGGCAGAGACCAACTGACTACATAGGTGGTTTTTATAGTACGTAATTTTGGCCTCCCTCTCAGCAGGTGTGAAAAAGGCCACCATTTTGGACCGGTAGCGAGGGTCCAACAAGGTGGACAGCCAAAAGTCATCCCTCTGTCTGATGGTTATTATTCGGCTGTCGCTACGCAAGCAACCGAGCATGCTATGGGCCATTTGTGCCAAGGAATGCGAGGGACTCCCTGCCTCCATCTCCACAGCATACTGCCACGGTGCGTCTGGGTCCTCTGTCTCCTCCTCCTCCTCCTCTACCAGATGCTCCTGCTCCTCCACTCCTGTCCGCTGAGTGGAAAAACCACCCATTTCACTCAATAATTCCTGAGCACAAATGTCCTCCTCTACCTCCTCCTCTTCTTCCTGTCCTGCCCCCACAGGGGTCATGTGGCGTTGAGATCTGTGCGCCACGTCTACCGCACCCTGACCAGCCATTGTTAACAGCATTTGTTCCAGGACGTGCAACAGAGGAATGACGTCGTTCATCCCATAGTCCTGCCGACTCACGAATAGCGTGGCCTCCTCAAAGGGCCTGAGCAAGCGGCAGGTGTCACGCATGAGCTGCCAATGGCTGACATCTAAGTTACACAGGGGAGTACCTTTATCCGCTTGTAACATCAGGAAATCGGTGATGGCCTTTCGCTGCTCGTAAAGGCGGTCTAACATGTGTAGGGTTGAATTCCACCTTGTTGCAACGTCGCAGATCAGGCGATGCTGTGGAATTCCGTTCTGCCGCTGCAGCTCAATGAGGGTGTTCTTTGCGGTGTAGGAATGGCTGAAATGCATGCACAGTTTACGTGACATTTTAAGGATGTCTTGCAGTGGGATGGTGGATTTTAGGAACCGCTTGACAACCAGATTGAACACGTGAGCCATGCATGGCGCATGGCACAACCTTCCTTGACGCAGAGCAGACACCATGTTCTTTCCGTTGTCAGTCAACATGGTTCCGATTTTTAGTTTGCGCGGAGACAGCCATCTGTCGATTTCTCTGTTCATTACACTCAGCAGTTCCTCCCCTGTGTGACTACGTTCGCCAAGGCATACCAGGTGCAGCACAGCGTGACACCGTTGCGCCCTGCACATGTGATATGCCGGTCGGGTAATGGGACTTGGCACGGGGGTGGCGGCTGAGGACACGGCGGAAAAAGAGGTGGTAGAGGCGGACATGCTTGCTGGACCAAGGACGTGCAAACGTGGAGGCAAAAGCGTCGTGACCTGTCCAAGTTGCTGGTGCGGCTGTGCCGGCACCACGTTCACCCAGTGGGCCGTAAATGACATGTACTGTCCCTGACCGTAGTTACAGCTCCACACGTCGGCGCTGCCGTGCACTTTGGCAGAGACCGACATGCTCAAAGACTGGCCCACCATCTCTTCTACATGTGAATGCAGGGCTGGCACTGCCTTTTGGGCAAAGAAATGACGGCTTGGCACTCTCCACCGCGGCGCGGCACAAGCCATCATTTCTCGGAAAGGTGCTGAGTCCACCAGTTGGAAAGGGAGGGACTGCAGCACCAGCAACTTGGACAGGAGGACGTTCAGCTTTTGCACCGTCGGGTGCGTGCTCGCAAACTGTTGTCTCTTGGATACGGATTCCAAGAAAGACTGTTGACGGAATCCGAGAAGAGGAGTAGCAGGAGAAGGAGCATCTGAACGAGCGGAAGATGCCAACGAGCGACAACTCCCCTCAGCAGAGGTGTTGGAGCCTTGACTGGCTGATAGAGGGCGATTGACGACGTCGGGTGACGGAGCAAGTAACGGAGCGGGTGATGGAGCGGGGGCTGGGGCAGGCAGAACCGCCGTATGTTTATCACGGTTTTCCCAGGCCACCGAATGGTGACGCTGCATATGCTGACGCAACGCTGTAGTCCCAACATGGGCCCCCTGGCCACGCTTGCATTTCTGGCCACATAGTCGACATACGGCTACGTTTACTTCCTCGGGCGGCTTGAGGAAAAATTGCCACACCACCGAGTAGGAAACTTTGCCCCCGCTACTCTTCACTGGCTGACTGCTACTTCCTCCGTGCGCACCGGCACCACTACTGGCCGTGGTGGTAGGCTGCAGTGGAGCTGGTGCTCTACTCCGTGGACGTTTGGCTCCACTGACACTGATGCGACCCTGCTGCTGTCTCCTGGGCAACCCACCGACTGTTTTGCTCGCTGCCAAGCTGCCACCCTCTTCTCCTGATGATGCGGAAGAAATTGCCTGATGACGACGAGGCTGCCAAGTGCGATCAACCTCCTCATCATCAAGTAGGGTCTCCGCCTCACTACTAGCCCCCTCGGCTGCGTCTGGGTCAGGAGACAGACCTGTCTCTAGACCGGCTACCGAGCCACTCTCCTCGCCAGTACTTGTTCGCTTGGCTGCTGAAAAGGCCGATGTCTCCCCCCGTTCCTGACCGCCCTCTGTTAGCTCTTCCTCACTGTACAGTGGGGCTGAGCCCACAGCATGCGATACTTCGCTTGGTGAGGGAACAGCAAAGGACAGGGGCAGGTAGAGGACACGTGATTTCAGTGGGCTTGCTCCCGGGCCATGCCAACTAACGGTTGTGTCTGACGTACCCACCGACCGTTGGCTGTAGGTGTCAGAGGTGACCTGGGAAGAGGAAGACGACCGAGCCAACCAATCAATGACGGCAGGGTTGTCGGTGGAGACACGACCGCTGGATGACACCGGGAGCACTGGCCTCTGGCTGCGAATACTGCTGCCTCGACCCCTTCCTCTGCTGCCACGTCTGCTCGCTCCTAAAACATTGCCTCCTCTGCCACTCCTCTGCATGTTGTCTGACATACTATTTAATTCAACGATTAGGTGTCCCTGAGTAACAATTCTCTGGCACTCAGTAACAATTCTGTCTGTCCCTGAGTATGAATTCTGTGGCCCTGAGTAACAATTCTGTGTCTGTGCGAGTAACAATTCTGTGTCTGTGCGAGTAACAATTCTGTGTCTGTGCAAGTAACAATTTTGTGTCTGTGCGAGTAACAATTCTCTGGCACTCAGTAACAATTCTGTCTGTCCCTGAGTAACAATTCTCTGGCACTCAGTAACAATTCTGTCTGTCCCTGAGTAACAATTCTCTGGCACTCAGTAACAATTCTGTCTGTCCCTGAGTATGAATTCTGTGGCCCTGAGTAACAATTCTGTGTCTGTGCGAGTAACAATTCTGTGTCTGTGCAAGTAACAAATTTGTGTCTGTGCGAGTAACAATTCTCTGGCACTCAGTAACAATTCTGTCTGTCCCTGAGTAACAATTCTCTGGCACTCAGTAACAATTCTGTCTGTCCCTGAGTATGAATTCTGTGGCCCTGAGTAACAATTCTGTGTCTGTGCGAGTAACAATTCTGTGTCTGTGCAAGTAACAATTTTGTGTCTGTGCGAGTAACAATTCTCTGGCACTCAGTAACAATTCTGTCTGTCCCTGAGTAACAATTCTCTGGCACTCAGTAACAATTCTGTCTGTCCCTGAGTAACAATTCTCTGGCACTCAGTAACAATTCTGTCTGTCCCTGAGTAACAATTCTCTGGCACTCAGTAACAATTCTGTGTCTGTGCGAGTAACAATTCTGTGTCTGTGCAAGTAACAATTTTGTGTCTGTGCGAGTAACAATTCTCTGGCACTCAGTAACAATTCTGTCTGTCCCTGAGTAACAATTCTCTGGCACTCAGTAACAATTCTGTCTGTCCCTGAGTAACAATTCTCTGGCACTCAGTAACAATTCTGTCTGTCCCTGAGTATGAATTCTGTGGCCCTGAGTAACAATTCTGTGTCTGTGCGAGTAACAATTCTGTGTCTGTGCAAGTAACAATTTTGTGTCTGTGCGAGTAACAATTCTCTGGAACTCAGTAACAATTCTGTCTGTCCCTGAGTAACAATTCTCTGGCACTCAGTAACAATTCTGTCTGTCCCTGAGTAACAATTCTCTGGCACTCAGTAACAATTCTGTCTGTCCCTGAGTAACAATTCTCTGGCACTCAGTAACAATTCTGTCTGTCCCTGAGTAACAATTCTCTGGCACTCAGTAACAATTCTGTCTGTCCCTGAGTATGAATTCTGTGGCCCTGAGTAACAATTCTGTGTCTGTGCGAGTAACAATTCTGTGTCTGTGCAAGTAACAATTTTGTGTCTGTGCGAGTAACAATTCTCTGGCACTCAGTAACAATTCTGTCTGTCCCTGAGTAACAATTCTCTGGCACTCAGTAACAATTCTGTCTGTCCCTGAGTAACAATTCTCTGGCACTCAGTAACAATTCTGTCTGTCCCTGAGTATGAATTCTGTGGCCCTGAGTAACAATTCTGTGTCTGTGCGAGTAACAATTCTGTGTCTGTGCAAGTAACAATTTTGTGTCTGTGCGAGTAACAATTCTCTGGCACTCAGTAACAATTCTGTCTGTCCCTGAGTAACAATTCTCTGGCACTCAGTAACAATTCTGTCTGTCCCTAAGTAACAATTCTCTGGCACTCAGTAACAATTCTGTCTGTCCCTGAGTATGAATTCTGTGGCCCTGAGTAACAATTCTGTGTCTGTGCAAGTAACAATTCTGTGTCTGTGCAAGTAACAATTTTGTGTCTGTGCGAGTAACAATTCTCTGGCACTCAGTAACAATTCTGTCTGTCCCTGAGTAACAATTCTCTGGCACTCAGTAACAATTCTGTCTGTCCCTGAGTAACAATTCTCTGGCACTCAGTAACAATTCTGTCTGTCCCTGAGTATGAATTCTGTGGCCCTGAGTAACAATTCTGTGTCTGTGCGAGTAACAATTCTGTGTCTGTGCAAGTAACAATTTTGTGTCTGTGCGAGTAACAATTCTCTGGCACTCAGTAACAATTCTGTCTGTCCCTGAGTAACAATTCTCTGGCACTCAGTAACAATTCTGTGTCTGTGCGAGTAACAATTCTGTGTCTGTGCAAGTAACAATTTTGTGTCTGTGCGAGTAACAATTCTCTGGCACTCAGTAACAATTCTGTCTGTCCCTGAGTAACAATTCTCTTGCACTCAGTAACAATTCTGTCTGTCCCTGAGTAACAATTCTCTGGCACTCAGTAACAATTCTGTCTGTCCCTGAGTATGAATTCTGTGGCCCTGAGTAACAATTCTGTGTCTGTGCGAGTAACAATTCTGTGTCTGTGCAAGTAACAATTTTGTGTCTGTGCGAGTAACAATTCTCTGGCACTCAGTAACAATTCTGTCTGTCCCTGAGTAACAATTCTCTGGCACTCAGTAACAATTCTGTCTGTCCCTGAGTAACAATTCTCTGGCACTCAGTAACAATTCTGTCTGTCCCTGAGTATGAATTCTGTGGCCCTGAGTAACAATTCTGTGTCTGTGCGAGTAACAATTCTGTGTCTGTGCAAGTAACAATTTTGTGTCTGTGCGAGTAACAATTCTCTGGCACTCAGTAACAATTCTGTCTGTCCCTGAGTAACAATTCTCTGGCACTCAGTAACAATTCTGTCTGTCCCTGAGTAACAATTCTCTGGCACTCAGTAACAATTCTGTCTGTCCCTGAGTATGAATTCTGTGGCCCTGAGTAACAATTCTGTCTGTGCGAGTAACAATTCTGTGTCTGTGCAAGTAACAATTTTGTGTCTGTGCGAGTAACAATTCTCTGGCACTCAGTAACAATTCTGTCTGTCCCTGAGTAACAATTCTCTGGCACTCAGTAACAATTCTGTCTGTCCCTGAGTAACAATTCTCTGGCACTCAGTAACAATTCTGTCTGTCCCTGAGTAACAATTCTCTGGCACTCAGTAACAATTCTGTCTGTCCCTGAGTAACAATTCTGTCTGTCCCTGAGTATGAATTCTGTGGCCCTGAGTAAGAATTCTCTGGCACTCAGTAACAATTCTGTCTGTCCCTGAGTAACAATTCTCTGGCACTCAGTAACAATTCTGTCTGTCCCTGAGTAAAAATTCTGTGGCCCTAATAACGTTTCTGTGGCCCTAAGTAACAATTCTCTGGCACTGAGTGAAAATTCTGTCTGTCCCTGAGTATGAATTCTGTGGCCCTAACTAGCGTTTCTTTGTCCCTAAATAACGATTCTGTGGCCCTCATTAACAAGTCTGTGTCCCTGAGTAATGGTTCTCTGTCCCTAAGTAACTTCTCTCTGTCCCCAATTCTCGTTTCTGTGGCCCTAACTCTGTCCCTGTCCCTAGTACAGAGCGGTCTGCCTCTGTTCAATGACTGCAGGCAAATGAAGATTTCCAAAATGGCCGCTATATATACCTCGACCATTACACAGTGCTGGCTGGCTGGCTGCTGATTGGCTGATGCGATCACATGTCGTTGAGGAATGCATTATGGGGCAGCGCGCCTTGTCTGCGCGCCTTCCCCGACATCCCCGCTCCGTCGCCGCACATGTCAGCCGCCATTTTCGGAAAAATTTCGATTCGCGCGTCCGAATTAGGCTGTTTTTCGGATTCGGCACGAATCGAAATTTTTCCGATATTCGACTCGAATTCCACTTCGGATACTTCGATTCGCTCATCTCTAGTCACAACAATAGAAGAACACAGTCTGCTGAACATAATGCTACACAAACATTAGATGTTGCCATGGTTTAATTGCACATAACATGTAAACATTCACAGTGCAGGGAGGAAAAAGTATGTGAACCTTTGGACTTAATTACTGGTTGACCCTCCTTTGGCAGCAATAACCTCAACCAAACGTTTCCTGTAGTTGCAGACCAGACCTGCACAATGATCTGGAGTAATTTTTGACCACTCCTCTTCACAAAACTGTTTCAGTGTAGCATTATTCTTGGGATGTCTGGTGTGAATCGCTCTCTTAAGGTCATGCCACAGCATTTCAAATCGGGTTGAGGTCAGGACTCTGACTGGGCCACTCCAGAAGGTGTATTCTGTGCTGTTGCAGCCATTGTTTTGTTGAATTACTTGTATGCTTTGGGTCATTGTCCTGTTGCATCACCCATCCTCTGTGGAGCTTCAGTTGGCGGACAGATGGTCGTACGTTTTCCTGCAAAATGTCTTGATAAACTCTGGAATTCATTTTCCCATCAATGACAACAATCCATCCAGGCTCTGAGGCAGCAAAGCAGCCCCAAACCATGATGCTCCCTCCGCCATGTTTTACAGTGGGGATGAGGTTTTGATGTTGGTGTGCTGTGCCTTTTTTTCTCCACACATAGTGTTGTGTGTTCTTCCCAAACAACTCAATCTTGGTTTCATCTGTCCACAGTATATTTTGCCAGTAGAGCTGTGAAACATCCAGGTGCTCTTTTGCAAACTTCAAACGTGCTGCAATATTATTTTTGGACAGCAATGACTTCCTCCGTGGAGTCCTCCCATGTACTCCATTCTTGTTTAATGTTTTCCTTATTGTAGATGTGTCAACAAAAATGTTAGCATGTGCCAGAGATTTCTGTAGGTCTTTAGCTGACACTCTGGGATTCTTCTTTACCTCATGCAGCATTCTGCGCTGTGCTCTTGCAGTCATTTTTACAGGACAACCACACCTAGGGAGAGTAGCAACAGTGCTAAACTTTCTCCATTTGTAGACAGTCTGTCTTACCGTGGACACATGAACATCAAGGCTTTTGGAGATACTTTTGTAACCCTTTCCAGCTTCATGCAAGTCAACAATTCTTGATCCTAGGTCTTCTGAGAGCTCTTTTCTGCAAGGCATGGTTCACATCAAACAGTGCTTCTTGAAACCAGTAAACCCAAAACAGGTGTGTGTTTTTTAAGGGCAGGACAGCTCTCAGCAACACATCCAATATCATCACACTGATTGGAGTCAAGGTTGGCTCACTCCTGGCTCCAATTAGCTCTGGGAGAAGTCATTAAGCTAGGGCCTCACATACTTTTTCCTCCCTGCACTGTGAATGTTTACATGTTATGTTCAATTAAACCATGGCAACATCTAATGTTTGTGTAGTATCATGTTCAGCAGACTGTGTTCTATTGTTGTGACTTAGATGACGTTCAGAACACATTTTATTCCCAATTCATGCAAAACACCACGTAATCCCAAGGGGTTCACATACTTTTTCTTGCATCTGTATGAGATCTTTTTTTGTTTCTTTTTCTTTATTGCTTTATTTTTTACTTTTTTGTAATCAATGGTAATTTTGTAATTACTATTATTTTTGTCTATTATTATTTTTGAGTATTGCACCTTTTTTATTTGCAATTTTGTTTTTGTTGTCTTTGACGTCAATGCGGCACTCAGGTGTGGGTTCCGCTCACATTGCAATTTATGTTTTCGCTTCGCTGAGGTTAATTGCTGAGGGGGCGGTTCCCACACCCGAGGCTTTTAAGAGGATCTATACCAATTTTATTGCTGTATCTTGGTTATGAATAAGCGCTATGGAGCAAGAAACACCAACTTTTTTCCTACTGTATCATCATCTGTTGTGACATGGATTTATTTATGCTTCAATAAACCTACATATTTTAGTGGAGTGTTCAGCCAATTTTCCTGATTTCCTGCCATCTCCGGAAGCAAACCGGGTGAGCACCTCTACGTGTATTGGATAGATACTGTTACACCACCTGGAGCGGTGTCTCTCTTCTCTTGGACTATTTGACCTCAATTAACCAAATTCTGACAGTGAGATCAGACCTAAAGTTGCAGCCATAATGAATGCTAGGCCATTGGTTTCCATTTCAACAGTCCACAAGAGATCTGAAATTCTTACATCAGCAATGCTCTTGATTCAGAAGGTTTGTGCAATATTACATAAAGATAAGAAAATATTTCCATACTGATTGATACATAACTGTATCCTTATAATATCTCTGACTCACTTATTCTAAAGTGTAGATTGTAAACCAAGTAATACTTGAAAGAACAGAATGGCAATTGACTAGTGCAAAACCACCTGAAAGATGGTTGATTAAATCCTATGCGGAGTAATATATCACTACAAGAGTGAATGCGATAATGTGTTTATTAGATCACATGGATCATGAAAAGGTAGACATTGACATGGTGAACATGTTGCAATCATATTAAAATCAAAGAATTAAAATAAAGAACCGTTCGGCATCTTCAAAATGGCTGTATAGGCAAAAATGATCGATGTGAGGCAGTAAAATTTCCTTCTGCATTCATCTGATGTAAAGTTCCATAGTATATGACCTAGTAGATTTGTTTTCTTCTTTAACAGTTCCTTCATGAACATCACAGTGTGTATGGATGGAATCCTAGGAAATAGATGGTGGATTATCATGAATTCAGAGGAATCAAAAGGCTTATCTTTATATCAACCTAGTAGGATGCACATATTCAGATTGGTTAGATTGTAGATATACATCTCATTACCTTCTTAGTGAGTGTGCCATGATACATAAATGGTGGGTAAAGATCTTCCTAAGTGACCAGCATAGATGGAAATGAATCCAAAGTATAAAGTGATTCTAAAGGTGGAATAAATATAGAAAATGTGAAAGATGTATAAAGTAGTGCATCAGTATCATACATATATCACCAGAAAAAATTCCCACTGTTGAAGTGAAAAACATGGATATGTTGGTAATGAAGTTGTAGTCCAGAGTTGTTAGTGTAAAAATCTCAATGGATTGCATTCAAGCATAAATGGTTCCTTAGAATGTCGCCTAAAAAGCTCCTCAGAGTGGTTGCCTTATAGTTTTTCATTTTGCCCCATGCTTATCCAAGATGGAGCTGCATTGCTTGCTTCTTTCCCCTCGTGGACACCGCAGCCTATGAAGGCGCCGAGCGTGATGATGTCATTACGTTGACACATTTCATCCGCCAATCATCGCAGACTTCATCAGAACTGGGAGGGGACATCTCTTCCATTACTTTATATAGTGCCTTAATTGCACCTTTTTAACTGCATATGTCGTCCTCTTGTGTTGAAATGTCATCACTACATTGAAAATAAAAAATTCCATAGAAAAACATATGATTGAGAAAGAACATTAGACAAATGGCCAAATTCACCCAAATCTATCTCAGATAGTGTTCTTTTTTCCAAGATATATTTTCACTCATATTCATCAAATAGCCACGTGGATATTAATATCAAAAACAATCTCCAAAATTCTCTGATTAGATCTATGCCTATTATATTCTTTATTCTTTTTAATTAAAAAATGCTTTGAAATTCAGTTTGATATTTAGTCCATGTGGCAATAAAGTACCTAGAGTATATATCCAATACTTTTCTTTCTGTAAGAGTATTTTAGCTAAATCACCTCTCCTTGAGGAGATATTTAACAGAAAAATAAGGGATTCTCTCTCTCCTTTTCATTTCTATTTTTATTATCATTCTTAATATCCCTCAGATGTTCTCCAATTCTTATTCTCAATGGTCTTTTAGTTTTCCCTATGTACATTTTTTTACATGGGCATTCTATCATATAAATCACCTTACTACTAGAACAGTTAATAAAGTTTCGGTGCCTTCATAGGCTGCGGTGTCCACGAGGGGAAAGAAGCAAGCGATGCAGCTCCATCTTGGATAAGCATGAGGCAAAACAAAAATCTATAAGGCAACCACTCTGAGGAGCTTTTTAGGCAATTTAAGTGACTCAGTTCACTTCCACTGGTGGCAAGTACTAGAGTGTTAAGCTGAGTCACTATAGACTAATTTTTGGAACGGGAGTCATACCCAATGAAACAATAGAGTCACTTAAGCCCTATATTGAGGGGAATTTTTGGTAGCAATAGGTATATATATACCGTGTGTTATATGGCCAGTTGTATGGGATGTTAGTCCCACGTATCCCTATAGGAACCGCATCAGGTCTTATATAAGAGGAATTTTTGGAACCCCTAGAGGGGCACATTCTAAGGATCCATTTATGCTTGAATGCAATCCATTAAGATTTTTACACTAACAACTCTGGACTACAACTTCATTACCAACATATCCATGTTTTTCACTTCAACAGTGGGAATTTTTTCTGGTGCCTTTAATGGTAATTCACATTAGTCATATATGTCTGATACTGATGCACTACTTTATACATCTTTCACATTTTCTATATTTATTCCACCTTTAGAATCACTTTATACTTTGGATTCATTTCCATCTATGCTGGTCACTTAGGAAGATCATTACCCACCATTTATATATCATGGCACACTCACTGAGAAGGTAATGAGATGTATATCTACAATCTAACCAGTCTGAATATGTGCATCCTATTAGGTTGATATAAAGATGATAAGCCCTTTGATTCCTCTGAATTCATGATAATCCACTATCTAATTCCTAGGATTCCATCCATACACACTGTGATGTTCATGAAGGAACTGTTAAAGAAGAAAACAAATCTACTAGGTCATATAGTATGGAACTTTGCATCAGATGAATACAGAAGGAAATTTCCTGCCTCACATCGATCATTTTTGCCTATACAGCCATTTTGAAGATGCCGAACAGTTCTTTATTTTAATTCTTTGATTTTAATATGATTGCAACATGTTCACCATGTCAATGTCTACCTTTTCATGATCCATGTGATCTAATAAACACACTATCGCATTCACTCTTGTAGTGATATATTACTCCGCATAGGATTTAATCAACCATCTTTCAGGTGGTTTTGCACTAGTAAACTGCCATTCTGTTCTTTGTGCAATATTAGCACCACCTGGTGAATTCACTTTAAAGGATCTTTACAAATGCCCGTGGAAGCAGGTTCAGACCCTTGCTGATACCTTTTGGAAATGTTGGAAGCAAGAATATTGAGAGGAGATAGAAGCGATCCTGCTGTTTGTGAGTGCAAATTTTCCCTCCTGGAGCAAATTGTAATGCACTTTATAGTTTTTTTAACTTCCTCTGGATCAACTGAGTATAGGATTCTGTATAAGGAGGTTTTCTATTTATTTATTCCTTTTGGTTCAACCTGACTATGTAACTTTCTGCACCATTTCAAATCCAAGAAATCAGAATCAGATATTCTAGATTAGGTACAAAAAATAGAACATCTTTACAGAGTATGAAGGTGAAACCTGTTTTTTTTTAGACCTACGATATCTAGGGTCTAGTTTCTTATCACTGGATCTACAGGTAACTCTTACACAGTGGATGTCAAAGTGTTTGCATCTACAGTCAAAGAGTGTGCACCAATTTAACCTCCAATGGTGCCTGGAAAAAGCCTTTGAGTTCACAAAGAACATTTAGACAAGTCTACAGTTTGTCACTCTACACACAGGCAAAGACCAGATCTTATGGAACAATGTGCAATGTACTGGAGGATCAATTGTAGAGTTGTCTGGTCACAGTAACATTAGACATATTTGGTACACAATGACATTTCAGAAAAAGAACTTCACTCTAACTGTGAAGCTTGGTGGTGGAAATGTTATGGTTTGGGGTTTGCTGCTACAAGGCCTGGACAGCTTGCAGTTATTTTTAGTTGGGATTTCTATAAACTGTACCATAAAATTGTTTTGTAAAAGATTCATAAATTTCCACACTTTTACTGTTCCAGCAGAGCCATTACTCCAGTCATTTTCAGGGTAGTTAAATTCCCCCGTTATTACACTCCAAGCCCTTGCAGCACTCCCTGTCAGTACAAGGAGCTATGTCCCCACCTCTTCATTACCACTGGGTGGCCTATAACAAACTCCAATAATTAGCTTTGAAGTAAACAAACCCCTATGCAACTCCACCTATGCTTTAGCACCATCACACTCTCCATCAACAAGATCCTCTTTTACACTCACTTCTTACATAGCAGACAGACACCATCACCTTTTTGTTTTACCTTGTCTTTCCAAAAAGTGCATAGCCAGGAATTGTAATAGCCTAATCACGTGAAGAATGAAGCCAAGATTCAGCAATACCAATTAAATCATAATTCTCTTCATGCAAAGTTCAAATTCTACTATATTTCTTGCATTGATGAACAAACACTTTAATCCCCTGTTGAATGTTGCACTTGTGTTTTGCATATCTTTTTTATTTAATACAAATAGTACTGTAATAGCCAATGGTTGTTTGTAACATGGGAAAATGCTGATCACCTTCCATATCCTTCATCCCATTTTCCCCCCATTCCTCTCTCCATTAATGTCTGACTTGTCTGCCCAATTATATAATTCTCCTATATTTTTGTAGTTCACCTCCAAAGTTAAAAAGCTATAAAAATATAAACAATCCTAATTTAAATACTCCTCCAGCCTTCCCATAAAAAATTTCCCTTCCATTTAGGTGCAAACCATCTTTATCATATAGGTTGTACCTAAATGCAAAGTTAGCCCAGTGCTCTGGAAACCCAAATCCATTTTTTGCCATTAGGGGGGAGGGTTTACATGATTTTGTTAAGTTTTGTATTTTGATAGCAATAAGGAATTAAAATGTTTCATAATAATGTTTTCAATGTGTTAGATTGATTAATCAGTACAAGCCTTGTGAGGTGCATTATACTGCTGTGTCTCTGGAGTGCTTTCCTAGAGGTTATTTTTTCAAACCTAAATCTATCCCTCTTACACCAGGCCTTTAGCCATGCATTCAGTTGCATGTAGACAAGTAGTTTCATGCATTATGAATGGCACTCCAGTGCACATATCTAGATCACCACAACACACTTGCAATCTAAAGCATTGCACTGCACTGTTCATGCATGTCCAACAAAAAAAGCGTTGCAGTCCAACACTTGTTAACGTGGGAAATGCTAGACAATAATGTACGTGCAGTAAAGCATCTCAATGTACCCTGGCCCTTAAGGTTTAGAAAAAAATGTAATTAAATGAAAAAAATATGGTCTTTCTCTGCTCTGTTTTTAATCATTACTTTCCAGTGACTTTTATTTAGTCTGACATTTTTAATAGACCACAAAACAGTAACTAATAATTCTCTCATAGCTCTGCTATAGCCAGTTAAAAAAAACAATTCTCCCAAAAACTATTTCATACGTCAGAATTATGACACATGGTGGGGTTTAGCAGAACCCAGTGAATTAAACAACATGCAGTTTAACAAATTTCATATGGGCTTCTTGGAAAAAAAGGTGTCAGTTGGTCTGCAAAACTAAATATTGGATTCATGGCTGTGTCATGACTGAATGTTTTTGAGTAAACATTAAAATACATATGTTATTAGCAAAAACCGCATCTGACTATTTAGAAATCAGACATGTATGGGATGTGGTAAAATGCTGTAAAATGTGTGTTATTAAATAAGTTGCTCATATTTTTATGATTATCAACACACATTTTTTAAAATGTCTGATTAGGTCCTGTTACTCTTTCTCATCATTCAAAAATCATCAGGCATTTTTGTAAAATTATTCTGTTTGCTTCCATTTGCAAATGCTTGCAAGGACTGTATAAAGGACAAGGGGATATAAGCAGAGCATGAATAATAAAGATATAATATTTCTATAATTTTTGGAAGGACTTATGGCACTCAGTGAGCGGGATCAGAAGAAGAGGATGACAAGGCCAGTGTGTTAAGTGAGAGGAAGAAGAGGACGCAAGGGACCATGTGATCAGACAGCGGGATCGGGAAGTATAGAACACCGGATGCTGTGGGATCAGTTAGCAGAATCGGGAAGGAAAGGACATTGACAGCTGTGCGACTAGAGGACAGGAAGAGAGGAAGCCGAGGGCTGTGGGATCAGTGAGCTGGAGGAATTGACGCCTGGGGTTGTGTGAATGGCAAGCATGAGCAGACGAAAAGAGCACCAGTGACTGTGGAATCAGTGAGCAAGAGCAAAAAGAAAGGACGCTGTGGGCTGTGTGAGCAGGACCCAGAAGAGAGGATGCAGGAAAGCAGGAGAGTAGAATAAAGTTAGATTAGCGATAATGTAAATGATCCCTAGTGGGTAACATGTCCAATGAGAAAAACGAATAGGCATTTTTGCCGCATTTTTTAAAGGACATGTGACTTAAATCTGCACCAAAAATGATTCTTAGAGGTGTTTTTCAGGCGTTTTCCTTTTATTTCAATGGGAAGAGCCTTTTTTTGCGGGCTTTTTTTTTTTTTTTTTCTAACTCCCAAAATATGCCCCAAAGATGCTGCAAGCAGGAATTTTTAAACTGCAGGCGCTACGCATCAGTGTGAAAATATACAAAGGTATACAATTACATACATAGGGAAGCAGTTTTCTTGAGCTTTTCAGGCACTTTTTTTTAACGCGAAAACGCTTGAAAAACTCCTCTGTGTGAAAGTAGCCTTAGACATGGTAGAAGTAAAAGCTTTAGGGTCAATTCACACTACATGCATTTCAGTTGCTTTTTTCTGCATCCAAAATGCTCAGAAAGTAGGTTATATGGTTGTTAATGTCATAGTTCACATCAGTGTTTGCAGTTCCAGTGAGTTCCAGTTGCATAAAAAAAAAAAAAAAAGTAGAACATGCTGCATTTTTTCTGCACAGAGCTGTACTGGAACGCAGTAAACTGCATCAAAAATGCACTGGAATGCACCAAAAAACGCACAGGAACCCACATGCCCATATTTAAATTGAAGACAAAGTGAGGGGAAAAAATGAACTGTAATGCATAAAAAAAAATGCACTGGAACACGTAAAAAACGCACCGGAACGTCCCAAAATGCAAAAGAGCATCTGGAACGCATCTGGACTGCGCTTCTATAATGTGAACCTGCCCGTAGAGAGGCCGATCTTCAGCTGACACACCCTGATACTTATGGTCAATGGCAGGCACCCCTATTGCAGGTATTGACTGGGAGCTGTTTTACCCAAAGTAAGTTTTTCATTCCTCTCCACCAAACAAGGTCCTTATCCCAGTTAGAGTGCCACAGCTGGTGTACATCCTTGACTTTGTTTTTATTGGTTTCACAAAAGAGTTTACAAAAGAAACATTACAAAGTAACAAGCAAAACACATGTGTAGGTTCTCTCCTATAAGAAATCTTCATTTGGTCATTTGTCTCTTTGAAAGCAATGGCAGTATAACCTAATTCTCAGCATGTACAGACAGACTGATACAATAGTAAATCTGTACTTTAGTGAGAATTTCTGTGGTGTGTCCAAAACAGCTTTTAAATACTCTCCTGTTTTAGCATCACTTGATTCAAGTGTAGCTCCGACAAATAGGACTGTTCATATAAAGTATGGGGATGGTAATGTGTAGGAAAATAAAATGTCTTTAGAATAAATAGTGTCTTTAAATGCTAGGAACAAGTTATAACAATCAAGGAATCTAATACCAGGTTTTTTTCTATTATATCTTTTATTGAATTTTCCATTACAAAAGAAAACAAAACAACCTTATACCTTACAAATCACATATACACAAATTCTATTTAAAATCTCCTAATCTCTACCCCCCCCCCCCCCATCCGATTACCCCTGTCCATATCCTTAATCCTTCCTTCCATAAACCTCCCATATTTTTTATCTTGACCCAAGTGCCTTCCCTCACTCCTCCACTCTATCCTTCTTTCACTCACCCCCCCCCCCCCACGGTTACTTAGTCATATATTCTCTAAACTTTACTCCTTATACTTCCACCTCTTCCAGATATCTTTTGGATATTTTAACATCTACCCAACTGCTCCACATTTCCTATATTTTTCCATATTATCCTCCATCCATATGGTACAACTCCTCCATTCTGCTTATATATTCAACTATATTTAAGCAGTATTTTATTTTGAGGGGCTCTGAAGCTTGCCAGAACATAGGAATAAGGCCTTTAGCCACACTAATTAGATGGTATAATACCCTGTTTCTGTATAGTCTCACTGAAGACTCAAAATTGTAAAATAAACACACCCACGGGTCCTTCTGTATGGTGTTCCCTAGTATCTCCTGGGTATATTGGATTATATCCTGCCGGTACTCCTGTATTTTAGGACATTCCCACCATATATGAGCCATTGTTCCCTTTATTCCACAACCCCTCCAACATAAAGGTGAAACTCTAATTGTCGATTATGTGGCACACTTGGTGTGATATACCATCTCGCCAAACATTTGTAATTAATTTCTACCGTGATCATATTCATCGCCTTGTGAGTTAATTTGAATATTTTATTCCTTTGTTGCTCACTCAATTCTGTTCCCAGCTCCTTTTCCCATTTCTCCAAGAACAAGGGAGGATCAGCTCCCTCCATCTCAATAAGTATCTTATAAATCCTAGAGGTAGCATGTTTTGTAACTGTGTTTACATTCAACAATCTTTCAAATAGATACAGAACCTCCGGAGTCCTCAGTGGTTGTGGGAGCGTTGAAACAAAATGACCTAATTGATAATACTGCCACTCATCCAATGTGTAAAATAAGTCTTTTTTCCTCTTTAATTCTTGAAAAGTGTGCAATTTCCCCTTTTCTATTATGTCCTTCAAACATGCATTTTTATCTTTAAACCATTTCCCAGAGATATTGTCCTTCCCTGGAGGGAAATATTCTGTTCCCACCAGGGGAATTAGTGTTGAATTATATTTCCATCCCTTTTGCTTGTGTATATATCCCAGACTCTAAAAACTTTCCTTGTCAAAGAACTAGTATTCGCGTCCAGTACACGGAACTATGTGGTATCCAAATATTCTTCTCTAATTGTGCCTTACTCATATTCTCTTCTATATTTACCCAACACTTCCCTTGTAAATTATGTGTCCAATCTACAACCAGTGATAATATCTCCGATAAATATTTCCCCAAATTAGGCAGGTTTAACCCCCTGTTCTCTTTTGCTCTACACAGTAACTCATACTTAATTCTCAGTTTCTTATTTACTATAATGAACCTAAGCATCATCCTCTTTAATATCCCGAAGAAAGACCCTGGTAGATGTATTGGGAGCATGTGAAACTTATACAGAATTTTTGGTACTATCACCATCTTTACCAAATTTATGCTACCTATCCAAGAGGCCCCTCCCTTTGAAAGTCTCCCCAACTCATTCTATATTTCGTTTATTAGTGGAATATAATTTTCCTGGTATAGGCCTTTTATTGAAGGGGTTACCTTTATTCCCAGACAGCCTAGTTCTTTTTCTCTCCATGTAAATGGAGAGTTATTTTGTAAAGTTTGTTTCTCTATCTTTGGGACATTGATATTCAATATGTCCGACTTTGCAGGGTTTATTTTCAAGTTTGATAACTCTCCATACTGTTTTAATAGTCCCATTAAATTAGGCAATGTTATTCTGGGATTTACAATATAAAATAACATATCATCTGCGTATGCTGCCACCTTGTGCTCCACATCTCCTATCTTTATTCCTGTTATGTCCACACACTTTCTTACCATCGCCAGCTCTGGTTCCAGGGATATTACAAACAGCAGAGGAGAGAGTGGAAATCCCTGTCTAGTGCCATTATACATTTTAAAGAATTGTGAAAGGGCTCTGTTGACCTTTACCACTGCTGACGGACCATTAAAGAGTCCTTTTATCCACTAACATTTTAGGCCCCAAACCTAATGCTTCTAATGTGTCTAACATAAATCCCCAATCAACCCTGTCAAAAGCTTTTTCCACATCAAGCAACAGGAATATTGTCAACAATTTCTCTCTCTTTGCATTTTGTAAAAGGAGCAACGATCTCAAACCATTGTCTCTCCCTTCTCTGCCAGGAATTAATCCCACCTGATCCTTGTGTATCCACTCCGGCATCAACTCCTTCAGCCTAGTTGCCATTACCTTAGCATATAATTTTTTGTTGGTATTTAATAATAAGGGCCTATAGCTGGCGCTGTGTGAACTGTCCTTCCCTTATTTAAATATAATTGTTATAAACGCTTGCAGTGATTCTTCCCTTATTGCCAACCCCTCTCCCACCGCGTTCATATATGTACAAATTTTAGGGACCAAAAGATCTTTAAATTTCTTATAGTAGCCTATAGTATATCCATCGGGTCCTGGGCTCTTCCCAAATGCTGTACTCTTCAGGTCCAAAGTAATTTCCTCCTGTGTGATATTTCTCTCTAGGGCTGCTAGTTTCCCTTCTGATATTCTTGGCATCCCCGCCTCTTAAATATTTCTGCCTTTTTCTCTTTTCATCCTCTGTTTCTTTTTGATTTCTAGATCTCACATCATATAACCTGCTGTAATATTTTTGGAACGTACTAGCAATATCAGTGGTGGAGTACACCATTTCTCTTTTTCTGTCTTTGATTTTTTCTATAGAAACAATTGAGTACTGTCCGTGATACTTTTTTTTATTTGCACTAACATACAATTTTGAGGACAAGCTTTCGGGGTATGTCCCCTTCTTCAAAGTCCAAGCAGTACTATTACAAATCACAAAGTTTAAGCAGAATGTTAGAAGGGATGAAAAAAAAAAGGCTACAGATAAGATACAGCAAAAGGAGGGGGGGGGGTACTACACTCACACAGAGGGGGGTCAAGCTAGCTAATAGTCATAAAACTGTTGGATAATGGTTGAGGAATCCCATGTCCAAGTTAAGGCTGTTATGTCTTGTGTCAAATAGAATTATCATTCTTAGTTCAAAAGTTTTTCTTTCCTGAATGGATTTGAATTTTCCTTTCAGAACTAAAACATTGAGGTCTCCCATTGTGTGGCCTGGTTGTGTGAAATGGTGTCCTACAGGTGTGCAGAGGTCATCTTCTTTATGTTCCTTGATGGTATGTCTGTGCAAATTCATCCTTGTTTGCAACTTCTGTCCTTTTTCTCCAACATAAGATCCTTTGCTGCATTTTCTGCACTGGATAAGGTACACAACATTACTGGAGGTGCAGCTGTATGATCCGGAGATATTAAAGATCCCTTTTGAGTGTCTGACACTTTTTGATAGATTGATTTGGTTGCACAGCTTGCAGCGTTTCTTATTGCAGGGTTTACTTCCATTATTTGTGACATCATAATCAGAAGGAAGTTTCCTACTGATTAGTTTATTTCTGAGGTTGGGGGTTTGTCTGAAGGCCAGTATTGGGGGTTGCTGTAATATTTCTTTCAGAGTTCCATCCTCTGTTATGATGGGTTGTAAATCTTTGATTATTTTTCTTATTCCTTCTAGTGCTGGGTTGTATGTGGTTACTAGAGGTACACGGTTGTTTGTTTTTTTCTCTTTGTACTGAAGTAGATTTTCTCTTCGTGTTCTCAAGGCTGTGTTTATGCTGGTGTTGATAGTTTTGTCCTTGTAACCTTTCTTATGGAAGGAGTCTGCTAGTTTCCCAAGATGTTTATCTCTGTCTCTTGGGTCAGAACATATTCGGTGGTATCTAATGGCCTGACTGTGTATGATGGCACATTTCGTGTGTTGGGGGTGGAAGCTGGAACTGTGGAGGTAGTTGCATCTGTCAGTGGGTTTCCTGTATATTGAGGTGTGAAGCATATCATCCCTGATGTATACTGTGGTGTCTAGGAAGTTGACGTGTGTGTTTGAGTATTCCATTTTTAGTTTGATTGATGGATGAAAAGTGTTCATCAATGAGTAAAATTGTTTTAGGTTTTCTTCACCTTCTGTCCATATGATTAAATTTAGGAACTTTATAGAAAAATTTGATGATATTTTCTTTTCCTTTAATCTCCTCATTAGAGGTTTCCCTGGTCTATTCCCACATGGATATCTTTCTTTTGCAACCCTATTGAATATCCTACTCAATTCCTTTTCCATTAGATCTTTTAATTCTACTCTTGTGAGCGTTATCCTCTGATGTATGTCCATGCCCACCTTCTTTTTATGTGACTGTTCTAATTTATAAAGCTCTTCTCCTTATTTTTTCTTACTGGTCTTTCTTTTTTTTGTGAGTGAAATTGAAAATGAATTTTATGGCTCCTAATGTATCAAAAATAATTACAAATGAATTGTGTAAGATATGCAGCTGCCCCTATTAGGTGGATGACCACACTTGTGCAAATCAATATTTATAAATAGACAGGCGCTACATAAATAATGTGCATGAACATATAGGAGGCTTGTTTCACAACATGCCCCTAAACCAAACCGTTATATTTTATATATTGCACCTTTAGTGGGTGTTACATTTTCCACTAACTTTACAAAGAACACAGAAAAAAGACAAAACCAATAAAAGTCCAGGAGTGAATTAAAATTTTGAAAGTAGTAACAGTCCTGTCTATTCCTCTATGCTGTGACCAAAATAAGTGAGTGATTCTGTATCTTCACTACCTGCCGAAAAGGTATATATAGATTGCTCACTCACCAGACCTTTTGACCCCAATTAAGGTGATCAGATGTGCTTTTTGGTCATATAGGGGACCATCATCTCAAGCTTTCCTAGAGTGTTGCTCCCCTCAAGCAGCTCTCCATTGATAAGGCCAAAAGCTAAGGCAATGGGATTTTCAGCAAACTTTCCGATTCATCTAGGTATTCAATGCGGGCTAATCCTTAGCAGGGACATCCATCTGTGGATCCAGACATAGATTAAAATCTCCTGCCACAACTAGACTACCCCTTTTAAATTCAGTAAGTTTTCTTAACACTCCTTCCAAAAATATTGCTGGATTTTTATTTGGACAATAAATATTAACTAATGTGCATTCAAATCCTTGTAGTTTTCCCCTCAGAAATAGAAACTGACCCTCTTGGTCCACCAGCCTCTCCTCCATGGCAAAACATACATTATTTGAAAACCCGATTGCCACTCCTTTAGCTCTTTTTATTGGGGAATCAACATAGTACCAGATTGGATAATATTTAGAGTATAACGTAACATTTGTATCATGGGTTATGTGTGTCCCTTTAAAAACACTACGTCTATTGAGTATTGGTGAATTTCCCTAAGTATCCTATGTCTTTTAGCACATGTCACTATGTCACAGAGGTCTAGACACCTTAGGAAATAGACAGACATTCTCCCCCCTCTTACTGGACTCCCCCCCGAGCACCCACCAACACCATCCTACTTCCCACCCTCCCTTCCTCTTGACTATCTTACTCCTAAAACACCCATGGCCTAAATATTGCCCTGGAATATGTTGTGGTTTGTTTCTACTAGCGATTCCTATTTTGGGGTGAGACTCAGAACATCCATGCTCCCCCCAAACCCTAGCTTATAACATAGGTTAGTTCAGAGTTTAGCAGCATGTTTGGCCTCCGGATGACCTGCCACTCCAAAATTCCCCCTACCCCCCCCCCCCACCCTTGCAATGCTGGAGAGAGGGACAGAGGGCAACGGAAACATAGCACTGCTGGAGGAGGGGCGGGGCCGGAGGAGCCAGAGGGAGAGAGAAAAAAAACTGGGTCTAGGGAGAGACTGAGGAAATCTCCTCTTCTCTCTTCCCCATCCTCCCCCCCACCCGGACCCGCCTACCTCCTCCCCCTTGCTACCCGCTGCCATTTTTCTGTCCAATACCCTGCCCTTTATTTTGACCCTTCTGACCACCCCTCTAGTTCCATTTTCTGTAAATTTCTCAAATTTTTCACGTCACTTAAGTCTTTTGGGAATCTCTGCCGTGTCGATTGTCCGATCTTTCCACCCAATCAGGCATGCTGGAAAACCCAAGTTATATTGAACTTTTTCCCCCCTCATTTGATCCAGCAGCAGTTTTAAAGATCTTCTTTTAGCTAGTGTCTCTAATGCGATGTCAGGAAAAATTTGCAGCTTTGTTTTTGGGCAGCATCATGCAAACTTTTCCCATATTCTTTCTTTATCTCCATAGTGATGAAATCAAACTATCACATCTCTAGGGTTTTCTACCGATACTCCTTACGACCATCTAATCCTATGGACTCTCTCAATTTTCAAATGTTCTGTCACTGATCTTCCCATTATTGGATTGAACACTTTCTTTATTTTACCATGTAAGTCCTCTCCTTGTGCTTCCTATGGTAGGCCCCGGATCCTTAGGTTGTTCCTTTTGTCACAGTTCTCTTGGTCTTTCAGTTTGAATGAGAGATTTCTCTGTTCTCCTCTACCTGTGTTTCTAATTTATTAATCATTTAGGCGTGTGTCTCCTTTCCCCCCCCCAACGTCTTCCATTCGCATTAATATTTGGTCCAAATGATTGCATAATATTGCCATCTCATTTTTCATGAACATCTACACTTTTGTGTACATTTCCGCCATCTCAGTTTTTGTGGGTATTTGTGACATAACTCCCTTTTGTTCTGTGACACTTTGTTCCATTACACTGTCCCCGCTTGTCGATTCATTAATCTGGTTCCCTTCTCAGATCCCAAATGACCACTAGATTGATCTCCATCATACTTTCTAATTCCTTCTTGCTGCTTTCCCAATGTTCGCTTCCCCAGGATTTCTCCTGTAGGGGCATATATTTTCTGATTGTACTGGTGTTTGCGTTAGATTGGGTTTTTTTTTACCCCCCCTCCTTTAGCTGATCTTCTTTTCATACCTAACGGCTCTCCCGCTGTTTCTCTATCAATGCATAGGTACCCTAGAACTCGTCCCCAGAAGGGCTCCCCTTTTAATAAACAGTTCCATGACCCCTGCTGTATTACCCTGGGGGCAAAGAGAAATTCGACAGTTCCTCACCTCTCTGAAAACACCCAAATTGTGTCGTTAAAAGTCCTGTCGTGTACCGTGGGGACTCACCGTTCTCACGATCGCGGTGTCAGACCCCAGCCCTTCTGACCAAACTCATGACCGAAGGACTAGCCGATCTAAAACCGCGATGTCACATGCGTAACAATGCCACACCCAGCTGCACCCTGCACAACGATGTTCCTGCTAATTGGACCAAAATCAATGTACCGGCAGTCTGAGCGATTGTTACTGGGTCAGGTTAATTACACAATTAACCCTTCACACTGCCACCACCTCCTTTTTGTACAGAGAAAGAGGAAACTTGGCAATATCAGCTAAAACACTACAATGGTTGAGATAATCATCTGCATAATACGGTCACTGCAGGCCGATTATGCAGAGAGTTAAACAAACACAGTAGCGTTCTCTTTAGAGGCAGGAATTTGTAAATTGCAATAAAGCGCTATAGAAACAGTTCAACACTTTCAGAAGGAAAGATTTATTACTAAAAAGGTCAAACGGGTGCAATAACAATACTTACAGAAAAAGTAACTAAGATATATATATATAAATATACAGAGACCAACAGCACAGCAAAGATATCAGAGAGAGGTGAAAGGGTTAAGGTACTTACCAAAGTCCTGGGTTAGCAGATCCAAGTTTCAGAGCAAAAAGGGCACGGCTCTTCCCAGGTGGTATTGATGTTAAAATGGGAGACGTCTTCCACTTACACTCTTAGGCCTGACAGCCTATTTTGTAGTCCCCAGCAGGGGGTGTCTCTTAAGTCAAGGACCAATACCCCGCTGAGTGCGTGCAGGTATGGGTGGATACCTTAACTAGAGCCAAAATCTCCCATAACTCATATTTTGGCCCATAACTTTCCAGCTGCACAAGTGATATTCCACCCAGGGGTAGATTATTATGCAGACACGTCTGAGGATTGATTAGATATGAATTATGAAATTATACACTGTACGGTTCACGAGACCTACTTTTCTGTTTTCGTATGTATTTGAGACACTGTGACCTATCAAACTGTTCACCTTCTCGTGGCCAATCTGACGATAGGTCCGGTTTTTATGTAAGTCTCTCATATTCCAAGATATGAGACATAGGGGAGAAATAGATTTTGAAAAGTGTTTATCTGATTCTGTCACCTAAGCTGAGTTAGGTTTATTAGGTTGGAATCTCTTTCAGCTCCTGGGAAAGCTTGTCTTATCTCTTACGAGGTGTTACAATTCGCAGGTTCTTTGCACAGGGAGGCCCCCGGCTCCCTTGGAGGGCTTTATAGCTCCTATTACCCTCCTGTGGCATTCTTAACTCACACACATACTGGCCAAATGTCTATGGGCCTCTCAGAAAGGGAGGGGGGAAGAATGAGGGAGAAATATGTTTGACAGGATGGTTAATCCCTTTGCCAAGATGGAGGTTGAAGTCAAAATGGTTGAACCGCGTCCATCTCTGGGTATACGCTGTTACAACCATCCCGGCCATACTCCAGGTATTGAAGACATCTGTCACAGCACACTCCTGTCCTCACAAGGATCGCGGGTCCAGGTTCACAATTATTCTAGTGGGGGGGCCAGCGATCTCTCTGAATTTTTTCCAGGGTGTTTTCAGGGTCCTCTAATCTTCCAAAGATGTTGCCCTGAGTTGGGGAGGTGGACTCTACTCCAGTGCCCAAACCCCCTCCTCGTCCACAGGACCCCATCGCTCCCCCCAGTTCTCCCAGTCCTCTGGAGTCTCTGGGTCCCACCTCTTCCTTTGGCCACCTCCGGCTGCCGACCCTCCAGTGTACCTCACTGGCTCAGCGCCGACCCCTGGCAAGGCTCCAGCACCGATTCCCCGGCACCTCTCCCCTCCAGCCAGGGGCTCCAGTCACCCCTGCCTGTAACACAGTCCCACACTCTTAGGAGTCACCGTACCAGGAGCTGTGGATGCCCTCCATCACACAGGGCGCAGGCTGTCAGGTGAGTGTCAGGCCGTTCTCAGCTCACACAACACGGGACCAAGCAGCAGTCACTCCTCGGCCAGACATCCAGAGCTCCCCCTACATGCCACTCACAGCGCCATGCTCAGGCCCCTCCCCCTTTTGTGTCTGTCTAACTCCAGGTTTTGACCTAAGCCTCCTCCTGTAAGGGCACAGTAAGACTGAATATACCAAGATCCTTGGAATACTTACTGTTGACATGCATGTCTGTGAGACCAGGAAGAGATGGAAAAACCACCTGCAGCCAGGCACATAGCTGGATCGATACTGGAGTCAGGTAACTTTTAGACTCCATGCACACTGGGCGTTTAAATAACGCTGGTAGCATTAGCTGTGTAAAGTCATGTTCAGCATTTTTTAGCGGCTTTGTGTTTTGCCGCGTTTGCATTTTTTTTTTTGCTCAAAAAAGTCCCAAAACACCGGTTTGCTGCATTTTACCGTGTTTTTCAATGTTAGAGCATTTTTACAACTAAAAAAACTCATCTAGAAACCCACTAGTTTGGGTTTTTTTTCCAGCCAAAAAACACCCCTTTAACCGCTTGCCGCCCTGCCACTGTGTATATACGTGTGCAGGGCGGCAGTGGAGCGCAAAACCACGTTTAAAAACGGGTTCCGCGCTCCCGACACTTTCGCCGACAGGGGGCGTGCGCGCGTGCTCCCGCCGACCCGCGGGGGACACGATTTGATCCAGGAGGGATCAATCATTAGATTTCAGCCAGTGATTTCTGGCTGAAATCACATGATCGGTCCCTGTCCTATCTTGTCCTGTGTTGATATTTACACAGGACAGGATATGATGTCATTCTTCTCTGCCTGGACACATTCCGTTCCAGACAGAGAAGAAGACATCCAAAAAGTGAGTACACAAGCACTACACTACAGTTAGAACACTCTAGGACACATTTAACCCCCTGATCGCCCCCCCCCCAGTTAACCCTTCACTGCCCTGTCACCAGTGTCACTGATCAGTGAAGCGATTTTTACTGATCAGTGTCGCTGGCGACTTCCGATAGAGTTAGCGCCCCTCCCAGATAGCACCAGATTGCCCGCCAGCACACCAGTAATCCCGTTTAACCCCTTGATCGCCCCCCCTCCAGTTAACCCCTTCACTGCCCTGTCACCAGTGTCACTGATCAGTGAACCAATTTTTACTGATCACTGTATCAGTGTCACTGGCGACTTCCGATAGAGTTAGCGCCCCTCCCAGATAGCGCCAGTTTGCCCGCCAGTACACCAGTAATCCCGTTTAACCCCTTGATCGCCCCCCCCAGTTAACCCCTTCACTGCCCTGTCACCAGTGTCACTGATCAGTGAACCAATTTTTACTGATCACTGTATCAGTGTCGCTGGCGACTTCCGATAGTGTTAGCGCCCCTCCCAGATATGGCCAGTTTGCCCGCCAGTACACCAGTAATCCCGTTTAACCCCTTGATCGCCCCCCCCAGTTAACCCCTTCACTGCCCTGTCACCAGTGTCACTGATCAGTGAACCAATTTTTACTGATCACTGTATCAGTGTCACTGGCGACTTCCGATAGTGTTAGCGCCCCTCCCAGATAGCGCCAGACTGCCCGCCAGTACACCAGTAATCCCGTCTAACCCCTTGATCGCCCCCCCCCTCAGTTAACCCCTTCACTGCCCTGTCACCAGTGTCACTGATCAGTGAACCAATTTTTATTAAAATAAGCAAAGTGCAGCGCTAAAAGGACAATTTAAGAAGTTCGATCTCCAAAGTTCGATCGAAAATCGATCTAAACACACACATAAATGTTCATAGGATCAAGCAAATGATAAGTGAACACAGCTGAAATCGGATCCGGGAAATGGCAAGAATGCGCACTCACCGACCGCACATAGGAAATGCGCGTTTTTTTATGTATCCAATCAAACGAGTACCGATATCCCACAGGGAGAGATGTCCTCAAACGATCTGCTGGGCTAATATGGTCTCCTTAGTTTGGAATGGATCACTCACGGCACACGTCCCTTCTAGGTACAGGAATCCCTCATCTGGGTGATATGTAGCTGTGTCTGCCGACCCCTCAGTGGGGGGTAAAAAATGGAAACGTACCCATAGTGTAGTATATCAAATATTTATTGATGAAGGAAGGGTTTACAACCCAGGTCAGTAATGTTACTGGCAGTATGCCAGAGAACACAGAAATATAAATAAAAGTAAGTTACTGACCCTTTTAAAAACAGCAAGCACCCAGACCTCCTCGTGGTCTGGGTGGTAAAGAGGCATCACAGGCTGTCAGTTCCTCCTCTAATAGTAGGTTTGTGGTGTACCTTCTCCAATGCCCGTGTCATAAGCAATACGTGGGGCGTACGACCAGACGCCTCCGCGACCGGTTGCGAGAGCATGTAGCTAATATCAGGAAGGGCTATAGAGAGCATTCACTCTCAAATCATTATAGGCTATTCCATAATTGTGACCCCTCTTCCCTCAAATTTGTAGGAATTGAGACAATACCGCCACATTGGAGGGGTCTGAATAAAACCAGGGCCGTATCACAAGCTGAAACAAAATGAGTGCATGAACTTGATACCCTACACCCTAAAGGGCACAATATCGAAATCAATATTAATTGCTATATAGCAAATAATTAGTATCTTATATATCTACTAATGTGTCACTTTACCCTTCTTGTATGGTTTAGTCACCTTCCGCCCTTTTGTCTATTGATTTATGACCTGCACAGAGTGTATTTCACGACTGACTAATACTAGTCCTGCATCTCAATTCTGGACTATCTGTTCGTCTAGGTTGTTCTATTCTATTTATGCTATCCTATTCTATTTTAATTTTAAAACTCATTTTTAATATCTTTTTCTATTTTATTTATCTATACCATCATTACCTTAAGTACTCCTGGTGTAAACCTAAGAACTAGTACATAAGGATTCATTCCCTCCCATATACTGTTGGTCGGAATCTTAATTTCATATAAATGTATATTTTACATGGGTTGGTGATCATTGTACCCTGAGCACCTAAGATATGCCAAGGATGAATTAATGTCATTCTTTACAATATTCAACATATGTGGTGAATACTTGAAATCACCATATAGCAGTACATAAATATTCTTTTATTTGAGGTGCGTCACATGCACAACCTATATCCCTGGCATTAAGTTGGTGTCTGTAAAGACAGAACCAAGTATTGGGCGGGGTATGCAATACTTAATACTTTATTCCTAGTTGTATTTGTCCATTTTTAGCTATCCTACTTAATTTGTTTTACTTTATTGTAAGCTATCTTATTTGGCTTACTATTTCATAATTATAAGCCATTTATTTATTTATTCATTATATATGTCACTCATATGATATGGTATTCATTTTTACATATGTTTTTATGATATATGATATATACTGTTTTTATCTTTAATTGTTCTTGTTCTCTGATAGACCGTTAATCGCTTGCAGGTAATGACATTTTGTATATTGTTAATGTTTGATATCTGGGCACTCGGAGCGCTTTTTTCATTATATGGGTTTATTTATAACATCCCCTTATTGTGTCACCTCCATTGTGGTGAATTTACCAATGAGACATTATTACCTTATTATTGTTAAAAGAATTCGCTATCCTACCTCTCTGGTAGGATAGAAACTGTAATAATTTGCTATCCCACCTCCCTGGGAACGTGGAGCCATGTTTCAGGCTCAATTGCGCTGTATATGCGTCTAGTCAGCTTGGCTGGATATTCCACTGCTGACAGCTCTGTATATCTGTGGCAAAATGGCGCTTCGATGTGCACGCATGCGCAGTTGTATGGTCTTCTGGAAAATGGCGGCGATCCTTTGCGCATGCGCGAATCCCGCGTTTTCTCTATTTATTCATTTGGCGTCTGTCACAGAGCTGTCAGCATCCCCTCTGAAGATGTGCCTTAGCACGAAAGGCCTCAAAGAGGAGGAACTGACAGCCTGTGACGCCTCTTTACCACCCAGACCACGAGGAGGTCTGGGTGCTTGCTGTTTTTAAAAGGGTCAGTAACTTACTTTTATTTATATTTCTGTGTTCTCTGGCATACTGCCAGTAACATTACTGACCTGGGTTGTAAACCCTTCCTTCATCAATAAATATTTGATATACTACACTATGGGTACTTTTCCATTTTTTACCCCCCACTGAGGGGTCGGCAGACACAGCTACATATCACCCAGATGAGGGATTCCTGTACCTGGAAGGGACGTGTGCCGTGAGTGATCCATTCCAAACTAAGGAGACCATATTAGCCCAGCAGATCGTTTGAGGACATCTCTCCCTGTGGGATATCGGTACTCGTTTGATTGGATACATAAAAAAACGCGCATTTCCTATGTGCGGTCGGTGAGTGCGCATTCTTGCCATTTCCCGGATCCGATTTCAGCTGTGTTCACTTATCATTTGCTTGATCCTATGAACATTTATGTGTGTGTTTAGATCGATTTTCGATCGAACTTTGGAGATCGAACTTCTTAAATTGTCCTTTTAGCGCTGCACTTTGCTTATTTTATTTATACCAAAGGTGGTTGTGATCATCTTTAGTGCTATTAGCTGCTTACTTAAATTTCTATTAGTAGCGCTCACTTTTTTTGTATATAACCAATTTTTATTAATCACTGTATCAGTGTCGCTGGCGACTTCCGATAGAGTTAGCGCCCCTCCCAGATAGCGCCAGTTTGCCCGCCAGTACACCAGTAATCCCATTTAACCCCTTAATCTCCCCCCCAGTTAACCCCTTCACTGCCCTGTCACCAGTGTCACTGATCAGTGAACCGATTTTTACTGATCACTGTATCAGTGTCGCTGGCGACTTCCGATAGTGTTAGCGCCCCTCCCAGATAGCGCCAGATTGCCCGCTAATACACCAATAATCCTGTCTAACCCCTTGATCGCCCCCCCCGAGTTGACCCCTTCACTGCCCTGTCACCAGTGTCATTGATCAGTGAACAGATTTTTACTGATCACTGTATCAGTGTCGCTGGCGACTTCTGATAGTGTTAGCGCCCCTCCCAGATAGCGCCAGTTTGCCTGCTAGTGCACCAGAAATCCCGTTTAACCCCTTGATCGCCCCCCTCCCCCCCCCCCCCCAGTTAACCCCTTCACTGCCCTGTCACCAGTGTCATTGATTACAGTGAACAGATTTTTACTGATCACTGTATTAGTGTCACTGGTGACTTCCGATAGTGTTAGCGCCCCTCCTAGATAGCGCCAGTTTGCTCGCTAATGCACAGGATTTTTTTTACCAAAAACATGTAGCAGAATACATTTTGGCTTAAATTTATGACTAACTTTGAGTTTACGATATATTTTTTATAGCTGAAAGTAGAAAATATTGTTTTTTTTCAAAATTTTTGTGGTTTTTTTGTTTATAGCGCAAAAAATAAAAAGCGCACAGGTGATCAAATACCACCAAAAGAAAGCTCTATTTGTGTGAAAAAAGGACGTAAATTTCGTTTGGGTACAGCATTGCATGACCGCGCAATTATCATTTGAATTAGTGCACCGCTGTATAGCAAAAAAAGGCATAAATTACAGCATCTATACGATAGTTTGTAGACGCTATAACTTTCACACAAAGCAATCAATATACACTTATTGGGATTTTTTTACCAAAAACATGTAGCAGAATACATTTTGGCTTAAATTTATGACTAACTTTGAGTTTAAGATATATTTTTTATAGCTGAAAGTAGAAAATGTTTTTTTTCAAAATTTTCATGGTTTTTTTGTTTATAGCGCAAAAAATAAAAAGCGCACAGGTGATCAAATACCACCAAAAGAAAGCTCTATTTGTGTGAAAAAAAGGACGTAAATTTCGTTTGGGTACAGCATTGCATGACCGCGCAATTATCATTTGAATTAGTGCAGTGCCAAACAGCAAAAAAAGGCCTGGTCATTAAGGGGGGTAAATCCTCTGGGGCTCAAGTGGTTAAGGAGCCACAGATTCAGACAGAGGGTCAAATCCTGCTCACTCAAAAACTAAAACTTTAGCTATTAAATGCTAAGTTTACCTTGTAAAAAATAATAAATGCACATTTTGCAGGTAAAAATGTGAATTTTCTTTGTTTACAATGCAGCCTGCAAAGCATTGCACCCATGATCAGTGGATCATGAATACAATGCCAGGCTCATGCAGACACTCAGTACAGTTGTCTGCCTGTACTTCCTTTTTTTTTATAATTTAAATATTTATTCATTTTTCATTTAAAAACAATACACATTTCCATAATTTGAAAATATAATATTAAAATTTCTCATAAAGCACTGGTTTCGTATCATTTTCATTTTCTCCCCATAGCTCCCTTAACCCATTACCCGCCCACCTCCCACCCCACTACTATATACCCCTGACATCTGACTGATTGACTTGTATCTCATATTCTCTGGATACCTAGGTTTGAGAACAAAAGAAAAAGAAAGAAAGAGAGGCTAATTACTATATTTTCTCCTTTTTCCTAATCCTTTCCTCTTTTCTCTTCGTTTCTTCTTGTCCTCTCTTTCCCTTTTCTTTATGCTTACTTACTCAGTACCTTTCTTTACCTTTACTTTGAACTCCTCCCATTTCTCCCATTTCATATGATATGTCACCATCCTATCTTCCTGTAGATAATAGAGTTTCTCCAATCTAGCAATCTGATCTACTCTATTCATCCAATCTTCTTCACTCGGTGCTTCAACTTTACGCCAAAACTTAGGAATCAGACTTTTTGCTGCATTTAGGTAGCCCAGTATACCCAGTTCTTTATATTTATTTCCAGATAGTATTGAGTTATGGAAAAGACAAATTTCAGGATCCAATCCTATCTCCATTCCAGTGACAATTGTGATTTGGTTTATAACTTTTTCCCAATATACGTGTATTTTTGGACATTCCCACCATATGTGATACATCGTGCCCAACCCTCCACATCCTCGCCAACACCAGGGTTGCTTCTCCTCCCTCATCTTGTGTTCTATCACCGGTGTAACATACCACCTTGTCAAATATTTAAAATTCATTTCCACTTCACGCATACTAATATTTTCGTGTACCATTCTATATATATTTTCCTCTGTGTGTGCTCTTCCCACTCCACTCCTAAATCCTTTTCCCATTTTTCTATATACTTTAATTTAAACTTACTATCTAAATCCGTGAGAGCTTTATATGCTTTGGCAGTGCTGTGTTTCCCATCACCTCTATCTTCTAAGTATTTCTCGAATTCATTCCCCTCTTTCCTAGTTCTAAGGGGCTTCGTCAATTTCTCCACAAATTGTTTTAATTGATTATATCTCCATATATCTATCCCAGTGAAAATCCTTCCCTCTTCCTTTTTCAAATCCTCCAGTGTTCTTAAGTTTACCCCCTCCATTACATCTCTCAACTGAGCGTCTTCCTTCATAATCCATCTACCTGAGATTTCCTCTTTACCTGGGGGAAAAAAATCTGAATTTCTTAGTGACATTAATAATGAATTAAAATCCCATTTCCTCTGTTTGTGCATTTTATCCCATTCCCTTATTACAATCCTCGTGTATACACTCGTGCTCTCCTCTAATTCTCTAAATTGTGGTGGCACCCATACACTACTACCCAAATCCTTTCTACTAAGTGTATTTTCAATTGTGACCCAATGTTTACTCTTTGAGTTGTGTGTCCAGTCAAAAATTCTCGCTAGGATGACTGCCCTATGGTATCTTTTGAAATCCGGGACTCCCAACCCTCCTTTTTCTTTATTTCTTTATTTCTGCTTAGCACTTCATATGATATTCTAGGTTTTTTATTTTTCCATATATATTTAGTTACCATTCGCTTAATTGTCCTAAAATACACCTCTGGAAGATTAATGGGTATCATCTGGAATTTATACAGTATCTTAGGGAGAATTACCATTTTTATCAGATTAATACGGCCCAACCAGGAAGGATTTCCTCCACCCATTTTCCTCAATTCCTCTCTGATTTCATTTAACATTGGGATATAATTAGCTTTATAAAGATTCTTCTGTGAGGGAGTGAGTTTTACTCCCAGGTACTTTATTTCTCTATTTTTCCATATAAAGGGAAACTCTCTCTGTATATTTTCTTTTTCACTTTTTGGAAGGTTTATATTTAATATCTCTGTTTTGCTCGGGTTGATTTTTAAATTTGACATTTCCCCATATTCCTTCAGTGTTTTCATTAGGTTAGGAAGTGTTATCCTCGGGTTTCCAACATAGAATAATAAATCGTCCGCAAATGCGGCTATCTTATGTTCTATCTTTCCAACATTTATTCCCTTTATATCTATATTTTTCCTAATTGTTGATAACAGGGGTTCCAGTGATAAAACAAACAACAGTGGGGACAGTGGGCATCCCTGTCTGGTTCCATTTGACATTGAAAAGGTCTCTGATCTCTCTCCGTTTACCATTACCATCGCAGACGGTCCTTCATACAGCTTTCCAATCCACTTTCTCATCCTACTACCCAATCCCAGGACCTCCAGTGTATCCATCATAAAACTCCAGTTAACCCTATCGAACGCCTTCTCCGCATCTATCGAGAGCAGCACTACTGGATTTTTTTCCATTTTACTCTTCTGTATAAGCATCAGGGACCTCAACCCATTATCTCGACCCTCTCTTCCTCTAACAAAGCCCACCTGGTCTCCATGTATCCAATCTGGCATCAGATCTCTTAACCTATTCGCCAATACTTTTGCATACAGCTTCGTATCTACGTTCAATAGCGATATCGGTCTATAACTTGCACAATGGGTGATATCTTTACCTTCCTTATGTATTAAGACCACCTGTGCCAGAAGGGATTCCTCTCTTATTTCCATCTCTCCCCCCAACGCCTCCATATATCTCTTTAATTTGGGTAGCAGTAAATCACTGTATTTTTTATAATACCTCACAGTATATCCATCTGGGCCTGGGCTTTTTCCCGTCTTAAAGCTTTTTAATGCTATTTTTAGTTCTTCCTGCGTGATTTCGGATTCTAAGGAGTTTAATAGTTCACTTAATTTTGGTAATCCTGCATTTCTTAAATAATCCCTTCTTTTATCAATATTTGTCATTTTATCTTTATTTATAACATCCTTAGGGGCAATATTATATAATTTACTGTAGTAATTTTTAAATACCTTTGCAATATCTTTAGTTGAATGGACTAACTCTCCCTTGGAGTTTTTTATTTTATCTATATAATTCCTATTCTTCTTTCTCCTCAAGGCTCTCATCAGATATTTTCCTGGTCTATCTCCCCATCTATATCTTTCACCAATGATCTTATTAACAGTTCTCATTTTTTCTTCCTCCATTACTTTCTCTAGTTCTTCCCTCTTTTTTATCACTCTTTGCTCTATCTCTTTCCTTATGTTATTTTTATGTAGGAGTTCCATCTCAGCTATTTCCTTCAAAAGCCCACTGATCTTCTCGCGTCTTTCCCTTTTTTTCTTTGCCCCAATCGCAATAAGGATTCCTCTTACATATGCTTTATGTGCCTCCCACACTGTAGCTAGTGATACATCCTCTGTTTCATTTTCCTCAAAGAACCTCTCTATCTCCTCCCTGATCTTCCGGTCAGTATCTGGATCTGTGAGGAGTGTCTCATTCAACCTCCATGATAAGCCACCTGACCTTTTCCCTCCCCATTTTAATTCCATTACTACAGGTGCATGGTCCGAGATAGTTATTGCTTCTATTTCTACTTCAACCAAATCCTCAACAAGTCGATGGTCCACCAAAATATAGTCCAATCTAGAGTATGTCCTATGTACACTAGATAAGAAAGTGTAATCTCTCTCTCTCATGTGGACAATTCTCCAGCTATCCACCAGTTGGCACTCTTTCATCACCATTTTCAATAATCCCATGGACCTATTTCCCCCTCTCTGTACTCCAGATGTTGTATCTATTTGTGGATCCATACATATATTAAAGTCACCCGCCACTATTAGATATCCCTTTCCAAAATCCATCAACCTTCTCATAACCCCTTTCAAAAACATCTCTGGCTTCCTATTAGGGCAATATATGTTAACAAGCGTACATTCTATGTCATGTAATTTACCCTTCAAAAACAAAAACCTCCCCTCCGGGTCTGTCTTTCTCTCTTCCAGTTCAAACCTGATGTTTTTTGCAAATCCTATAGCTACTCCCTTAGCTCTCTTAACTGGGGAATCTGCATAATACCATGTCGGATGTTGTCTAGAGTATAGCTTAATATTTTTTTTTAACTTTAGATGTGTTTCCTGCAAAAAAACAACTGAGGCCTCTCTATGTTGTAGTTCTCTATATAGTCGAAATCTTTTACCGGGCAATTTAATCCATTTACATTATGGGTTACGAAGCGTATTTCCTCCATATTTTATTTACCTTCTTCCTATTTTACCATTTCCTTTCCTCTTTCCCTTCCCTATACCTCTTCTCTCGTACAAGATGTCAGTTTTAAAACTCCCTATCCCCAGTCCCCCCCCTCTTCTCTCCCTCCCCTTCTCCCCCCCCTCCATCCCCCTTCCTTCCCTCCCCTTCCCTCCCCTCTCCCACCACGAACCCCTCCCCCCTTCCCCCTCCCCCCTAGTAGGCTTTTTATTTGCCTATAAATCATCTGTGGAAAGAATCCCACTTTTGATTCCTATCTGGGGGCTCAGCTCCGTCCATGTGCCGCTCACCTTCCCCCCCTCCTCCCCGTTGTCCCTCTATCTATTTGCTCTCTGTTTTCTCTTCTAACTAGCTGCCATTCCTCTTTTCCCAACATAAATAACTCTCTCTCCTCCTCTTCCCATCCCGGTATCTCTATTCTCTGCAGTTCAAATTTATTACAAAAGTCTTTCATATCTTCAGAGGATCTCAAAAAAGCTGTGACTCCATCTTTCCATCCGATTAAGCATGCTGATCGACCCCATCTATATTGCACATTCTGTTTCTTCAACAGTTCCAATAATGGTTTCAACGATCTCTTTCTTCTCAATGTCTCAGCTGCTATGTCTGCAAAAATTTGAATATTTTTCCCTCCATAATTGATATTCGTTCTTCCTTTAATCTTCTTCCATATCTCATCCTTATCTCTATAATTATGGAACCGAACGATTATATCTCTTGATTTTTCTGGGCCTTTTTCTTGTTGAAGCTTTCCTATCCTGTACACTCCGTCTAATTTATACATTTCCGCACCAGATCTGTCCATTATGGCATTCAAAATTTTTCCTGTGGTCTCCTTTAGATCTTCCCCCTGTTGCAGCTCTGGGACTCCTCTTATTCTAATGTTATTTCTCCTGTCCCTATTTTCTTGATCCTCCATCATATAAAGCAGTCTTTTTTGTTCCTTCCGAGTATCTATTATCAGTTTTTCTAATTTTGGGATAATTTGGGTATGGGATTTAACTGTTTCCTCCGTTTCTTCCACTCTAGATAACAACTGTCCCATTTCTTTCCGAATTATGCCCATCTCTTGCTTTATAGATTTTTCTAAATTTTTAAACATCTCCGCCATTTCCTTTTTATTTGGTATTTGCAGTTCTTTTTTCAGTTTCTCCCAACTCCATACTTTCCAGTGTTTATTGGCTATTGTTAGCTGGTCCCAGGGAAGATCTTAAGCTATTGTCGAAGCTTATTTCCAGTTCACTCCTATCACTTATTTCCTGGGATTTTACTGGAGTTAACTTCCCTTGCGACGTGTATTTTTTTATTGTTCCAGTTTAGGAGTTCTTGGGCATATTTCCTTTACTATTTTTCCCTTTCATGTCACATATAGGATTTTTAGAGCTTTTTCAAGATTCTGGGGTATATACTTAAACTGTCACTGCTTTCTTCAGACCCTCTCTGGGAATTCACTTCTTATTCTTTATGTTGGATGTCAGATAGTCAGTAGCACAGCTTGAAAAACTAACATTTGAGGAGACCCACAGCTCTCACTCACCCTCCTGGAGTAGCTTCCGAGTTGCAGTCCTGGGTTGCCCTTTCTCCTGCAGCCATGTCCTCCTCTTCCAGGGAATTCCCTTGGGTCTCTTTGTCCTCCTCTGCATATACCCCGAGAAATCCCTGGAGACAGCTCTGCAGTGAATGTCGGCGCTTCCCCTGCCTCCTAGGACGCCGGCCGGTCTCTTTCTCTCCCAGCTGTACACCTCGGCAGCCCACGTGGTATCGCCACTCCTCCTTGTCTCCCGGCAACCTCACACTCTCTCACCAGGATCACCGCAGGCAGACTTCATAGGGGAAGGACAAGCTCCTTCTCTACTCTCCGGCCGACAGCCGCATCGCCGCCGGGATCTCCCCTCTCATCAGGTCAGTCTCCAGCCGCCCTCCGACTCAGCTAGTCAGTCCCTCGGGACAAATTAGGGAGGATAGGTGGGGGAGGCTATCGGAGAGTTCCTATACTCCGCTCTCCTGTGCCGCCATGTTCGGGCTCCGCCCCCCACCCCTCACCGTCCGGGAAGCACAATCGTCTGCCTGTACTTCCATACAGGCAGACAGTTAAGTGCAGGAAGAGTCAATGAACTGAGGATGCCCATGAGCACTCTTTAGTTCATTAAAAACTGCAAGCTGTCTGCTTGTCAGTGGTAAACAGGATTGTAGTTCATTAATTCACAGATCTCTGTGAATAAATGAAGCTGTTGTGTGGGTGAAGCGCTGTTTTTAAAATGTGCCAACATGTGTGGGAATAGGATCCCCCATGCTCTGTCACAGGCAGGACTCACAGGGAAAGGTCGTCTGCTGCGTAATAATGTGTTACATGTCACACCAAAAATACTGGCTACAAAAGGTGAACGTACCCTTTAAATCACAACTAAACCCAAAAGCAAAAAAATTAATGTATTACAGTTTACCAGTCCTTAGATGTGGAGGCTGCATTAGTTTTCCTATTTTTTAGGCTAACAATGCATTAAGAAAGTACAAAAACAGTTGTTCTTGGCAGAAAAAAACATGCTGTTGTCACTTTGTAAGTGTAACTCACAAATGAATTTCTTTCCTATGTTAATAACTCGTCCTATAAGCCCTTATATAATGGAGATTAACAAAGGCAGATTGTTAACTAATATGGTGTTGGACCATCTTTGGCATCCAAGACGCCCTTCATTCTCCTGGGAATTGACAAATATAAGTTTCTGATGGTCGACAATGAAGCTGAGACCGAAGGCAGAAAACGAGCCTGAAACTTGTTCTCCAAAATTGGCCATAGTTGCTCTATGATATGGAGGTCCAGTGACTGTAGCACCAAGGGAAGGTGCGAGACTTCGTCTGCATGCTTGTCAAACCATGATTTGACAACAACAGTTGTGTGAATGGAGACATTATCCTGGTCTTCGGGAAACAAGATCTGCACCATGGTGTGCACGTGGTAGGCCAAAAGTTTGCATAGTTGCTGGCAGTTACGCTACCTTATAGCTAATTATACCAAGACATGGCTGCCCAAAACATGATTGCACCACCATTATTGTAGGCACAAGACAGTCCAGGTCATAAGCTTGGGATGGTGTTCGCCACACGTAAACTCTTCCGGTGGTTGGGAACAGTGTGAATCTTGATTTATCGGACAATACTACAGTCTTCCATTGATTGATAGTCCAAGATTTATGGGTGTTGCACTACTTTCTCCTTGACCACTAGTGGTTTGGCAATTGAAGCTTTTCCGTGAATGTTTTGCTTTTGGAGTTCCCTCTGCACAGTTTTTAAGGACAGATGACTGAGATTGTGTTCTGCAGTCACTTTTGCAGCAGTTGTTTTTATATACTGGGGCACTATCCTGTGCAATGTCCTTTTGTAACTTTCGGTCAGTTGAACATGTTGACTGCGCTTATGCTTATCAGACGACGTTATCCAGGAAACTGTATATGCCATCATAACCTTTGATAGTACCTCATGACCCTGCAAATAAATTGTCAGCTTCAGTCACAGAGGCACCAGCTAAAGGGGAACCAACAACTTGCCCTCTTTGAAACTCAGTAAGCTCTGACATGACTCCATATTACTAGCAGCGCACTTAGTGAATGAAGAAAGTGAGGCTTCCCACCTGTTAGCTAGGTGTCTCATTACACAGTACAGCATAAGAATGTTACATCACTTCGGCTTTCAAGGAGAAACATGTTATCACTTTCACACCTGCAAATCATGTAGTGTTTCCATATTTATGTCCAACCACTACATGTTTAAAACCAAGCTCCAATGGAGAAATAAGCAAAGCCACCTAGAGACAGGAAGTGTGTTATCTGCAGAATTACCAGGTGAAAATAAATGGAAAATCTCATCTAGGAATTGGTAAACTGCAATGTATTACATTTTTTATTTTGGGTTTAGATACACTTTAAACTTAAAAAAAAAACATTTGGGGTAAACCACAACTGTTTGTGAATATTTACTTAACAGTAAAAAGAAAACAAAAATTAAAATATCTATGTCCAAGTCATCTGCATAAAATATACACATTAGGAAAAAGATGTACCGATGTGATTATTACTTGTGACAGGAAATTTCATTGACAGTTTTTATGTTGTGAAGAATGTGAAGAGCCAAAGTTCACTACCCAGGGGGTATGTGCTTTACAGAGGACAGGAGAGACACAAGCATTAATCACACAAATACTGACAGCAGAGAAGGATCATTGGGCCCACCCATTTTCTCTTGAAAAACACATTTGATCATTGTTCATTGTAAGTACAGTGATTGTAGCTAGATTATCAATTTTCACATCATATATTCTTGGTAACACTGTACTGTGCTATGATGAAGTGCCACTGTGCATCTATAAATAAAGTATTAACTAAAGAAATTAATAGAAAAAGAGACAAAGCGCTCACTTGTAATTCAAAGTCCGCTTATTAATCCCAATATTCCACTGAATGAAAGAGATAAAATTACTGTATCCCACACCAGTGAAACAAGCCATCCCCAAGGGTAGATTTGCAAACACTTACCAGAGTCCCATGACCCCGTAAATAAACAGAAAGGTCATAAAATGCATGGGTTCATTTCCCTGGCTCCCTTCAAGGCAGGCAGCTTGATAGCAGGTCAGACCAAGGAATATTCTAAGATGTTCAATCACTTCTACACATAGAACAAAAAGGAACTCCTATGGCCGTTTCAAAGGACACATCTAATAGCAGACATCCATGTGTTTTACACTGAAAACATAAAAGGAGAGTCATGCTCCACATAGTGTAAATCAGCCACCACTCTTTTATTAAAAATGTACTGATATGTGAAAATATCAAGACAGAGCTGTAAAAAGTATCAATCTAAATTCAGCATGGGGGACACTTCTGATATGCAATGACGTCATGAGCGTAGCTCCTCTCTTGTGTGTTTTGTTAAATGTGACATTCTCAAAGGACTAGAACCGCTCACAATGTCATCGCTATATATTAATTTCCTAATGCCTTGGATGCACATTCATCAAAGCTGAAGCAAACCACAATCTCCCTAAGAGGGCAACCACTATTTCAAGCCTCATGCAAGCCCTTATCCTGGCCAAGCCTCAGTTTCAATCTCAGATGGCTGCCATATCCAGGCCCAGCCTCATTTCACAACTAAGATGGCCACTTCTATAGTCAAGCCTTGCTTTCGTTCCATAATGGCCAACACATCAGCTGAACCAATACAAACAATCAGACACCTTCAAGATAGGCCACCAACCCACAATTTAATTCCCATTCATATAACATAATAAAACTAAAAGGTAAAAGATCCACAATAAAAAAAACCTAAAAGAAATATAGAAAAAAACAAATTTCCAATTGATAAAGAAGCAGCTCAGTTCACTCAGAACTGAAAACAGAAAAATGGTAAAATGTTGGAATTTTTTTTATTATTTCACACTAAAAAAACAGTTCATCCAAAGCTGATGGAAAAACAATAAAACATAAACATATTCCACAAAAAAGTAGGACATATATTAATAGTTTATCATTTAAAATATGAGCATAATCAGGAGGTATCCTGTTATGTACCTGATAGGAGAATTAAATTACGCGGTTGGCGTCAATTGTGTCGCTAGCCCTGACCCTGCTGGAAGTTGAACGAGGGACCAAGGGAACAAGAATGCCAGCAGATGTTGCCAGAAGAGCTTGTAGTTGGAGTTCTGAAGAGACTGGTGAATCTCCAGTTCAGGAACAGTAACGATGTTCTGGAATCCCACCTAGGTTAAAAGGGTACTCCGCTTGCAGGTTCAGGATAAGTGACGTGTCATATCTTCCAGCTGATTTGAAGCAGGAACATTCTATGGTATGCAGAGCTGGTATAGTAGACAACCAGGCGGGTACTTGAGCGGAATCTGAAGTCAGGTCAGGAACAAGCCAGGTCAGCAACAAGGAGGTCATACAGGAATACAGCAAGACACAGGGGAAACAGCTGAAGTCCAGTCAGCACTAAGCACAGGCAGACGCATCCTTTAAATAGTCCATCTGGTGCCAATATTCACTGTGCGATCACACATTTCTGTGCGCATGTTCACGTCTGGTCACCATTTTGCGGAGATTGCAGCGCACATGCGCATTTCTATTAGCCAGCCTTCTCACAGGAATTCCCTTATTTATCCCCTCTAAACAATAAAAAAAATTATATAGTTCAAACCTTTATTACAGAAACAACTCCATACAAAAACTAATTTAAAATTGGATTAAAATATAAAAAATTCATCCTATCAAAACAAAATGAAAACTAACCATAAAAGGGGGTATTGATTATTATTAGCAGACAGAGCAATATCCCCCTAGAGGAAACATCGAGGGACACTAATTATTATTGATATACTCATTAATATTCCACTCGATATATAATCCTTAAGGGAAATAAAATTTTATATTATAAATCCATCTCGTTTCTAGCTGAGACACAGAATTACCTCTCCAATGGGGAAAAAAATTATCTATTCACATAAAAAAAGTTCCAGACTGTTCCTTATTATGTAGAACAGAGTAATGTTTGGAAACACTGTTGTTGTTTTAGCCCTCTTTTAATGTTCCCAACATGTTCACCCAAACAAAGACAGTGCCTGAGTGGTCCTTTCCACATGCTGAAGACCACAGGGGCACTGCAACATGTAAACGTTTGTGGATGAACAAGTTATAAGAGGCCTAACCTCATAATTCCTAATTGTAGCTATGAGGGTAAAAGAGTCAATTTTATCTATGATTGATCTGACAGACAGAACATTTCTTACTTGGAAAGAAACCAGTTAATGGGCATAGCTGAGAATTTGGAAAGATTGACGCCCAAACCTGAAACATCATGAACGCTCTCTAATTTAGTAGTGAGGTTTGGTAAAGAAATCAGGGGATACAATAAAAACAGTACATCATCTGCATAAACACTTAATTTAAATTCTTTTGAGCCTTGAAAGTATCCCTTAATATTTATGTTGTTTCTGAGGGGGCTCAATTGCCAAGGCAAACAAAAGGGGAGAGAGGGCACTCCTTTCTTGTGCCCCTTCCCAAGAGAAAAACTGAGTTGCTGCCCGGAAGTTTATTTCTAGTCTGAGGGGCTCGGTATAAGGCTCTGAAACCATGTAAAAATTCATTACAGAGGCCAAACTTAGGGAGCAGACAATTTAAGTAGGACCAACTAACACTGTCATAGGTCTTGTGGATATCTAGGCTATCAATGAAAACTGATGTAGAATAAAGATTTTAATCTGGAATTGCATTTGTATCTGAGCGGATGTTGTCAGTGATTTGTCTCCCAGGAATTAATCCCATTTTATCTGGTTGGGTCAGGGATGTGATAACTTTCACCAATCTATCCATCAGCAAATGATCAAAAATTTTAGGATCATTAATTATAACAGAAATGGGGTGAAAACTTGGGGAAGAGAATGATCTTTGAGGTTTGGGTAATAGGGACATGTTTGCTAAAAGCATTTCTTCTGGAAAATGATTTCCTTGTAAAACATAATTATATAATTTGGTTAAATGAGGGGCCAAAAGTGTGGAAACTTTTTTATAGTATGAAGTTGAGTAGCCGTCAGGTTCTGGTGTAGTGGAAGTTTTGAGAAATTTAATAATGTTGGCTACTTCAGATTATGTGCAAGGTGAGTTAAGAGTCTCAAATTCCTGGCTGGATAGAATGGAGAGCAGAATCTTTTGAAACCAAAAGGAGTGTCCAGAAGGAGGACTGGTGGGGGGATGATTGAGGTGCAGAAAGTAATTTTTTATAGAAGTCTGAGAAAATACCTAGAACTTCCTGAGAGTGAGAAACCAAGTTACCTGCTTGGTTTCTTAATTTGTAAACATGAAAAGGTTTAATAGTCTGGTTCAATTTCCTGGCAAACATGGTAGAAGCAGAGTTGCTTTGTAGGAGAAATGAAGCTTTAGATCAGCATTGGGCCTTCTCTGTATCCACAGACAATAAAGAATCAAGAGAATGTCTTTTGTTTTGAATTTGGTTAAAAATATCGACTGAGGGAGATTGGCTTTGTATGTTATATAGCCGATCTAATTCTCTGGTAAGGGTTTTTATGTCTGTTAATTTTGTCCTATTTTTGGCAGAAGCAATACTAATTAAATGTTCTCTCACATTTGCATTTATCTTAAACTATAATAATACCTTGTGTACGTATCTTTTTTGTTTTTATGTATGTATATTCCATCATTGTTTGTGTTACTTAATTGTCTCAATATTGCATATAATTTGTTTTACTTTTGTTCAGTATTATAAGGCTTCAACCTCATTATGATCTGCCATTGGAAATATTAATGTACAGTGGATATAAAAAGTCTACACACCCCTGTTAAAATGTCAGGTTTCTGTGATGTAAAAATTGAGACAAAGATATATAATTTCAGAACTTTTTCCACCTTTTAATGTGACCTATAAACTGTACTACTGAATTGAAAAACAACCTGAAATCTTTTAGGGGGGGAAGTATACATAAACAACTAAAATATTGTGGTTGCATAAGTGTGCACACCCTGTTATAACTGGAGATGTAGCTGTGTTCAGAATTAAGCAATCACATTCAAAATCAATGTTAAATAGGAGTCAGTACACACATGCCATCATTTAAAGTACCTCTGATTAACACCAAATAAAGTTCAGTTGTTTTAGTAGGTCTTTTCTGACATTTTCTTAGTCGCATCCTACAGCAAAAGCCAGAGAGCTTCCAGAGCATCAGAGGGATCTTATTGATAAAAGGTATCAGTCAGGAGAAGGGTACAAAAGAATTTCCAAGCCATTAGATATACCATGGAACACAGTGAAGACCGTCATCATCAAGTGGAGAAAATATGGCACAACAAGTGACATTACCATGTCCCTCCACAATTGATGAAAAGACGAGAAGAAAACTGGTCTGGGAGGCTGCCAAGAGGCCTACAGCAACATTAAAGGAGCTGCAGGAATATCTGACAAGTACTGGCTGTGTGGTACATGTGACAACAATCTCCCGTAATCTTCATATATCTGGTCTATGGGGTAGAGTGGCAAGACGGAAGCCTTTTCTTATGAAGAAAAACATCCAAGCCCGGCTAAATTTTGCAAAAACTAATCTGAAGTCTCCCAAAAGCATGTTTGAAAATGTGTTATGGTCTGATGAAACCAAGGTTGAACTTTTTTGGCCATAATTAAAGATATGTTTAGCGCAAAAACAACACTGCACGTCACCAAAAACACCATACCCACAGTGAAGCATGGTGGTGGCAGCATCATACTTTGGGGCTGTTTTTCTTCAGCTGGAACTGGGGCCTTAGTCAAGGTAGAGGGAATTATGAACAGTTCCAAATACCATTCGATATTGGCACTAAACTATCAGGCTTCTGCTAGAAAGCTGAACATGAAGAGGAACTTCATCTTTCAGCATGACAACGACCCAAAGCATACATACAAATCAACAAAGGAATGGCTTCATCAAAAGACAATTAAAGTTTTGGAATGGCCCAGCCAGAGCCCAGACCTGAATCCGATCAAAAATCTGTGGGGTGATTTGAAGAGGGCTGTGCACAGGAGGTGCCCTTGAAATCTGACAGATTTGAAGTGTTTTTATAAAGAGTGAGCAAATATTGCCAAGTCAAGATGTGCCATGCTGATAGACTCATACCCAAAAAGACAGAGTGCTGTAATAAAATCAAAAGGTGCTTCAACAAAGGATTAGTTTAAGGGTGTACAAACTTATGCAAACATATTATTTTAGTTTTTTATTTTTACTTCCCTCCACCTAAAATATTTCAGTTTGTTGTTCACCTGAGTTGTACAGTTTATAGGTTACATTAAAAGGTGGAAAAACTAATTTTATTACATCACAGAAACCTGACATTTTAATAGGGGTGTATAGACTTTTTATATCCATTGTACATACCTATATGGGATTGTACCTGACTTTGACCTACCAAATAAAATAATTTGTAAACAAAAAAACATGTTTTTGTTTCTTTTGAAAAATTTGCAAATAAATAATCATTTTTCATAGATTTAAGACAAAATGTATTCTGCTACATATCTTTGGTAAAAGTAACCCAAATCAGTGATTATTTAGTCTGTAAGAAAGTTATAGAGTCCACAAATTAGCTATATACAATATAACTGAAAATCGATCAATCCTGATGTGCTGATGGCCTATCTAATTTCTTGAGGCCCAAAAATGCCAGTACAGTACAAATATTAATATTAAAATACAGGATTTATATAGCGCCAACAGTTTGCGCAGCGCTTTACAGAATGAAGGTAGACATTACAGTTACAATACAATTTGGTACAAGAGGAAACAGAGGGCAAATATCCCTAAGTGACCCCTTTTTGGAAAGTAGACAGTCCAAATTATTTAATGAAAGGCACGATGAGTTTTTTTAAGTTGTAATTTTTTTGCCACAGTTAAAAAAAATTGTTTTTTTCACATTTTGTTTTCATTGTCACCAGTGCAGTACAGTGTCATCATATAACTGATGTGGTGGTGATCAGGGACACTGAATGGTGACAGTAAGTAAAAAAGAAAAAATACAAAAGGCTTTAATGGTAAAGTATAAAGAAACACACAAATAAAAAGTATACAGCTTAATTATTACGAATGTTAAAATATAGAAGTTAAAAAAACCTTAAATATAAACAGTGACTTTATGGTACCAAACCATACAGTTATCTGCCATTTACACCGCTTATCTCCAAACCACCATTGGCAGGAGAGCTAATTTATCCCCATATCCACGAGATCACTATATATATAGGTCAACAGTATTCATGGGATCACACTCTTCATCAGGACCTTAGATCTCAGATATACATTGAATACAATTTTACATGTTAAAAAAACATTTGACCGAATATTTGTGTTCAAAGCTTCTGTTGCTATATGTTTTTCTAACATGTAAAATGTCTAATATTATTTCAGTGTCCATTCTATGTATATATATTCTATGTATATCTAAGATCCGAGGTCCTGATGAAGATGGTGATCCCATAAAATGTGTTGATCTATATATCATGGCAGATAACTATATGGTGTGGTACTACAAAGTTGATATTTTAAGGGTTTTTAACCTCTGTTTTAACATTTGTACACAAATGCAACAATAAAGCTGTATAATTTGTGTTTAATTGTATTTTGTACTACTTGACATCCACCCAGAATGGCGAATTTCCCACCCAGAAGTCATTTTACTGTAGGCTAGGTGGGAAGTTGTTAATCTACAAGAATTGACTACACGGAACGGATGTGAGCTAAAAGGGCAACTGCTCAGAGGAATAAACAAGTTTCTATCAATCAGGGTAAACAAGAAGTGCAACGCTGAAAAAGTGTATAAAATATTCACACTTACAAATGTAATATATAACTACATCCCACTAAATAATAATAAATAATTCCCCATAACAGCAATCAGTGGGATAAATAAATCAGCAAATTAATATACCACTATTTAATGTGAAAAAGTTCCAGTACACTTTGTGAAAATTACATTATTTCATAAAATCCAATATTAAAATCAGAAATCTTCCATTGTCTGATAAATCAATAAATTAATTCACCACTGTTTAGTGCAAAAAGGTGTCAGTGCCAAATTACATTTATTCATAAAGTTCAATACTAGATAAGATATTCTTAATTATAAATATTATGTGGTTATTGTGCATCCAAACAAATAGAGGTGATCCTCAGTGCAATTCCTTTACCAATATGCATTCACCAGAACCAAAAGGATATGAGGCTCAAAAACAGAAACTTCCAACCAAAGCAGAACCTCCACAGACCTCTGTCACCAATGGATAGAAGCATTAGCTGGACAGTAAGCCCCTATGAGGAAATAGCTCACCACATGGAGCCATCTATGTCTTCTTGTCGCAATAAGAACTGCTTTACTATCCAGCTGTCAGAGGGTGTGAGGTGAGATCCTCCAACGGGGTCCCAGACCACCACTCTGCTGGTCACCGGAGAACCGCCATTTCCGGGGGTTAATGACGAGGGGACTGCTGAAGAAGATCATGGTCTCTAATATAAAAGTGCAATTGAACCTCCTTTTGCAGTGGGCTCCATGATATAAGTTGAGGAAATACCCATGAGCTGTGGTAAAGGGCACAGTGGTGTTTGTTCACACTGAAGAAAGTCATACTGTTGTTCTGACAAGAATTAATATATAGATTGCAGGAAGATTGGTTGGTGTATGGGACTCTCACATTGGACTATACGTTTTGTATGCTTTAGGAGCTATACTGTGTGTTTATATATATATATATATATATATATATTTTTTTTTTTTTTTTTTTTTTCCCACAAAAGGATACTGTATACTGGGGGGGTCTGTTTATGATAAAGGGTTTTGGTATGAGGTTATATGATGTTTGATTTATGTCATATTAGAAGAGCTTCACCAGTATTTGATTTAGAATGTCAGAATAGTATTTTTCACTGACTACTGTATTACTGTCACTTGCAACGTTAGATAGCGTTAGGGTCAATTATCATCCCTGCTAGCTAAGTCCAGTTAGCATTAAATTGCCCGCACACTATTGCAATCAATCTATAGGTCGCTTATCACCGCCATTACAAGTATAGTGTCTGTACGGAACAATATATTGTCATAAACAGAACTATACTAGTATGCCCAAAAATGCAGCATTAGCAGGATCAGCCCTGATACCTGCCAGCACTTGTGTTTAGCACCTCCACCCCCCCTCCAACAAGTGCAATGTCAGTAGATCACTGCCACCTGTGATTGATACACTGTACACAAAATTGTAGCATTAGCAGAATGAGGCTTGATCTCTCCTAGCACTTGCAGGTGAATTTTATTTGTAGCTGTTCAAGGAGTCCCTTACAGCCAGGAACTCTTTTTCCCATGAGTCGCACTAAGTACCTGTAAATTTAGTGCCCAGAATATACAAAGTAAGGTACACTGGTGAAGAGGCCAACAGGACTCTGAATACTCATATGACAGATGACAGCAAAGGGTAAGCCTGTCAGAATCAGGCTCTGAATACGAACCTGTAGAAAGCAGCAGCGCCCCGACAAGGAGCTTGGACGATGGAGAAGATTTCCCTGCTAAGGTCAGACATACCCGACCCTAGGTAGCTGAAGTGCTAGGATTGTATGCATTGTCTCATATGCAGCAGGGTCCAGGTTCTAGTGCTTCACTACCTCTTGATGAGCTGGCAAGCACCAGCGGCCTAGTACATCCTGTTGTTTTACACACCAGCACTGCAGTATCACATGGTGATGTGGCAAGTCCCAGGAGTGCAGTCCAAGCTGTCAGGCAGCCACCAAGAATTTGAACAGAGGCCCACAGAGTTCTTTCAGACGTGCTTGCAAATCCTGATAGGCAGACCAAAGATTCAGCAGCACCTGTTTTTCCCACATTCGTTGCCCAACCCTGAATTCAGGTGGAAACAGCAAATTTAAAAACTTCCCTTGATTTTTGTGGAAGATCTGTATCAAGCCCATCTATATGCCAACCAGTACATCGCCACTAACTCAAATGCAACTCTTGCCAAACAATTTGCATAGAAACCTGTCGTGGTTTCTGAATTTAACACTTTTTTGGGCCTAACCCTTAACATGGGCATTACAAAGATGAATTAATTGCGGTCATATTAGTTCACATACCCAATTCATCATAGTGTATGCCAATGTTCTCTGCCACAATGGCCAGGAAATATGGGATGATAAGGTGTTTCATGCATTTTAGTGTTAACACACTGCCTTTCAGGGTTCTCTGCTGCAATGGCCAGGAACATACCCTGTCGTCTTTGGGGTGACCCTGAATATGATTGGCTCTACAAAATTCATACCCTATTAAAACTACCTCACTGAGAAATTTGCAGATAAGTATACATGCCCCAACAAAATATCTGCGTAGACGAGTCCCTCATACATTTCACTGGCCACCTTGCATTCAAGCAGTATCTCCCCAGCACACATGCCAGATATAGGGTCAAAATGCATAAGCTCTGTGAGAGGGTGACAGACTGTACATTTAATTTTAGCATTTATGAGGGAAGAGACAGTGAAGTAGAGCCCCCCAAATGCCCAGAATAGATGGGGACCAGGGCAAGATAGTATGGGAGTTGGTGTCGTCTTCGTTCCACAAAGGGTACCACTTGTATGTAGACAACTTCTATACAAATGTGCCACTTTTTAGACACGTGTACAATCTTGGAATTGGTTGCTGTGGCACCATGCGACCTAATCGCTGAGGCTTCCCCCATGGCTTGTAAACACCCAACTTAGAAATGGGAGAAAGCCAGCTTGAGGAATGGTGAATTAGTCGCAGTGAAGTGGAAGGACAAACGGGATGTTTTTCGTCATGTCTTCCATTTACACTGATACAATATTCCAAATTTGCATTGCATCTGGTGTTGCTGAGAAGCCTCTCTGTGTCCATGACTACAATCTTAACATGGGAGGGGTGGACTTCAAAGACCAAACGATGAAGCATTAATTAATTTCACTGGTACAAGAAGATGTCTATTTGTTTTACTTGGCTATATATAACATTTTTGTGCTTTATACAGCAAGAAAAAACGGCATTTTTCCTAAAATTTCAGGAAGAGGTCATCACAGCCATTTTGTATCGAGAAGGTGCTGTGGCCCAAACCCCAAATCCTAAAAGCCGACTGCATGAGTTTACAACATAAAGAGTGTTACATCACCCCCATGTAAACATTATCTATCCTTCCTAGCAAATCAGCATTGCCAATGGTTGGCATACTAAAGGATTACACTAAAAAGTCACTTTTGGTTATAGCAGCTGAATATGATCCTTGTATCCAACCAGGATCCCAGGCTATTTAAGCAATTGCTGAAATCCAGTGCTGGCATCATCCCCAGATGAATTTCCTTCTTTGGTCTTGCGCAGTCCCCTCTGGCACAGACGTTCCATTTTGTTTTTTCTATTGTTACAGAGTCCTACTTCTTCCCAGGACTTCTTCCAAACTCTCCTCTAGGCCTTTGCATCCAGCACACTTCCTGTTTTACTAGGCTCAATGAACTAGTGAAACAAGTTAATTACCATTTGAATAGAGGAACACCAGCTTCTGAATTCAAGATGAAAGCTAAAATGTATTATTCCACATATTTATGCTATAAAAAATATTAAAATAATCTTAGCAATACACAATTATTCCTTAGATTTAGCTTAGTACAATTGTGTCACCTATATGTTGGTAATATTGTTGGCACAATATTGCATTGGTTCCTGAAGATGATCTTTAGCAATGAAACATGTTGGGTGGAGTTTGAGTGGCTGGCACTTTCACGCTTGCTTCCTGACAGCGTTTGACTGATACAAGCTATATTTTTTTTTCTCATGTACCCATTGGTGCCTTTTATAATAAAACTGTGACACAGTATTGCACTGTGAACCTGCCTTTTTCCTCTCTCCTTTCTCCTTTTATGATGTATTGAGGAGCTCCTGCCTGAGGAGGAGCATCTGACAGTTACCCTGGACAGTCCTCATGCGTATATGACCTTTATGTTAGTGGTCTGATATCTCTGGTAAGAGACTGTGTTTGGTGCTGGAGCACAGTAGTGATCACGTGTGATTACCAATCAGCACTAGGATTTCCAATCAGCTCTTGGAACAGTACTGTATATATTTATTGAGACATTATATTGAGTTATGGATACATTTTTTTTGTGCACTTTTGTTGGTTCATATATATTTAAGGGGAAGCACAACAGGTTCTATGTACATACAACATTGTTGACATGTCATATGTTGCTCTTGTAAATTGTCAGAAAATAATTTTCTTTCAAAAAAATAATCTCAAAGATGTTTATTTTATCTCACAATTCAGTTAGCTATATTGCATGTGTTACTTGGCATTATGATAGCTATTTTTACCCATGGGAACGTTATTCTTCATCTCTCATTTGCAATTTTTTCCTGGAAAAAAAAATCATATTGCTTATTTGGGGTCTTAAACAGCATTTCTGTTCAAGGGTCCCTTTCTTGCTGACAGGCATAGCTGTAATACAGATTACTCCTTTCAGAAAAATGCCCTTTTACAATGTGAGTGTCTGAGCAGTTGCTCAATTTGCAAACCCCCCCCCCCCCCCAATGCTGGTCCAGAGTAGAGCTACGGGATAAATGTAAATTTCTAATAAAAAGATAGGAAGATAGGGGAAGAATGTATTTACCATCCATTTAAATAATTAATATGCTTTGTTAAATATAATTAGCCCTAGCATGTCTTGGTATGTGTAATTCTCTTTTAGCAGCATAATTAAACGGATTATTGTTTAAAAGAAATCTAGGTGAAATGTTGTAATCCTATTTTCTGCACTACTTTTAGCTTCCTCAGCATAAGTACCTTAGGCCATACTAAACAGTACTGAATACATCTTTGTGGCAGACATGTATGTAGAGAAACAAAAAGTTTTGTTGCAGCAGCCTGTAAATACATTCTGGACTATTAGTGGATCCCCTGCTTGTCATATCAATTTTCAACTTTTAACATAACCACCAGCTTTATATAAAACAAATGTAGTCCATTAGCGCATGAAAAAAATCCCATTGTGTGTATGTATATATGTATGTGTATATATATATATATATATATATATATATATATATATATATACACACACACACACACACATACATACACGCACAGAGTATATGTAAATTATATACTGTATTTGTGCACACACATTTATACATAAGCTTATAAACTGTGTGTGTATATACTTATAACTTTATAACCACCCACTTAATATTGATTAGGTCCCCTTTTGCCATACAAGTCAGAAATGAATGGCTTGGAAGTTGAGAGATGGTCTCTAAGACATCTGGAGATGTCAAAGGGAGTGTCAGGAATGGACTCACCACAGGTGGTGCTGGGGTTCAACTGCCGTGTGGGCTGCAGTACCAGTGCTGGCCAGCGGGTGCTCTAAGCAGCCAGAATCTCACTCCTGCAATCAAGCCATCACCTGAGGCTGATTGCAGGAGGTGTATTTAAGCAATGGCCAGGCCTGCAGTCAGTGCCTTGGTGTTTGTTTCCCATGAGCCCCTGTACCTGGTATCCTGTGTTCCTGCATATCTGCCTATCTGATTTGTTGCTGACCCTGCTTTGATTCTGACCTCTGCTGACTTCTCCTGCCCTGATCCCTGGCTTGTCTGACTTCTCTTGGATACCCTCATTGGATCTGATCTCCTGTTACTGACCCAGCAAGTGACCCGACTATTCTGTGCCTGCTACCTTGTACCGCGCTGTCCCCACCGTTACCGATCTGGCCTGTCTGACTACACTTCTGCTCAGCCATCCATCCATCCTTCATGGACCCATCCGCCTCTTCACGTCAGGCTCTCCTCCAGAATATACCTCTGGCGGATCCCTCTACCACGGGTGGGTGTACTCAGGGGCCGCGACCTGGTCTCTGTCTGCTCCAAGTCCATCCCCACCATCAGGGGCCCTGGTGAATAAGCAGACTGGGACTTAGACTCCGCACTCTGGGGAATCCTATTCCGTGGGTTGCTAGAGGTACCACCAGATGGTGCATTACAGACCCATACGGAGCAAAGTGCTCCTTCTGAATATGGAATGAGCAATCCTCCCAGCACAATGAGGACAAACTTCACCACCAAACAACTTGGAGTTGTTTGGTAGTGAAGTTTGTCCTCATTGTGCTGGGAGGATTGCTCATTCCATATTCAAAAGGAGCACTTTGCTTGCAGAACCCTGACTTTGGAATCCTATACCTAACTGGGAGGAGGAGGATCTGTTGCTGCATCCATATAGGAGGGACCCATTTTCCTGTAACCGGACCAGCTTTAGTCTCTTCTGGATTGAGGATCCATGAGCTTTGGATGCATACTGCGTTTATGTGTCTTCTTTCTGGTGAGTGCGTTTTTCAGCCGCTTCCTCACGGATCACCAACATTGAATTCCCACTTGTCACTTGACACGTTTTTATGAACTGGACTTGCAGTGGACTAATATTTGTTTTATGATCACTACCCTCAGCGCTGCACTATTTTTATGTTATTCTGTTTAAGTATATATCGGTTGCTTAGAGTGCTTAGCCACTTTTAGGACCAGCGCTCACTGTTCTTTTCCTTTTTAGACCTCTCCAGCCCTGACCACGCCTGTGTTCCCACACATTTCTGGTCATACCCGGATCCCTGACAGGCAGTAGTTGACACCTTATTGCAAGCTGGGAAAAAGTCAACTATTTCGACCATCCATCGGGTATAGAAAGCCTTTCTCTGGCAACAAATTGGAATGCTTCAACTCTCTTGGTATCTAATGTTCTTAAATTCCTGCAAAACAGTTTCAAAAGCGGTCTGGTTTATAAGTAGTTTCAGATTCAAGTTTTAGTCCTCTCGGCCAAGGAAAGTAAAAGTTGGGCCTTTAACTCTTTGGTCATTCATTTTCTGAAGGCAGCAGTGAAGATTAAAACACTAGTGGGAATTTGTCGCTTAATTTGAATGCCTTGTTGGCACCACCATTTTACCATAACTTCGTGTTCCTTATTCCATGTGGCTCTGAGGCATATTTCTTGATGGCGATTGCTACAGTACCACAAGGAGAGTATCTGACATGTATGCCTTCTTAGCTAGAGAGCAATACTGCTGGATCCTCCAAAACACGGGTTATTCTGAAACAGATCCCAGATTTCTTCCAAAAAATTTCAACCTCATCCCATATAAGTTGGGAGTCCATACTTTCACCTTTTCTGGAAGATGGGTCAGATTAGATCTGGTTCATTAATTCTCAGAATATCTGAAATGCATGGAGGACATCCATGAACAAGAGTGCTTATACCTTTCATCAAGGTCCAAGGAAGGGCTTCGCTGTACTACCCAAGGTCATGTCTTCGTGGATTGTCAAAACCATTCAGATTGTCTACAAAGTCCTAGGCTTGCCACCACCTTTGGAAATGAGTGCTAATTCAATGAGAAGTATCTCAGTTTCATGGGCAGCATACGCTAAAGTGCCAGCAAAGGCAGTTTGCAAGGCAGCAAGCTAGGTCATGGCAAATGCATTTCTTTGCCACTACAGAATGGGTATGGCTTTTCCATCGGTGCAGTCTTTTTTGAGAGCTACAGTCATTGCAACAGCTGTCAGTAATAGAGGTTTATATGAAGCATCCAGTTTGTTTGTGTCTTTTTTCCCCTCCCTTTGTTTCTTTTGGCATTGATTGGTACATCCTGTGGTAGGCTGACATGGGGAGGTCCAGGAATAGGGAACATTTTATTCCATACTTACTGTAATTTTCCTTTCCTGGATCCTCCCCATTGCAGCTGGGGATTCCCACCCAGTCTCTGTCACGAGGAGCGGCATGTTGAACACTGAGTGAGGGGAGAAAGCTGCTCTTATAGGCTAGGAAAGAGGTTGTCCTGGAGGGGTCAGAGAGGGTGGAGCTGACCTGTGGTAGGCTGACATGCGGAGGATCCAGGAAAGGAAAATTATGGTAAGTATGGAATACAATATTCCCTAATAACATGCTTATGCATTTAAGAAGAAAAAAAAGACATTTTTAAATAGCGTGAAATTCAATAGCATTTATGGTGAAAATACAACTACATAACCACCTAACTATATAATTACAATATTATACACCTATAAATATAATCATAAAAATTTATTAAAAACTGAAAACCAGCAATATTATGGAACCTACTTGATTAATAAGTGCACCAATTGCCTAACCAGAAAGATAAACAATTATATTAAAATACAAAAGAATTTTAAAGAATTGTATGTATCTCAAGATCCTCATTTAGACAGCCAGGGAACAAATTATTTAGTTTATAAATCTAATAAGTCCCCTGGCCGCACAGCCTGAGGAACCTCTCAATTTCAGGGAGGCTTGCAGGTATGGAATAAATGGCAAACATTTTTAATTTAGAAATATTTGTGTTATGTTTTTGAGCAAAATGACGCAGCACACTATGGTCAAGCGATCCACTGGCATATTGTCTGCTGCAATTACCATTCCTTTTTGTAGTGTTTTTTAGTGCATCCAATGTACAGAAGTTTGCAGAGGCACACTAAACCATAAATCATATACTAAGCTGAACATGCGATAAATTGTTTTATGGGGTACACCAAGCCAGCAGTATCCTGGAAGGAAGATTGACTATGTGAAATTAACTGATGGGTCAGGCATAGAGGTCTCCTAAACTTGAATATGCTGACTCAGTTTTTAAAGGAAGGCCATGATGCAAATTTACTACTATTTGTGACAAACTTCTTAATTCTTACGATTATGTGTTTTTTTTAAACATGACCTGTGGGGCCTTAGGTAAAATAGGTGCCAATTTAGGGTAATGCTCCAGGATATACCAATATTTATTCAAGATATGTTTAATCCCTCTAAAACTATGATTGTAATTTGTAATAAACTGACATCCTTCAGTATATTGGGTATCACCTTCTTTTCTATGTCACTAACAAAATAGCTGTTGTAGGCCTGAGGGATTAACTCCTCAGGAAACCCTTTTTCTTTACACTTATAGATAAGAATGTTACTTTGTTCCTCATAGTCCTCTACCCTGCTACAATTCTTTTTTAGTGTACAAAACTGAACAGTAGGAATATTTTTCTTCCAGTTAGGATGGTGACAGGTACTGAAATGCAGATAGGAATACACCCCCCCCCCTTTGGCTTGAAATAATGCTTGGTAATAATCTTGCCTTGATCATGGGCAGGCTCTAAATCCAAAAACACCAAAGTTGAGGAATCCACTACATTTGTGAATTTGAGACTGTAAGGATTGTTGTTACAATGTTTAACAAATTCTGTCATTGTTTCCACGTCATCATCCCATATTATGATTATATCGTCTATGTGCCTACCATAAAAGACTAAATGTTTAACATGGGGATTGTTTTTCCATAGAAAGAGGTCCTCCCAATACCCCACAGTAAGATTTGCATAACATGGGGCATAATTAGCCCCCATAGCTGTGCCTTGTGTCTGTAAAAAAAAAAAAAAAACCTCGTCCAAGAAGGAAAAGTAATTGAGCTCAAGGCTAAACCTAGTGCACACCACAATGAAACCAGCCTGTTTATAACGCATATCTTTTTTGGCCAAAAAATATTGAGCTGCATGTAGTCCTATATTATACGGGATGGACATATACAATGAGCATGGCTAAAGTTGTGTTTGCACCATTAATTGACCATGTATTCAGACTATATTCCACTTTAAGGCTCTCCTTCAATCCTGATGGGGGTAGACAATTATCCATCCCTATAATCTTAGCTGTGTGGCTAAAGATAACCCTGTAAGTGTAAGTATTGTTGAGGATGGTGTGTTTTTCTTTGGTAATGCTTAGTTTCAAGACATTTACATGTTAGACATTTATTTCCACGTTTTTTTTCTCCCATATGGGTAGTTATCTATATAAGTAGTTTGTATAGCTTCTACATGTTTTGTAACGCGTTTTCTTAGTCAGGTCACACTCTCCTTATCTTGTATGAAAGTCCTGAGGAAACATGATCTCTCTAGATTATTGAACTTCGGAAATAAGAAAAAGGAATGTTTTTAATAACTTTGTATGTGTATGTGATTTTTATCATGTAATAAAAATGCTGATTTTATGAAATATGTTGTTGTTATCCCTGGTACCAGTAATGCCCCAATAAATGATTCTGTGTTTTGAATTTACAGTTGCAAGAAAAAGTATGTGAACCCCTTGGGATTACGTGGAGTTTTGCATGAATTGGGCATAAAATGTGCTCTGAACGTCATCTAAGTCACAACAATAGAAGAACACAGTCTGCTGAACATAATACTACACTAACATTAGATGTTGCCATGGTTTAATTGCACATAACATGTAAACATTCACAGTTCAGGGTGGAAAAAGTATGTGAGTCCCTAGCTTAATGACTTCTCCCAGAGCTAATTGGAGCCAGGAGTAAGCCAACCTTGACTCCAATCAGTGTGATGATATTGGATGTGTTGCTGACAGCTGTCCTGCCCTTAAAAAACACACACCTGTTTTGGATTTACTGGTTTCAAGAAGCACTGTCTGATGTGAACCATGCCTTGCAGAAAAGAGCTCTCAGAAGACCCACGATCAAGAATTGTTGACTTGCATGAAGCTGGAAAGGGTTGCAAAAGTATCTCCAAAAGCCTTGATGTTCATGTGTCCACCGTAAGACAGACTGTCTACAAATGGAGAAAGTTTAGCACTGTTGCTACTCTCCCTAGGCGTGGTCGTCCTGTAAAAACGACTGCAAGAGCACAGCGCAGAATGCTGCATGAGGTAAAGAAGAATCCCAGAGTGTCAGTTAAAAGACCTACAGAAATCTCTGGCACATGCTAACATTTTTGTTGACGCATCTACAATAAGGAAAACATTAAACAAGAATGGAGTACATGGGAGGACACCACGGAGGAAGCCATTGCTGTCCAAAAAAAATATTGCAGCACGTTTAAAGTTTGCAAAAGAGCACCTGGATGTTCCACAGCACTACTGGCAAAATATACTGTGGACAGATGAAACCAAGATTGAGTTGTTTCGGAAGAACACACAACACTATGTGTGGAGAAAAAAAGGCACAGCACACCAACATCAAAACCTCATCCCCACTGTAAAACATGGCGGAGGGAGCATCATGGTTTGGGGCAGCTTTGCTGCCTCAGGGCCTGGAAGGATTGTTGTCATTGATAGGAAAATGAATTCCAGAGTTTATCAGGACATTTTGCAGGAAAACGTACGACCATCTGTCCGCCAACTGAAGCTCCGCAGAGGATGGGTGATTCAACAGGACAATGACCCAAAGCATACAAGTAATTCAACAAAACAATGGCTGCAACAGCACAGAATACGCCTTCTGGAGTGGCCCAGTCAGAGTTCTGACCTCAACCTGATTGAAATGCTGTGGCATGACCTTAAGAGAGCGATTCACACCAGACATCCCAAGAATATTGCTACACTGAAACAGTTTTGTAAAGAGGAGTGGTCCAAAATTACTCCAGATCGTTGTGCAGGTCTGATCTGCAACTACAGGAAACGTTTGGTTTAGGTTATTGCTGCCAAAGGAGGGTCAACCAGTTATTAAGTCCAAAGGTTCACATACTTTTTCCTCCCTGCACTGTGAATGTTTACATGTTATGTGCAATTAAACCATGACAACATCTAATGTTTGTGTAGTATTATGTTCAGCAGACTGTTCTTCTATTGTTGTGACTTAGATGATGTTCAGAGCACATTTTATGCCCAATTCATGCAAAACTCCATGTAATCCCAAGGGGATCACATACTTTTTTTTGCAACTGTAGTTCTATTTTATATTGAAATGTAAACCTTCCAATGGATTTCAGATCTGATTTGTCTATTATTTCAACCACTCAATTCTAGCCTTTGCTGCTGGATAAAAAGCTATACGTCATAGCACTTAAGAGATTTTTTTTTCATCAAGTTACAATTAATCAAATAGTGGTGCTGCTGCTGCTTTATGTAAGAAAAAGAATAGTGTACAATTAAAAAAAAATATTATGCATACTAACTCTGTGATATCAGAATATTGTGTCAATGATGCTATTGTGGAAAATCATACTGTTCTGTAGCCCCATATATAGCTAACAAGGCAGGTTATCTATTTAGCATGCAATTTAAAGAATTCAGGGACCTCGCCACTGAACGGTATTTATTTATTGCATTGGTACTTGTCCCTCCTGTCAGTGTCCACCTCTCCATGCCCTTTGTTTGTCAACCCCTTTGCTATTAGCCACAAAATGGACAGAAAGAAGTCTCAGGAGACACCTCCCATTGACTTTAAAAGGGTTTGGATTTGCAGAATGTTCATATGAATCAAACCCAATCACATTTGCTTATCACTACTTTTCATTCCAAACACTCTTTTCTGTGTACAAGTCTGTCTTCTCTTCACTCTCTTAGTCCTATATTGGAATTTTTCTGATGTTGGCAACATGTTTTGGTGGAGTAGGAATGATATATATGGAGATTTAATTTAATGTTTGCAATGTAGTCTAAAATAATAATAGGGATACACTGAGAAGGAGGTAAACAAACACAAAATACTGTACATATAGTGGGTTACGGTTTAAGTAGAAAGCTATTGTTTTTATTATTTACAGTATAGCTGATTTCAGAATGTATGCAAAGGATCCTCAGTATGAGGTGAAATGGCAGACCAGGCACATAGAAGGAGAAAACATAGGCGCATTAAGCTTTCTGCAGCTGACCATGCCAGCACTGAAATACTGACCCTGTTCTAGAGGCAGCATTGCAGCGTTCAGTTGCAACAGTCTGTGTGTACAGACTGCTTCCTGAGTTACTGCTAAACTTTGAGGGCAACGCATTTCAGGATTTCTCTCCTTTTTTTAAGCCATGCTTATACTTTGGTTTCATAGTGAAATTTTAAAAAAATACAGGATCCAGGTGAATTTTTGTCCAAGTTCACCCAGGAAATTTCTATTTAATCATAATTCTTTGCATGACCTTTAAACAATGGCAAGAAAGCTTAGAAGGGCCAGTAATAAGGGGTTATGGATAAGTAATTTTCCTCTCTGTAAAAGGGGGGAGGGGGGAGGAGAGCAGCCAGTGTCTTGGACCTTTTGTTCGGGGGAGGATAAAAAAGGTATTATGGTCAGGTAACATGTCAATGTACTTTTACTTTTGTGCATTGCAGTGGTGGGGTCTCCCCCCCCCCCTCCTTGTTGACAGTTCTTTGTTTAACTCAAAAGTCCTTATTTGCACTATTTGTGTCAGCATCAACTTTGATTGCTAGCCCTATGGGCAATCACCTCTTTGCTGCTTTTTTTGGGGGCAGCTTTTTTCTTTAATTTTAGTTTGTGGTTGATTTGAGGACAGCTGGTGTCCCATCTGTAAGAAATAGCTTTTTTATTTATTTTGGCTGTGAGACTTTTCCTTTTACCAACTTGCCTACTGAGCACTTTTACCCCCTTCCTGCCCTGGCCAATTTTAAGCTTTGAGTGCTTTGAATGACAAAATGCATGGTCATGGAACACTGTACCCATATGACATTTTTATAATTTTTTCACATAAATAGAGCTTTCTTTAGGCTGCACTGTTGGGCACTGATGGGCACTTCTGGGGCTGCACTCAGGGCACTAATCACAGGTCTGTGACTAAAAGGCTGTTTGATTATTTTCATCTAATTTCCATGTATTTTGGTGTGCTGAAAACAAATAAAATATTGAAAAAAAACTCCTAGACGTCATGATTTGCCACAAAATGCAAAATTGTCTTCAAATTTATAAAAAAAATTTAAATTTTTGGTATTTTTTTATATTATGGGTTTTTAACCAAACTTAAAGTCCAAATTACTATTAATTAATTCACATAAGTGCATTTAAGATATAAAGTGCCAAATAAACCTTAAAGGGGTTGTCTGAGTTATGTAAAAAATATATAGCACTGTAAATCTGATGGTCAGCAATATATACATAAGCTAAGCAAGTTTTAGGGGAAAAAAAATCTATTTCCTCATTTCTCTAGTTCTCTTCTGACCCTTTGTTGCTATTTGCAGGTAAACAATCTCTGCCCCCCCCCCCCTGCAAAGGGGGTGAATACAAGTGCTGCTCTGAGTGACATGTCTGACTACTGGGATACTCAGCAGCATGCTGTATGTGTAAGCCTCAGCCCTGAGTCTGTGCTTCTAATGGTAGAAGGGGTTCATCTTTCCTGAAGAATCCAGTGGGTGGGATACCAAATACCCTTGTTTTCTGTGTCTATGGGACAGTCGAGACCGACAAAATCACTGGACCAAGAAGAGTTGGCAGCCGAGGGTGCTAACAGTCGGTGAAAAAAATGTCCTTTGAGAAACTTTGGTACCTTCCCATGAAGTTCTTCTACCACCTCTCCACATAAAATTGGGATTGATGAAGCAATTCGTAAAATCACTTCCAAGAGATGGAGAATGCTTCAAATATTTGGTCACCAAGTTTCCAGGCCTGTCAGAGGCAAAACTGAAGGAAGGTGTGTTCGTCGGACCAGACATTAGAAGGCTTATAGTTGATCAAGAGTTTGTCAATACCATGACGGATCCTCAAAAAGAAGGGTGGATTGCATTTAAAGTCATACAGAAATTTTTAGGCAATAACATGCTTCAGAGAGACATTCCAGATGCTACTCACAAGCGTAAATGCACCAAGAAGAGCCTCACAGGGAAGAATCGAGTTTAGTGTGTGTAGGTGAGCTCATTTCAGTTCAAAAAAGGCTTTTCATGAAAAAATTGTAATAAAACTTTAATTTTATAAGTTTATTTCCATTTATTTTGAGGTATTGCCTTATTTAACATAGTTACCTAAATTGGCAGGAAATCGTAATGTCCTATGACAAAATGGAGGTCATTTTCGGATTCACCAAAAAAACAAAGATTATGTGGAATAACCAAAACAGCTCTTGAAAAACATTTTTTTGCAGACCTGTGAATCAGTGCCCTGATTATCAGTGTAGATGTTTCCTTTCACAGTTGCCGGTTATCGGCAGTGCTTTTTTCATGCTTTTTTCATGCTGTGACAGCGTGGGGAAAGTACTGCCGATAACCAGCAAGTGTATTTACATGATGATCAGCTGTGACTGGACACAGCTGATCATGTGGTAAAAAGCTGTTGACCGCTGAGTGAGGGAGACAGCAGCGCTTATAGCCTAGAAAAGAGGTTGTCCTGGAGGGGTCAGAGAGGGCGGAGCTGATCCATTTTAGGCTGACATGGGGAGGATCCAGGAAAGGAAAATTACGGTAAGTATGGAATACAATTTTCCTTAATATGCTTATGCATAAAAAAAAAAAAAGACATTTGGAAGGGGTACATTTCCAGTTTCCAGGGGGTCTGCAATTCAGGCTTTGCACGGCTCCCAGGACCTTCTCGAAGGTGTTGTTGGCCATCATTGCTATATTGAGCCTCAGGAGTGTGCAGATATTCCATTATCTTGACAACGTTCTCCGTCAGAATCACTACTTCAAGAGCATGTGGGTGTCACCTGTGAAACACTTACGTTTCAGGTGGATGATCAGGTATCGAAAAAGTCAAATGCATCCTACACAGATCTTGGAATATCTGGGAGTCCAGTTGAATTCAGCCTTAGGTTGAGTTTTTCTTCCTCAGAGGAAGGTCCAAGATGTCCAGATTTTGACAAGACAGGTGATGCCCAGTTCTTACCTGAAGGCAAAATAATGCATGCAGTACTTAGGTCTCCTATCCTCCACGATTCTAGTGTTTCAGTGGGCCAGGTGGCAGAGATGAAGATTTCAGTTCAGCTTCCTCAGCCAGTAGGATCGCCACTTTTTGTTACAGAAGATTTATATTCTAGTCCTGATAGCTCAGTTGCTGATCTGGTGGATGGAGGCTCGCAACCTATTGGGAGGAATCCCTCTTGTCTTGCCAGAACCAATAATGGTAACAACAGATGCCAGCCTTCAGGGCTGGGGGGAGCCCACTGCCTGGACCATCGAATTTAAAGCAGATGGTGAGGTTTTTCTCTCAGAGTTCAAGCATATTAGAACTGGAAGCCATGTTATGCATTTTACTAGCGTTCTGGTCTCTATTGCAGGGGCAAGCAGCAAAAGTTCTATCAGACAACAAAACTACAGTTGCCTGTGTGGCTCATCAGGGAGGTAACAGGAGCTTGCCACTCCTCAGAATAGCTTGCCAAATTTTCCTATGGGTGGAACAGAATGTCAGTTCTCTAAAAGCTGTTTATCTTCCAGGGTCGGAGAACATATTAGCAGACTAACTGAGCTGGAAATTTGTGGGTCACAACAAAGGGTGTTCCAACCCCAAATATTTACAAAGGACCTTCAAGGCATGGGGAACCTCAGCTATAGACCTAATGCTGTTGAAGTGAACGTTCAACTTTTGACATACTTCTCCAGGTACTGGGATCCACAAGCCCTGGGCCAGGATGCCTTATCCAAACCATGGGATTTCCACCTAGATTACATATTTCCTCCAATTCCTTTAATCCTCAAAGTATTATTTAGGATTCAGTGCAAGGGAGTTTCTGCCATAGTGATCCTCCCCTTTTGGCCCAGAAGGCCATGGTTTCCTTTGGTGTGGAGGATGAAGGTCTGTCAACCAAGTCCACTACCTTCGTCTCTGGATCTTCTAATTCAGAACAGGGTGTTCCATCCGAACCCCGGCAGGATGAGGTTGATGGCTTGGAGATTGAAAGAAGATCGCTGCTCCAGTTAGAGTTATCTGACGAGGTAGTGGGCACCCTATTGCAGGCCCCAAAGAGATCTTCCAACTGCACCTACTGTCGAGTTTGGAAGGCTTTCCAGCCACAGTGGAGAATAGCTGGAACCCTGGGTCACCTGCAGTATCCAATATTTTGGAATTTCTGCAAAGGGGTCTGGAAAGTGGCTTACCTTACAAGTTTTGGCTCTGTTGGCCATGACTAACAGTAGATGGGCCTTCGATCCTTTAGTCATTCGCTTCTTAAAAGCAGTGGTAAAGATCAGGCCACCAGTAATGTCTGTTTTTCCTAAATGTGATTTAACTTGGTGTTGAAGGCACTGTTGCTTCCTCCCTTTGATCCAATTTCAACATGCTCTTTGCACCATCTAACTCTGAGGACTATATTCCTGACAGCTATTGCCTCCGCAAAGCGAGTGTCAGAGATGTGTGCTTTCTCATCAAAGGAGACGTATTGCTTGGTGCGTCAAGACAGAGTTGTCCTAAGACCTATGCCAAACTTTCTCCCTAAGGTTTCAACCTCATTTCATATGAATTGGGAGTTGATCCTTCCAGCTATTCCAGAAGATGCTCCAAAGGATGAATGGAGAAAGCTAGACCTAGTGGTTTCTCTGGCAAAATACCTGGATCGAACTAAGGAATTTCATAAGCAGGACAATCTTTTTGTTTTTTCTTTGGGTCCAAAAAAAGGTTTGATCATTCTCGAGCTTGCCTGTATTTTGCTTGCTGGACCTTTCACAAAGTGGACATTTGATAAGTGGAGCTAAAGGGCTAATCAGGATTATTAGGTAGGAAGATGGGTTACTGTAATGAAAGGGAGTGGTAGGGGCTCACAGGAAAGGAAGGCAGGCCCTGGGTTTGTGCACCCAAACAGATTTGCCAAGTTGGGTGAAGATGTGGGGGTGGTAAGCTCGGGGGTGGCAGCCCTGGATGTCACTGCTATCCCTAACAGCCGTGAAGGCAGACCATCTGGGAGGGGTGGTGAGGGTAGTGCAGGAAAGCCTAGACAGCTGGTGGTAGTAGGGGATTCTATAATCAGAAGGACTGATAGAATAGTTTGTCGCCAGAATTCCCTTAACCAAATGGTTTGCTGTCTCCCTGGTGCCAGGGTTCAGCATGTGGTGGACCGGGTTGATAAATTACTGTGAGGTTCTTCAACTTGCAGCCTAGTTCATTAAATTGATTCTTAAGGAGCCTCCACCTTCTATGTATTCTGTCATTGGTTCCAACATGGACCAAGACAACTGGGTCATGCCCAGCCCCTCCCAGTAATTTATCAACCCGGTCCACCACATGCTGAACCCTGGCACCAGGGAGACAGCAAACCATTTGGTTAAGGGAATTCTGGCGACAAACTATTCTATCAGTCCTTCTGATTATAGAATCCCCTACTACCACCAGCTGTCTAGGCTTTCCTGCACTACCCTCCAAGGAAGGACCTCTAAGGTGATATTCTCTGAAATATTACCTGTGCCATGAAAGGAAAGACGGGGAGATTAGACAACTCAATGCATGGCTGAAGACCTGGTGTAAGAGGGAAGGATTTGGGTTTCTAGAGAACTGGGCCAGCTTTTCATTGGGGTGCAGCCTATATGCTAAAGATAGTTTGCACCTAAATGGAAGGGAGTCTGCTGTGCTGGAGGAGAGGTTTATGGGAAGGCTGGAGAAGTAATTAACCCCTTGACGTCGATGTAACAGAAATATGCAGCCTCACAGAACTGGGATTTTTTCCGTGGGGCTGCATATTTGCGTACCTGTCTTTGTGCTGAGAGTGCGCCACACTGGGAACTCACAGCACAAAGACCAGGGTGTCACGGAGAGCCCCGTGTCCCGATTGTTAGAACTGGGACTCCAGATTATGGGTCACATGATAGCTGTGATAGCCTCTGATTGGCTATCACAGTGATCAGTCACTTTCCAGCCTGGCCCCCTTGTTTTTTTCTCTCTATGAATGGAGGAGAGAGATACGTTGTATCTCTCTAACTCCTGCCATAGAGGGAAAAAAATGTTTGTTTCAAAAAAAAAAAAAAAAAAAGATAAATAAATATTAAAAAAGAAAAGAAAAAATAAAGAAAAAATACCTAGATCATGGTTTGATCTAGTTTAGTGCCATGGTTAGTGTTAGGGTCAAAGGTCAGGACTTAAAAAAGCTGGTGTCAGTGTGTTTTAGATAAACAAGAAAAATGGGCATTACTGTTTCTGGGCTGTACTATGGGTACGAGTAACATGCACATATATGGGGTATCACTGCGATTATCAAGAGCTGGAAAATGTATTTTGGGTTGTTCTTTGGTGGTAGGATATGGTAGTAAAAAGAAACGCACAGCTAAATTTAACAAAAATTTTTTTTTTTACTATTTTGGGTCAGTTCTCCTTTGATAATAAAAAAAAAAACAGGAGATATCCATTACCATTTACCACCAAATGAAAGCCCAATTTGTCCTGAAAAAAACAAGGTATAATTCACCAGGATGTACAAAGTAGTTGTGATGATATGGATGGTTTTACTAACACATGTCAACATTGCAAAATTGTGCTTAGGCATTAAGATTTGTTTTACTAGGATCAAAGGGGGAGGGAGAATTTGATTATAATGGGATAGTTAGATCAGACAGGGGTCAGTAATTATTGGTGGGTGGAATGGGGAAAGATGGGGGGAGAGCTATTGCAGATGATAAGAAGGTTCCCATGTTACACACAACCAGTGGAATTGGTACCATTTGTATGAAAATAAAAAATATGCAAAATACGTGTTCACAAGGTGTCAATTAATTCAAGTGTTTGTTCACCAATGTCAGAAGTCTGCCAAGCAAAATAGGTGAGTTAGAAGCTTTGGTGCATAAAGAGAACTATGATTTAATTGGTATTGCTGAATCTTGGCTTCATTCTTTACATGACTGGGCCATTAATATTCCTGGCTATTTTCTCTTTTGGAGAGACAGGGTAAATAGGAAAGGTGGTGATGTATGTCTCTATGTGAAAAGTGATCTCAGCGTGAGTGTGAAAGAAGACCTAGTTGATGGAGAGTGTGAGGAGGCTGAAACATTATGGGTGGAACTGCACATGGGGGTGCGTACTACAAAGGTAATCATTGGAGTTTGTTATAGGCCTCCCAGTGTTATTGAGGAGGTGGAGACTCAGCTCCTTACATAGATCGAAAGGGCTGCAAGGGCTGGGACAGTGATAATAATGGGGGATTTTAACTACCCGGAAATTGACGGGGGAATGGTACAGCAGGAACAGTTAAAGGGCAAACATTTTTAAACCTACTACAGGACAATTTTATAGTACAGTTCATAGACGCCCCAACTAGGAATGATGCTCTCCTGGACCTGGTAATCTCAAACCATGCAGAGTTTATTACAATTGTCCATATAAAAGAATATCTGGGTTGCAGTGACCATAACATGATTTCATTTATTGTTAGCTGTAAACAGCAAACACATACGGGAAAAATATAAATGCTCAATTTTAAGAGAGCTAATTTTCCAAGGCTGAGAGCTGCTCTCCAAGACTTGGACTGGGAGGGAATATTGGCATCGATGGACACAACACAGAAATGGGAGTTCTTTAACAAGATTGTATGGGCAACAAGTTTAAAAGGCTAAACCTATGTGGCTTACAGCCAAAGTTAAAAAAGCTATAGATAATAAGAAAAGACCTTTTAATAAATATAAAAATGAAGTAACGCTGTCATCATTTAAACATTACAAATAATATAACAGAATATGCAAAAAGGAAATAAAGGCCGCAAAAATTGAAAAGGAACGACAGATAGCAAAAGATATCAGGATCAGCCCCCAAAAATTCTTCAAATATATTAATAGTAAAAAGATCCGGTCCGAGCATGTAGGCCCTTTACAAAATAATCTAGAGTGGGTAACAGGGAACAAAGAGAAGGCAAATTTATTAATTACCTTCTTCAGCTCTGTGTATACAAAGGAGGATGGGGAGCTCTTGCAATAATGGGCATGGTATTGTCACAGCTCCAGATGATCCACATTGGCTCACAATTGATATGATCCAAAAATATTTAGACAGAATAAAGGTGAATAAAGCACCTGGACCGCATGGCATACACCCATGGGTCCTTAAAGAATTGAGCTCTGTCATTTCAAAGCCATTGTTTCTCATTTTTAGGGACTCTTTAATGACTGGCATAGTACCACTGGATTGGCATAAGGCCAATGTGGTGCCATTATTGAAATAGGGTTCAAAATCTTTACCAAGTAATTATAGACCTATAAGTTTAACTTCTATAGTTGGTAAGATATTGGATAGTTTAATAAAAGACCACATAGATGAGTTATTGCTGGAAAAAATATTTTAATCAGCAGACCGCATGGATTCATGAAAGACAGAAGTTTTCAAACCAATCTGATTTCTTTTTATGAGGAGGTGAGCAAAACCTTGGACAGAGGGGTGGCGGTGGACATGGTATACTTGCATTTTGCAAAAGCGTTTGACACAGTTCCCCACACATGGTTAATGTGTAAGATAAAGGCTACAGGCTTGGAAAAATTAATATGCAAATGGACAGAAAACTGGCTAAAAGATTGTATTCAGAGAGTAGTGATTAATGATTCATACTCTGAATGGTCTAGGGTTGTCAGTGGTGTACCCCAAGGTTCAGTGTTGGGACCCTTACTTTTTAATATATTTATAAACAATATAGGGTCTGGGATTATAAATACCGTTTTAGTCTTTGCAGTTGACACCAAGCTGTGCAGTGGAATAACGTCCTTACAGGGTGTCTTCAACTTACAAGCCGACCTCAATACACTGTTTAATTGGGCAACTATGTGGCAAATGAGGTTTAATGTTGATAAATGTAAGGCTATGCACTTTGGGGCTAAGAATATGCATGCATCATACATACTAGCAATGCCAAGCTGCGGTTTCTAAAGTGAGCAAAATTCTCTCATGTATTAAAAGAGGTATAGACTACAGAGAGAGAGATATTATTTTACCCCTGTACACATCATTAGTAAGACTTCATCTGCAATATGCAGTTCAGTGGCAACCAAACTGACAAGAGGCATGAAGGAGCTCAGCTATGAGGAAAGATTAGAGGAATTGAGTTTATTCTCTCCTGAGAAGAGTAGATTAAGGGGGATATGATCAACATGTATAAATACATCAGTGGTTCATATAGTGAACTCGGTGTAGAGTTATTTACCTTGAGGTTATCACAGAGTACAAGGGGGCACACTGTACGACTGGAGGAAAAGAAATGTAATCTCCAAACACGGAAAGGTTTCTTCACAGTGAGAGCTGGGAAAATGTGGAATAGACTTCCTCAAGAGTTGGTTCTGGCCAGCTCAGTGGATTGCTTTAAATATGGCCTGGATTCTTTCTTAAATACACAGAATATAACTGGTTACTAACATTTATAGGTAAAGTTGATCCAGGGAATATCCAATTGCCTCTCGTGGGATCAAAAAGGAATTTTTTCCCCTGCAGGAGCAAATTAGATCATGCTTTGTTGGGGTTTTTTTGCCTTCCTCTGGATCAAGTGTGGGTGTAGGATTATAACTTTTTTTTTTAAATGGTTGAACTGGATGGACTTTTGTCTTTTTTCAGCTAGACTAATTATGTAACTATGTGACATGAGGAGGATGCAGGAAAGGAAATTTATGGTAAGAAAACAATTTATGTATGCATAAAGTGCAAACAGTGCTTAAATATAAACCATATGCAAATAGAAGTGCAAGTGCAGGTAGAAACTCAAAACCAGTTTATAACCTTTCCACCATATAAAAACTAAGAATAAGAAAAATTAATAATAGCGCCTATGGTCAAAATTATATAACTTACTAATAGTGTACCAGCTGCAAAAAATCACCATATATAAAGTGTACCAATAAATAAATAATTTGCGCTAGTAAATGTGTATAAATATATAAATATATATAAAGAAATCATCAAATCATAAGTCCAGAAAAAAATATATATATGCCAATACCACAAAAAAATATATATATATAAAAAAACTTTTAAGTGCAAAAAACTTTTGTGCAAAAAAAGTGTCTAAATATGAAAAATTTCACCAAAAAACCTTGATAATATAATGGCAGATCATCCATAAATATATCTTCAGAAACGGAAACTCTGCAACACACCAATCCTCATCGATCGAAATAACAGGATGAAAAACTTTGTAGTTAATCGAAAATCCACTTCTCCAATAGATAAAGGACCACCTTCAAACGTATCCATGGGGGGAAATGCCAAGCACTCGAGAGAAACAGAAAGACTTCATGGTGCAATATTATAAAAACCAATTCCTTTATTAGGTACTCATTGCACTTACTCAAGAGGTGTCCCAGCCGACACCAGCATCAACAGCATAACAGCAATCACATAAACGAGCCTGGCTACTCAGCACATGCGCAGTAGCTGGCAGCTAAAAACGTAATGACGTCACATCAATCAAGCTCCGCCCTACGCGTTTCGTCATCGACGTCCTCACGGAGCGGATAGATGTGAGACGTCTCAACCTCCTTAAATATTCACTCACAGGAAACAAACAGCTGACATCAATGGGGAATCAAGCAAAGCAAGCCGCCCCACAGATGACAGGAGTCCACAAAGGATATACAATGTATCCAATATATTTGCCATCACAAGCAAAAAAAACTTTAAAACAAGAGAACAAAAATAAAATAAAAAGAAATTTAAATAAAACACTAATGATAAATAAATTAAATAAATAAATAAATACATTAACGGGCCAGCACCCTCTAAGACTGTGTTTCAAAAAGGGAACTTAAAGGGCCAGTAACACTTTAAACACAAATAAAGGGGAACTCTAGTAATAATACAAAAATAATGCAAAAATTGTACAAAAAGCATACAATCTCCCATATATCATCTTTAAACAGTTGCCTATATAAAAATATACTTAAAATAACATAAAAATTAAAAATTAAAAATTTGTGAGAAAACAATTCAAATCTATATCGACATTTAACCCAAATGGTTGCAAGGAATTTAGTTCATAAATCCAAAACGTCTCTTTTTTGGAAATCTCATTAACCAAATCCGAGCCCCTCCAATGGGGTTTTACCATCTCGATCCCATAAAAGGTAAGTAAGCTCGGATCACAATTATGTACCAATTTGAAATGTTTGGATACACTATGTTTATCAAATCCTTTTACTATGTTTCTTATATGTTCGCCTATTCTTGTTTTTAAACATCTCCCAGTTCTCCCAATATATCTCAAATGACATGGACATTCTAAAACATAAATCACATGTGTAGAATTGCATGTAATCAGGGATTTAATATCATATTCTTTTTTGGAAAATGAGGAGCAGAATGACTTTCTTTTTTTATTATTACCAACTTTTACAGTCCTACAAACTTTACACTTCCTACAAGGAAAAAAACCATTTAAATTTGGAAACAGATCGAACTTTTTTGGGGGTTCGATGACATTGCGAGCCAGTTTCATCCTAAGAGACTTATTTTTCTTATAAATGAATTTAGGAGTTTTAGATAAGAATTTATTTAGTATATCATCTTTTAACAAAATGGGCCAATATTTTTTAAAAATTCGTTCAATATTTTTGTATTGCATATTATAGTTAGTAATAAAGGGTACATTATTTTCAAATCCCAAATGAGCCTTTCTATTTCCAAGAAACGTCTCCCTATCTTTAATACTAATCAAATTTCTCTCTTTAATCAAAAAGGTCTTATCATACTCTTTCAATTAACACCTCAGATTGATCGAAAAAATCTTTGTTAGCGCTACAATTTCTTTTTAATCTGGTAAACTGACTTTTTGGAGTGCTATATAACCAATTTGGATGATGTCCACTAGAAATAGGTATATAGCTGTTTTTGTCCACTTCCTTGAAGTAAGTTTTGGTACAAATTTGGCCATTATCTTTATATAGGACCAGATCCAAAAAATTAATTTGCTCAAAATCACTCATAACAGTGAATCTCAATCCATAGCGGTTCATATTAATATATTCCATAAAGGAATCGAGCTTTTCTCTGGATCCATCCCATACCATTATAATGTCATCAATATACCTCTTGTATAGCGCCATCTCTGGCCATTTATTGAAAATACTTTCTTCCTCCCATTTATCCATTACCAGATTTGCCACACTGGGAGCATACTTAGCTCCCATGGCAACACCCTTACATTGCTGAAAAAAAGTGTTGTTGTACCAAAAGAAATTGTTATTCATCGCAAATTCAAGTAATTCAACAACAAATTTCCTCTGCGATCTTTTCAGGAGTGATTTATGTTTAAGGGCCCATTTTACCGCATTAATTCCATCATTTTGATCGATGTTAGTATATAAAGATTCTACATCTGTAGTAACCAACATACAATTATCAACATTATGTAATTCTTTAAGGATGTTAATAAGATGTCCACCATCTCTCAGAAAAGCCCTATTTGTCATAACAATGTTTTTCAGAAAAGTATCAACATATTCACCAACTCTTGCAAATAAAGAATTTATCCCACTCACAATGGGTCTCCCCGGTGGGTTCTCCTTATTTTTGTGTATTTTTGGTAAATAGTATATAGTAGGTATTTTCGGATGTTTAATCAATAAATATTTTGCTTCTTTTTCAGTTAATACCCCCAACTCTTTTCCTTTGTTGATAATACACTTAAGTAGTAATTTAAGTTTCTTAGTGGGATTTTTTTGCAAAATTTTATATGTATCTTCAGATTGTAATAATCTCTCCATTTCTTTTTCATAGTCATTCTTATTTAAAACAACAATACTTCCCCCTTTATCAGCACTTTTTATTTTTAATTTTTATGTTATTTTAAGTATATTTTTATATAGGCAACTGTTTAAAGATGATATATGGGAGATTGTATGCTTTTTGTACAATTTTTGCATTATTTTTGTATTATTACTAGAGTTCCCCTTTATTTGTGTTTAAAGTGTTACTGGCCCTTTAAGTTCCCTTTTTGAAACACAGTCTTAGAGGGTGCTGGCCCGTTAATGTATTTATTTATTTATTTAATTTATTTATCATTAGTGTTTTATTTAAATTTCTTTTTATTTTATTTTTGTTCTCTTGTTTTAAAGTTTTTTTTGCTTGTGATGGCAAATATATTGGATAATTAACAGATATTTGTATGCCTTGCGAGCCAAATTATATCCACCCAATAACAACCTCCCAAGATCACCAAAAAATGGACACAAACTGTCCCAAATGTAAATAGGATCGCAAACACTCAACACACAACTACCTCTGTGTCCATAAAGTTAATAATTCATAATGTGTTGCGCTCCCGGTATTAATCTCTATTGTGTTAATATTTCTATTTACCCATGGTAAACATATATATAATCAAGTGATATACAAAAGTATAAGAAAATAAAATTATATATGGTGATGCAAAAAATTTTTTTATATTATCCACTAATATAAAAAATATGTAAATGTGAAAATAATATCCCCAAAGAAATACGTGATATGATGATGTGTACTTGAAAATAAATATATATAAATCAATATAACATCATGATTGGTGAATAATCAAAAAATGTGAAATATATAAAAAATAAAAATGAAATATATATATATATACTGTAAATAAATAAATAATTAATTTGTGGTAATAATGTCCTTTAAATTCAGTGACTTTGTGCTTGATTAAATCTTGACTTGGTGACTAATTCGTGACTCTCTTTGAATCCTTAATTAGTGAAGATGTATGCTCACCTCCTTATTAGCCTGCAATTAGGCTATACACACTTGTGGTTCACCTCCTATGGAACCTGCTTAGATGGAATTCCTCCTTTACAGATTGTGAAATGTGGATATCCGTTATCCTTAATTAGCCCATATGGGATTGATCACTCTTTCCGATACTCAAATTCCCTTATGCTTTCCTCTCCATGCGTTTCTCCATATGTGGGGACAAATTGCCAAACATAGTGTTTTATCCTTATAAAAAGATTTCTGCTTTATTGCTTCCAACAGGTACACTCACATATATAGTATGAGGTATAAGATAAATTGCGCAGCACGTGTAATCCGCCAGCCGTTGAGTCATGCACCCGCCGTCTGTCAAACAATCCGGCTTTCTCCAAGTGACATGCAGCCCCACCCCTACGCGTTACGCCACTGGTCACGTGGCTTCATCAGGGGGTTGTGATAGGTTAGTCACTCTTCCATTGCCGGCTTAAATAGCACAGCCGCGCCATTTTGTTGTCTATCCAACGGGAGCGGCCATGTTTTTGGGGGCACTTTCATAGCGGTAATATTATTGCCAATTGTTACATTTATTTCCTTACTGCTATGTCTACCCGGAGAGATACATAGTGACATGACTCTGCGGTTTAGCGGTATACAAACCAATCATTTTTGTATGCATCAGTATAACAATCCAATACCTAAAAAATGCATGTTATATTATGCATATAGATGTATGTGTATGACCACACACATCCATACATGTGAACACTATTTATTAAATGTAAAATGTATGTAACAATAAAAATATATACACAGAGAATACTGTATATATATAGATTAAAGAAGAAATAAAAATAAAATAAGAAAATGTCATATGAAGAATATTTTATACAAATACTCAAAATGTGTGTCTCCTATACAGCATAACTACAATCTACCATTCTTATAAACTATAAAAAATGTAAAATATGTATATATGGATATATAAAAAAATGAAAAATAAATAAATTATAAAAAATGAATAAAAAATAAAATAAAAATAAAAAATAAAAAATATAAAATGCACAGTACTACCACCTAGATGTAATTCTACTTCCCCACATGAGTAGGTGGGCACAGGTTATACCTTTAACCATAAACCAACAATTATATACTCTTCTATCACAATTGTTACCTATAATGAGGTGTTACTGACATATATATGTGTATCTGTGTGGCAAAGTGAGAGGTATGGCCGATATATTTCCCCATATTCATCACACAGGTACACATACTGAACCAGGTAGGGGAAAAGGAACCATATGTAATTAATACTCATGTATCATGCTAAAATCTACACATCACTAATGAAGCATGATAAATCGAATTCCTTATTTAACCCCCCTGGTGCTAAACTGCCCAACTCATAAATCCAAAATGACTCTTTTTTACTAATTTCTCGCACTAAGTTATCTCCCCTCCAATGTGGATTATGTTTGGTAATACCCCAAAATTCTACTTTCTCTGGGTCTTGATTATGGTACATTTTAAAATGTACTGATAGATGATGATATTTGTAGCCTATACTAATATTGTGTATATGTTCTTTCACACGTTCTTTAAGACATCTTTTTGTGCGTCCTATATATAAATAATTACATGGACATTTCAGGGCGTATACTACACCCTTACTATCACATGTAATAAATTGGTCGATCTCATATTGTTTCCCATTTTTGGGGTTAATAAATGATTGTCTACATCTTGGATTCACATGCGTTCTTTTACAGCTATAACATCGACCACATCTATAGAACCCTGTCTCATTGAAAAAACTCAAGGTACTAATAGATTTCCGGGGAGGTTCTAATACGTTTTTAACTACTCGATCTCGAACATTAGATGCCCTTTTATAAATAAACCGAGGTTTATCTTTAATAATGGATTTAAGGGTCTTATCTAATTTCAGTATATTCCAATGCTTAGATATAATTTTCTGTATATCTTTGTGTTGTTTATTATAAGGTAATATTATCGATATGTCTTGTTCATCTGCTTTTTGTTGTATTTTCTTTTCTAATAGTGTAGATCTATCTATAACTTCTATTCTCCTACTTTCTTCTAATATAATTTCTCTCTTATATCCTTTATCCACAAACCTTTGGGTCAATATTTTGCTCTGCTCTCTATAATCTTCTACATTGGTGCAATTCCGTCGCAATCTTAAGAACTGTCCTCTAGGGACATTCTTAATCCATGGTCTATGATGACAACTACTGACAGGAATATATGAGTTACGATCTGTTTTCTTAAAATAATTTGTTGTTATTAAGCCATCCCCTGTGTTTGTTAATTTGAGGTCTAGAAAATTTATCTCTTTTTTGTTAATATTCCAGCTTAATGTAATGTTTTTATTGTTCTGATTCAAATTCTGGTAATACTCAATCAATGATGGAACATCCCCTCTCCATAATAGTATGATATCATCAATAAATCGACCATATTGAACTATATTACTACTGATATCATTAAATATTACTTCCTCCTCCCATTTTGCCATATATAGGTTGGCGATACTGGGTGCGAAACGGGCACCCATCGCCACACCCCTTACTTGTAGGTAATACTCTCCTTTATACCAGAAATAATTATGTTTGAGAGAGAATTGTATGCATTTAATCAAGAATTTAATTTGTTTTTTACAAAGAGAGGAATATTTATTTAAAGCCCATAATGCTGCATCCAACGCTCCTGTGTGATCTATAATAGTATATAATGAGGAGACGTCTGCTGTACTAAGAATCAGGTCACTATTTACCTCAATTGTTTGTATGATATTAATAACATGTGTAGTATCTTTGATATGTGCTTTAGTTTTTTCTACCAGGGGTTGAAGGAATTGGTCTATGTACTGTCCTATCCTGGATGTTAGTCCATCTATACCATTGACTATTGGTCTCATGGGAGGATCCTTTAAGTCCTTATGTATTTTTGGTATAGAGTAGATAATTGGTATTTTACTCACTGATGGCACCAAATATTTCGCCTCTTTCTCATCTAAAATATCTTTTCTCTTTCCATATTCTATTATTTTATTTAACTCCTTTTTATATAACTTTGTAGGATTACTAGTCAATTTACAATATGTTTCTGTGTCTTCTAACATTTTACTCATAGATGTTTCATATGAATCTTTTGATAATATAACTATTCCTCCCCCCTTATCGGCCGGTCTTATCACTATGTTGTCTCTGTCTTTCAAGGACTTGATGCCTTTGTTAATGTCAGATTCTCCTTTAAACGTTTTGATCTGTAATGTTTCTATATCTTCCATTACTAATTTTTAAAAACTATTAATATATATATTATCTTGATTTTTTGGATTAAATGTAGATTTATTTCTCAACGTGCTATGTTGTGTGTTACTAATATTCTGGCTACTAGTTTTAATCGGATTTTGTATAAAGTACTTTTTTAAATTTAATTTTCTCACAAATTTTTGCACACTAACATAAGTTTCAAATTTGTTCAATTTGTTAGTTGGTGCAAACTTTAAGCCTCTATCTAGTACTTTAATCTCTTCTATGGTTAAAGGTATTCCACTTAGATTATAGATGCCCTGACCTATGGATCTCTTCTCCTTTTCTTGTTTCCTGTTTCTTCCTCCTCTCTTTCCCCTCTTTCTGATCTTTCTGTGTTGTGTGTGGGATTGTGATCCCATCCTAAAAAAGGGTTAGGAATGGGGTTCTCCTGTTGTATCTGCTCCAAAGGTGAATAACTATTGTGAGTAGGTACATTGTATACATGGTTGGGTGGTGGAGGATAACTTTGTTGTTTATAACCTGGGGATCTATAATAATTGGGTCTGTAACCCTGTGTGTGCCTAGGTGGGTGACCATAAGGTCTTCTGTAACCTCCCCCTCTGTATCCTTGATTGTAATATGGTTTGAAACCTGGGTGAGGGGGTCGATAAGAATCTCTATTTTGAGGTGGGTACTGATCATATTATGAATTATAACACACAACTACCTCTGTGTCCCATGGTAAACATATATATAATCAAGTGATATACAAAAATATAAGAAAATAAAATTATATATGGTGATGCAAAAAATATTTTTATATTATCCACTAATATAAAAAATATGTAAATGTGAAAATAATATCCCCAAAGAAATACGTGATATGATGATGTGTACTTGAAAATAAATATATATAAATCAATATAACATCATGATTGGTGAATAATCAAAAAATGTGAAATATATAAAAAATAAAAATGAAATATATATATATATATACTGTAAATAAATAATGAGAAATAAATCTACATTTAATCCAAAAAATCAAGATAATATATATATTAATAGTTTTTAAAAATTAGTAATGGAAGATATAGAAACATTACAGATCAAAACGTTTAAAGGAGAATCTGACATTAACAAAGGCATCAAGTCCTTGAAAGACAGAGACAACATAGTGATAAGACCGGCCGATAAGGGGGGAGGAATAGTTATATTATCAAAAGATTCATATGAAACATCTATGAGTAAAATGTTAGAAGACACAGAAACATATTGTAAATTGACTAGTAATCCTACAAAGTTATATAAAAAGGAGTTAAATAAAATAATAGAATATGGAAAGAGAAAAGATATTTTAGATGAGAAAGAGGCGAAATATTTGGTGCCATCAGTGAGTAAAATACCAATTATCTACTCTATACCAAAAATACATAAGGACTTAAAGGATCCTCCCATGAGACCAATAGTCAATGGTATAGATGGACTAACATCCAGGATAGGACAGTACATAGACCAATTCCTTCAACCCCTGGTAGAAAAAACTAAAGCACATATCAAAGATACTACACATGTTATTAATATCATACAAACAATTGAGGTAAATAGTGACCTGATTCTTAGTACAGCAGACGTCTCCTCATTATATACTATTATAGATCACACAGGAGCGTTGGATGCAGCATTATGGGCTTTAAATAAATATTCCTCTCTTTGTAAAAAACAAATTAAATTCTTGATTAAATGCATACAATTCTCTCTCAAACATAATTATTTCTGGTATAAAGGAGAGTATTACCTACAAGTAAGGGGTGTGGCGATGGGTGCCCGTTTCGCACCCAGTATCGCCAACCTATATATGGCAAAATGGGAGGAGGAAGTAATATTTAATGATATCAGTAGTAATATAGTTCAATATGGTCGATTTATTGATGATATCATACTATTATGGAGAGGGGATGTTCCATCATTGATTGAGTATTACCAGAATTTGAATCAGAACAATAAAAACATTACATTAAGCTGGAATATTAACAAAAAAGAGATAAATTTTCTAGACCTCAAATTAACAAACACAGGGGATGGCTTAATAACAACAAATTATTTTAAGAAAACAGATCGTAACTCATATATTCCTGTCAGTAGTTGTCATCATAGACCATGGATTAAGAATGTCCCTAGAGGACAGTTCTTAAGATTGCGACGGAATTGCACCAATGTAGAAGATTATAGAGAGCAGAGCAAAATATTGACCCAAAGGTTTGTGGATAAAGGATATAAGAGAGAAATTATATTAGAAGAAAGTAGGAGAATAGAAGTTATAGATAGATCTACACTATTAGAAAAGAAAATACAACAAAAAGCAGATGAACAAGACATATCGATAATATTACCTTATAATAAACAACACAAAGATATACAGAAAATTATATCTAAGCATTGGAATATACTGAAATTAGATAAGACCCTTAAATCCATTATTAAAGATAAACCTCGGTTTATTTATAAAAGGGCATCTAATGTTCGAGATCGAGTAGTTAAAAACGTATTAGAACCTCCCCGGAAATCTATTAGTACCTTGAGTTTTTTCAATGAGACAGGGTTCTATAGATGTGGTCGATGTTATAGCTGTAAAAGAACGCATGTGAATCCAAGATGTAGACAATCATTTATTAACCCCAAAAATGGGAAACAATATGAGATCGACCAATTTATTACATGTGATAGTAAGGGTGTAGTATACGCCCTGAAATGTCCATGTAATTATTTATATATAGGACGCACAAAAAGATGTCTTAAAGAACGTGTGAAAGAACATATACACAATATTAGTATAGGCTACAAATATCATCATCTATCAGTACATTTTAAAATGTACCATAATCAAGACCCAGAGAAAGTAGAATTTTGGGGTATTACCAAACATAATCCACATTGGAGGGGAGATAACTTAGTGCGAGAAATTAGTAAAAAAGAGTCATTTTGGATTTATGAGTTGGGCAGTTTAGCACCAGGGGGGTTAAATAAGGAATTCGATTTATCATGCTTCATTAGTGATGTGTAGATTTTAGCATGATACATGAGTATTAATTACATATGGTTCCTTTTCCCCTACCTGGTTCAGTATGTGTACCTGTGTGATGAATATGGGGAAATATATCGGCCATACCTCTCACTTTGCCACACAGATACACATATATATGTCAGTAACACCTCATTATAGGTAACAATTGTGATAGAAGAGTATATAATTGTTGGTTTATGGTTAAAGGTATAACCTGTGCCCACCTACTCATGTGGGGAAGTAGAATTACATCTAGGTGGTAGTACTGTGCATTTTATATTTTTTATTTTTTATTTTTATTTTATTTTTTATTCATTTTTTATAATTTATTTATTTTTCATTTTTTTATATATCCATATATACATATTTTACATTTTTTATAGTTTATAAGAATGGTAGATTGTAGTTATGCTGTATAGGAGACACACATTTTGAGTATTTGTATAAAATATTCTTCATATGACATTTTCTTATTTTATTTTTATTTCTTCTTTAATCTATATATATACAGTATTCTCTGTGTATATATTTTTATTGTTACATACATTTTACATTTAATAAATAGTGTTCACATGTATGGATGTGTGTGGTCATACACATACATCTATATGCATAATATAACATGCATTTTTTAGGTATTGGATTGTTATACTGATGCATACAAAAATGATTGGTTTGTATACCGCTAAACCGCAGAGTCATGTCACTATGTATCTCTCCGGGTAGACATAGCAGTAAGGAAATAAATGTAACAATTGGCAATAATATTACCGCTATGAAAGTGCCCCCAAAAACATGGCCGCTCCCGTTGGATAGACAACAAAATGGCGCGGCTGTGCTATTTAAGCCGGCAATGGAAGAGTGACTAACCTATCACAACCCCCTGATGAAGCCACGTGACCAGTGGCGTAACGCGTAGGGGTGGGGCTGCATGTCACTTGGAGAAAGCCGGATTGTTTGACAGACGGCGGGTGCATGACTCAACGGCTGGCGGATTACACGTGCTGCGCAATTTATCTTATACCTCATACTATATATGTGAGTGTACCTGTTGGAAGCAATAAAGCAGAAATCTTTTTATAAGGATAAAACACTATGTTTGGCAATTTGTCCCCACATATGGAGAAACGCATGGAGAGGAAAGCATAAGGGAATTTGAGTATCGGAAAGAGTGATCAATCCCATATGGGCTAATTAAGGATAACGGATATCCACATTTCACAATCTGTAAAGGAGGAATTCCATCTAAGCAGGTTCCATAGGAGGTGAACCACAAGTGTGTATAGCCTAATTGCAGGCTAATAAGGAGGTGAGCATACATCTTCACTAATTAAGGATTCAAAGAGAGTCACGAATTAGTCACCAAGTCAAGATTTAATCAAGCACAAAGTCACTGAATTTAAAGGACATTATTACCACAAATTAATTATTTATTTATTTACAGTATATATATATATATTTCATTTTTATTTTTTATATATTTCACATTTTTTGATTATTCACCAATCATGATGTTATATTGATTTATATATATTTATTTTCAAGTACACATCATCATATCACGTATTTCTTTGGGGATATTATTTTCACATTTACATATTTTTTATATTAGTGGATAATATAAAAAAATTTTTTGCATCACCATATATAATTTTATTTTCTTATACTTTTGTATATCACTTGATTATATATATGTTTACCATGGGTAAATAGAAATATTAACACAATAGAGATTAATACCGGGAGCGCAACACATTATGAATTATTAAATATATTGGATACATTGTATATCCTTTGTGGACTCCTGTCATCTGTGGGGCGGCTTGCTTTGCTTGATTCCCCATTGATGTCAGCTGTTTATTTCCTGTGAGTGAATATTTAAGGAGGTTGAGACGTCTCACATCTATCCGCTCCGTGAGGACGTCGATGACGAAACGCGTAGGGCGGAGCTTGATTGATGTGACGTCATTACGTTTTTGGCTGCCAGCTACTGCGCATGTGCTGAGTAGCCAGGCTCGTTTATGTGATTGCTGTTATGCTGTTGATGCTGGTGTCGGCTGGGACACCTCTTGAGTAAGTGCAATGAGTACCTAATAAAGGAATTGGTTTTTATAATATTGCACCATGAAGTCTTTCTGTTTCTCTCGAGTGCTTGGCATTTCCCCCCATGGATACGTTTGAAGGTGGTCCTTTATCTATTGGAGAAGTGGATTTTCGATTAACTACAAAGTTTTTCATCCTGTTATTTCGATCGATGAGGATTGGTGTGTTGCAGAGTTTCCGTTTCTGAAGATATATTTATGGATGATCTGCCATTATATTATCAAGGTTTTTTGGTGAAATTTTTCATATTTAGACACTTTTTTTGCACAAAAGTTTTTTGCACTTAAAAGTTTTTTTATATATATATATTTTTTTGTGGTATTGGCATATATATATATTTTTTTCTGGACTTATGATTTGATGATTTCTTTATATATATTTATATATTTATACACATTTACTAGCGCAAATTATTTATTTATATAAAAACTAAGGTGGAAATTTTATGAGCTGGTTTTGAGTTGCTCACTGCACTGCTTTAAGTAATTTTGTATTTTGATATATTTTGTATCACAATTGTAGGTTGGCAGCTTTATTCTATATATTTGTAGAAGATTGGGCCTAGTTGAGATTCTTTTTTGTTTTTAATGTTTTTATTTCATGCAATAAAAGAGGACGTAATATTAAAAAGTCTGTATTTCTAGCAATTAATTATGATTTGAAGTTTGCTTGTAGCATACAGAATGTGAGATATTAGTCTAAAGAGTTATACTGTTGTGTAGTCTTATAAAGGATAGCATAGAAAAGGAAGGTAATGGGGCAAAACATACAAAAAGGTACATTATCAGCATTGTGGCCTCCTACTATTGTTTGCATTATGCATTAAAACTTTAACATTATTTTTTATTTGCTGTATTTATTTAGTGTGAACACAATACATTACATGCCACTTTATAAAGTACATAGAAACCATTTCCTTCTGTCTCTGTCTTATGAAACAAATTAAAATATGTATTCAGCCCAGAGGCATATTACAAATGAGGTTCAAAAACCCCAAGCAAAATCCCAGGTAGAAGTAATTGATGGTAATAATTAAGGAGTGACTTAGGACTGTAAAGGTGCCAACATAATGTTGGGGTGAACAGTGGGTATACAGGACTTCTGAGGCTCAGATGTTTACAAATAAACACAAGTAAATATAAAATTACTACACCAATAATACAAACACTTATTTGGCTGATTGTACAACAATAACTCATCTGTCGCATCTACATTATTACATGCAAGGTATGCATATAGTAGTGTCCAAGAAGATATTCAAGGCTAACGCATTTCAAAAAAGTTTTCATCAGGGGTAAGAGGACATTCATATATTGGGAAGCACAGTGGCTAAATGGTTAGCACTTCCACCTGGCAGTACTAGGGTAGTTTGTTTGAATCCCAGCTATGGCCCCTCCTGCCTGGAGTTTGCATGTTCTCCCTGTGCCTGCGTGGGTTTCCTCCGGGTACTCCGGTTTCCTCCTACACTCCAAAGACATGCTGGTAGGTTGGATTGGATCCTGTCTAAATTGGCCCTAGTATGTGTATGTATGAATGTGAGTTAGGGACCTTAGATTGTACGCCCTTTGAGGGTGAGGGACTGATGTGAATGTACAATATATATGTAAAGCGCTGCGTAAATTGACGGCGCTATATAAGTAACTGTAATAAATAAATAAATAATATATAGTACTTATCAGCCAGCAGTAAATAAAACCAAACCAGCCTATGGACCCAGAGAAAGCTCAGAGAAATGAACAAGAGCTGGACCATGCCCAGGGGACATACACATATGGGTACAGCTTTGCATGAGTGAAAGAGATGACCCAGAGAGCCAACCATCAGCACCAGCCCCACTGCAAACAATATATGAAAGTCATCTTTGCCTGACAAAGGTATTTTCGTAATGTGATGGACTTGAGTATCTTCTTGAACAAGTCTAACGGACACTACTATGTGTATAATTTGCATGTAAGGAGGTGGATTGTCAAATAAGGAGTTATTGTAGTACAATCAGACAAAGAATTGCTTTTTATGCTTTTAATGGAACAAAAAAAATATCAAATTCATGTTTGTGTGTAAACATCAGTGCCTCAAAACTGCAGTTTACCCACTTTTCACTGTAAAATCCCAGGTACCGACATTTGGGAATGAAGTTAACATGAAGCAGCATAGCACAACTCTTACCAAAAAGAGCCTTACTACTTGAAAAAGCAACCAGCTGCAGACAAGAACAAGGCTGATATAATTAGCAAGTGAATTAATATTGTGGGGGACAAGCTAATTTCTAGGAATTTTAAGTGCTTCTAACAAACAAAAAGACTTTTTCCCAGTCCTTTTTTTCTAATAGTGCTGTTGAAAGGATTCAGGATTTTCCCTTTGTAAATTTGAATAAGGAAAAAAGGCTCATATGACCTTGTACACTGAAAGTGCAATTTATACGCCTGGACGCCCAGCCACAGAAAAACTTGAGAAGGGTAGAAAGACACCCAGCCACATAACAGCCAAAAAGGAGGGGCAGGGAATAGATTGCAATGGGATACACAAGTGGGGCTCTAATTTAAATGGTAATTGCCAAACCATGGCCAGCTTTAGCTTACCGTGCCAAGACAGCACACACACACAAAAAAAAAAAAAAAATCACGTGTTGTGATATTGTTAAAATGCTGACTATGACATTTCCTTTCTACTCTCTTAATGCTACAATATAACATTCTTGTTATTATTAGCAGGGAATTTTAACAGCCTTGCATGAGCAGCAATTATGTTCCACATACACAAAACAATAGTCTCACTTCGCAAATAAATCATTCGGCTCTCTTACTTTCCAGCTCTGAACTGACTGGATTTCATGGTCTGGTAATTCTGTGTGACCCCTGTTGCACTGCTGTTCCTAAACAGCAAAGATACATTTAAAATTTGTCTTACTTATTTTGTGTTTAAAGGTAAAGCCTTCTGCCTCTTACATTGATTAAATTCCTTTCCAGTAAAGAAAAGATTGCCATATGTCTGGGTTTGTACCAAAGACCTCTAGTAATGTTTAACTAGTTTCTTAGAATAAATTCTACACCTTATGAAGGGATATTTGTTGTGTAATGAAAAACAACCATGAAAGAAAATATGTGGACTTCTACTGTTGATCTCCCAAAAATGCTAATTGCCTTGCAGTTTTGCAGATCTTCTAGCTTTAATTGGTATTTAGTCCCTCACACAAAATACATTCACAGCAAGTGAAGTCAAAGTAAAGTCAGAGCTGTAAATTTGTCTCAAAATAGTGAATCATAATTCATTAAAGTGTATGTTACCCTAAATATTTTTTTCAATGTGTGTGTTCACGTATGTGTGTTTTATAAAGCATAGTCTCTATCAATTTTGTGTTCTTCTTCCATCTGAAAGACCTGGTTTTTCCTGACAGTCACCTCTTTTCCTTGTTCTGACACTGGCAACCCAAAGATTTCAAGCCGATATGTGCTTGAGCGGTCAGTTTTCATCCTTTTACTGGTCATTCAGGGATACAGGACACTGTGCATACACACAACATGCCTGAATTGGGCAATATTTTCATCAACCATGCCCCCCGACCAATCACAGCCTGCCTCTGGTACACACCCCCTCCCACTCACAGCATACCTCTTGAGCACAACAAGGTACAAAATATATCCTACTATTTCCCTCCCCCCCCCAAACACTTACGTGAGCCTGTCAGGAACCCAACATTGTGCCCGGCTGCATTCTTCTCTCCCCTCTCTTACTGTTTTACACAGGTACTAGGGCAGCAGCAGGAGCCATTGGTTCTTGCTGCTGTAAATCAAATGCTGTGAGTAGGGACCAGGGGCGGGTCCAGCCACACTGTGTGTCTAGTGTCTATTGACTACGCATACACAGCTCAGGAACGAGCATGCACATGCATCTCCACAGCAAATGGTTTGCTATGGGGGCACACAAAAATTAGGAGGAGCTAAGAGAGCCAGCGGGGGGGGGGGTGAGAAGAGGAGGTTTGGTACTTTTCTTCCTATAGTAGCTGAGTCTTCCAAGGAAGCTGCATATTATTGGGCTCCTGCCAGGCTGCCTGCATGCCATTCTTGACAGTGGAGGGTCTTGTACCCGACTCCAGAACCCTTGCCCAGCTATTTATGCCTTATAAGGTGTGGTCTCACTGAGCTGCTGAAGGAGGAATACAGATAAACTCATCTTCCCTGGGCATGTCCAGGAAACCAAGGAATTGTGGGAAAAGCATTAAAGCATCTGTGTGTGGCGAGTGAATGGGCACTAGACACTACAAGAATAATTGCAAAGAACCTAGTTTTTGATCTGCATAGAAAAATTCTAAGGGCCCATTCAAATGTAATTGTTGCGGTAACTCACAGTAAACATGTTTTTATATGTGTGACTTTGCATTAAACTGTGGTGCAGTGCAGAGGCATAAATAGAACCTTCAAGGCCCCAGCACAAGAAAGTATGAAGGGCCCCCTGACCCCTCTGTGCCCAGTGCCCTCCCTGCTGATCCTTGGAAAGACATAAAAAAGAAAGGGCACACACGCCTAGCACATCCAAGTGGCAGGCAGACTGAACCATCTGAAAGTACCAGCTATTTAGAGGGTTAGAGTTCTAGGATACACCAGCCCAGCTCTGAAGAATGGGAATAGGTCCCCAAAACCTGCCACCTAATTCTACTGTCAGTCTCTATTTGAAGGTGGAGAGCGGTCCACACTGTGTGCTTAATGCAATACATGCTTTTAGCTCACTTTAGTTTGTGAGTATAACCTTTGTTATTTCTATCTTTTAATAAAGTGTTTGAAGATAATGGCATGTGTGCCCTGTTTTATGTCTTTCCTAGTGTTGGATCTCCCTGGTTTGAGGAGGACTGCACCACCTTAATTTTTAAAATTTTCTGTTGTGGCTACCAAAGGGATCCAAGATCATTGACCTAGGTTATGAGTGCCCTTATCTACTTCAGAGCTTCAAGGTGTCATGTTTTCTCTTCCTTTGTCTTCACTGATCCCAGGCCCTTTACTCCTGTTGCAGGGCCCAAGTGGGACCATTTCATATGTTCTGCAGTGAGCCCCCTTCCTGCCATCTTGTGTCCCCCCCACAGTGATGGGAGACCAGGGCCCATTCGCAAGTGCGACCTTTGTGACCCTGGCAGTTCCACCACTGGTGTCAGAAGCTGAGAGGGCTTTGGTGAGATATCAGGGGTCTAAACAGACCTCTTAAGTTCCACTTTTGGGACAGAGAAGAGAGATTGAGGACAAAGCCCTCAATCTCCATCTCTGCAGCACAGAATGAATTGGCAGGAATAGCTCTGTACAAAGGCTCCTGTTCATTCACAAACTGAAGCATAGTAAACACAGTTTACACAGATCAGTACAGATCACTGACTCTGTCCATTCAGAGAAGTAAGGGACCCGTAAATTACATATTCACCACACCTTTCATTGCTCTCCACACTGAAAGCATCCCCTGCAGTTGCCATCAGTAGAGGGTAGGGGGCCAGGAGAGTACACAGGGACACAGGGCGGGAAGACCAGGATAGGAGGGGTGGAGGGTGGCAGCATATACAGGAACTGATCCCCTCCATTTTTCTCTTGCATGAATGCCTGTGGGAGGGAGAAGGGGAGAAGCTGGCTGTCAGCAGCTGCAGGAAGAAAATGGAGAGCATTGGTTCTTCTATATGCCACCCCTCCTATCCAGGTGTACAGGGGGGCTGCACAGGCCCCCTGGAGTATAGGGTCAGGTTACAATTGCTACCCCTGTAGTTACACCCATGGTGCACTGTGTTATGGGAACATTATTTTTGCATGACACACAACGCATTACTGAAGCAGCAAACACACTAACACTGCATTAAAGAGTCAGTTTGTCAGGGTCCTGTCCACCACAGAAGTTCTGGAAGATCTGGCCAGTATTCTGCATGGCCGCAGAAGGACACATCAGCCTCAGTTTGGTGCCAGACGGGCTTTATAAGGAGGCTCATCACTTCCTCAAGTTGCTGGATGATCTCTAGCTCCCCGTGCCCTGTTCCTGTGACTTTGACCCGTGATTTCCTGTTACTGGCTCAGCTTGCTCCTGGGCCTGTCTACTCTGCCTTACCCCTGATCTGACCTCGGCCTGGCTTATGGATACTCGCTCTCTCTTGCTCCCCTGTGTATGACCTCGGCTATCCCATCTGACTACATCTGCTCTGATTCCCACCTGGTACCTGACCTTGGCTTGAACCGTCTACCCAGTAAACATCTAAATACCGGAAGGGCTTGCATAACACACACAGGCACCTCCTGTCTGCAGACCTATCTCTGTGCTTCTGAGTGGACCACCAACCAGCACTCCTACAAGCAACCTGTGCAACTTTGGGCCTGACTCCCACTGTCTCACTCTCAGGGGAGTCCAGAACTTAGCCACAAGGGAAGCCCTCTCTCCATTGGCCTCCATCACCAGGTACGTGATAGTATCATCCAGCCACTATGTCCGAGGCCAAGAGAGGCGCTTCCACACTAGAGGCCCTGTGCCAACAGATGACGGCACTTACCCAAGCAGTGAAGGATTTACAGCAAGGATATTTCCAGCTAGAAGGGCGTCTTCACTCCCTCTCTACTTCCACGGACCAAGATCCCTCCACCAGTTCCAACCCAGTAGCCGCACCTGCCAGTCAGTTTCCTGCCACTACTCCTGCTATCGTGTTACCACCTCCGGAACCCAGAGTTCCTACTCCGAAACGTTTTCTCGGGGATCGACGTAAGTTCAGAGCTTTCAAGAATACCTGTGAATTATATTTTGCTCTGCAACCCAAAACCTTTTCTCTGGAAGCGGTCAAGGTCAGGTTCATCATCTCCCTCTTGTCTGAAGAACCTCAGTCTTGGGTACATAGTCTTCTGGAACAAAAGAGCCCAGCACTCAATTCAGTGAGTGAATTCTTTGAAGCCATGGCTGCCCACTACAACGATCCCCAGAGGACCTTCACTGCTGAGTCCATCCTCCATGCCCTCCTACAAGGTCGGTGGCCTGTGGAGGACTACATAGTGGAGTTCCGTAAATGGTCTGCAGACACCGGTTGGAACAATGCAGCATTGAAGTACCAGGTCCGCCTAGGCCTGTCCGAGTCCCTCAAGGATGAGTTAGCTAGGGTGCAAGCTCCCTCCTCCTTGGAGAACCTTATCCTGCTCGCTACTCGGTTGGATCGGCGTCTATGGGAAAGAAGCGTGTACTCAGACCTTTCGATCCACTTGGGTTCTGCCAAAAGTTCCAGGGCCAACGGCTCCTGCCCTTGCTCCGCAACCCATCAACAATTCGGAGGTAGAACCTATGCAAATCGGCCTTCTCCGACCTGCCCTGACTCCAGAAGTAAGGCTGCGCAGACAGCAAGGCAACCTCTGTCTTTACTGTGGGGCCAAGGGCCACATCCAGCGTAATTGCCCAGTACGCCCAAGTAAGTTCAGCCAGCCCCATCCTTCGTACCTTCAGCTATCCGGGACTTTAACCGCCCATGTCATTCTCCCCATGTCATTGCAGGTGGCTGGAAGGGACGTCAACTTGTGGGCAGTGATTGACTCGGGAGCTTGTAGCTGTTTCTTAGACATACAATTGGCCAAGGGCTTACACATCCCTCTTCTGCCTAAGAAACAGAGACTTGACGTCCTACTTGCGGATGGCACTACTCAGAGTTCCGGACCTGTTACCCAGGAAACCATTCCTATTCTTGCAACCACCGACTCTGGCCATCAGGAGTTTATTCGTTTTGACGTGATCAGATCCCCCATGTTTCCAACCATCCTAGGAATACCCTGGTTGCAAGCCCACAACCCACAGATCAATTCGCCCAAGAAGGAAATCATCTTTTCTTCAGAATATTGTCTACAACACTGTGGTGCCCCTACACCCACCAATTCTTCTGTATGTCTCTCAGTCCAACCTTCACCAGAGGCCATTAAATCAGTTCCCTCTATCTACCATGACTTCCTCAATGTGTTTGATAAAAAAAGGCCTTATCATCGGTCTTACGATTGCCCAATTGAGTTACTCCCAGGAGAAGAAATACCATTTGGGCGAATTTTCCCATTATCCAAGCTTGAACTGGAAGCCCTCCAGCACTATCTAGAAGAAAATATCGCTAAAGGATTCATCCGCCCCTCTTCCTCTCCTGCCGGGGCTGGTGTTTTCTTTGTAGAAAAAAAAAAAGATCGGTCTCTGAGACCTTGCATTGACTACAGGAAACTTAATAAAATTACCATCAAAAACTGGTATCCTCTTCCTCTGGTGCCCGAGTTATTTCAGAGATTTTGAACAGCTCGAGTGTTCACTAAATTGGACTTACGGGTGGCCTACAATTTAGCCCGTAGAGAGGGCGATGAGTGGAAGACCGCCTTCAGAACACGCTTCGGACATTTTGAATACTTAGTGATGCCGTTTGGGCTATGTAATGCCCCTGCTACGTTTCAACATCCAATCAAAAATTCATGCTATCAATACTGCATTATAATATCTTCTAAAATCAGGTACACCTAAACCCCCGTTTTGTTTGTCTCTAGTTAGAACTTCATAACTTATTCTAGGTTTTTTATTTCTCCATATGAACTTTAGCATAATTTTTTTCATTATCCTAAAATAGAGTCCTGGCAGCTTTATTGGGATCATCTGGAATTTATATAAAAATTATGAGACGATCACCATTTTAATTAAATGTATTCGTCCTATCCACGATATATACCACCTATCCCAAATTTTCTTATTTCTTCTTTAATTTCGTTTAATAATGGAATATAACTTACTTTGTACTAAATATTTTAATTCTTTTTCCTTCCAAGAGAAAGAAAATTCCCTTTGCAAGGCCTCTCTCTCTCTTTTTGGAAGATTTGTATTCAAGATTTCTGTTTTAGTTGGGTTAATTTTCAAGTTAGACCACTCCCCATATTCTTTCAATGTTTTCATTAAATTGGGTAATGTTATCCTTGGGTTACCTACATAGAAGAGCATGTCATCGCCGCACGCCGCAACTTTATGCTGTTTCTCATCAATCCTAATTCCCTTAATATCTGTGTTTTTACCTTATTTTCTCTAAAAGGGATTCTAAGGACAGGACAAACAGCAGCGGTGACAAAGGGCATCCCTGACATGTCCCATTATGCATCTTAAGACTCTCTGATATTTCCCCATTAACCTTTATTGCAGCTGATGGTTGGCTGTACAATTTCCCAATCCATATTCTCATTCTAGGGCCCACCCCCAGGACTTTCAATGTATCCAACATATACCCCCAGTCTACTCTATCAAATGCTTTTTCAGCGTCTACGGACAGTAACAATACAGGGAATTTTTCTCTTTTACTTTTTTGTATGAGCATTATTGATCTTAATCCATTATCCCTACCCTCTCTCCCAGGGACAAACCCCACTTGATCCATATGGATGCATTCCGGCATTAGCTCCTTCAACCTACTTGCCAGCACTTTTTCATATAGTTTAGTATCTATGTTTAATAAGGATATCGGCCTATAACTAGAGCACTGTGTGCTATCTTTCCCTTCTTTTGGTATTATTGTGATATGGGCCTGGAGGGATTCCTCCCTCATTTCCATTTCCCCTCCCAATGCATTCATGTATGTAGGTAATTTAGGTGTCAATTGGTCTTTAAATTTCTTATAGTATTTCACAGTACACCCGTCCAGTCCTGGACTTTTCCCTGCCATAGTACTCTTCAGTGCGCTATAGATTTCTTCTTCCGTTATTGCTCTCTCTAGGGATATTAACTGCTCCTCTCTTAATTTCGGTAACCCCGCCTCTTCTAGGTATATCTGTCTTTTTTTACTTCTTTCTTCCTCATGTCTTATGGACTTTTGGGGATTGATATATAATTTACTATAATATTCTTAAAAACGTTTGCGATATTTTTGGTAGAATATTTTAGTTCTCCTTTATTATCTTTTATTTTCTCTATATAATTCCTACCTTTCTTTTTTCTTTGACCTCTCATTAGGAAGTTTCCTGGCCTATCTCCCCACCGGTATCTTTCACTACTCATCTTATTCAACACTCTCCTTTTTTCTTCCTCCATTAATTTGTTTAGTTCTTCTCGTTTTTCCAATACCTTCTGCTTATTCTTTTTTGTTATATTCTTTTTGTGCACCTGTTCTAATTCAAATAATTCTCTATTAAGTGTATTAATTCTCTCTTTCCTTTTTCTTTACCCCAATTGCTATTAAGATTCCTCTAATATATGCCTTGTGGGCTTCCCATACAGTCGCCACCGACACCTCCTCAGTCTAATTTCTTTCGAAATATACAGCCAGGTCCATAAATATTGGGACATCGACACAATTCTAACATTTTTGGCTCTATATACCACCACAATGGATTTGAAATGAAACGAACAAGATGTGCTTTAACTGCTGACTGTCAGCTTTAATTTGAGGGTATTTACATCCAAATCAGGTAAACGGTGTAGGAATTACAACAGTTTGCATATGTGCCTCCCACTTGTTAAGGGACCAAAAGTAATGGGAAAGAATAATAATCATAAATCAAACTTTCACTTTTTAATACTTGGTTGCAAATCCTTTGCAGTCGATTACAGCCTGAAGTCTGGAACGCATAGACATCACCAGACGCTGGGTTTCATCCCTGGAGATGCTCTGCCAGGCCTCTACTGCAACTGTCTTCAGTTCCTGCTTGTTCTTGGGGCATTTTCCCTTCAGTTTTGTCTTCAGCAAGTGAAATGCATGCTCAATCGGATTCAGTCAGGTGATTGACTTGGCCATTGCATAACATTCCTTTTCTTTCCCTTAAAAAACTCTTTGGTTGCTTTTGCAGTATGCTTTGGTTCTTTGTCCATCTGCACTGTGAAGCGGCGTCCAATGAGTTCTGAAGCATTTGGCTGAATATGAGCAGATAATATTGCCCGAAACACTTCAGAATCATCCTGCTGCTTTTGTCAGCAGTCACATCATCAATAAATACAAGAGAACCAGTTCCATTGGCAGCCATACATGCCCACGCCATGAAACTACCACCACCATGCTTCACTGATGAGCTGGAATGCTTAGGATCATGAGCAGTTCCTTGCCTTCTCCATACTCTTCTCTTTCCATCACTCTGGTACAATTTGATCTTGGTCTCATCTGTCCATAGGATGTTGTTCCAGAACTGTGAAGGCTTTTTTTAGATGTCGTTTGGCAAACTCTAATCTGGCCTTCCTGTTTTTGAGGCTCACCAATGGTTAACATCTTGTGGTGAACCCTCTGTATTCACTCTGGTGAAGTCTTCTCTTGATTGTTGACTTTGACACACATACACCTACCTCCTGGAGAGTGTTCTTGATCTGGCCAACTGATGTGAAGGGTGTTTTCTTCACTAGGGAAAGAATTCTTCGGTCATCCACCGAAGTTGTTTTCCGTGGTCTTCCAGGTCTTTTGGTGTCGCTGAGCTCACCGGTGCATTCCTTCATTTTAAGAATGTTCCAAACAGTTGTTTTGGCCACGCCTAATGTTTTTGCTATCTCTCTGATGGGTTTGTTTTGTTTTTTCAGCCTAATGATGGCTTGCTTCACTGATAGTGACAGCTCTTTGGATCTCATCTTGAGAGTTGACAGCAACAGATTCCAAATGCAAATAGCACACTTGAAATGAACTCTGGACCTTTTATCTGCTCATTGTAATTGGGATAATGAGGGAATAACACACACCTGGCCATGGAACAGCTGAGAAGCTAATTGTCCCATTACTTTTGGTCCCTTAACAAATGGGAGGCACATATGCAAACTGTTGTAATTCCTACACCGTTCACCTGATTTGGATGTAAATACCCTCAAATTAAAGCTGACAGTCTGCAGTTAAAGCACATGTTGTTCATTTCATTTCAAAGCCATTGTGGTAGTGTATAGAGCCAAAAATGTTAGAATTGTGTCGATGTCCCAATATTAATGGACCTGACTGTAATTCTATTTCTCTTTTAATTATCTGTTCCGTCTCCTGATCCTGAAGAAGTGTCTCATTCAATCTCCACGTATTTACCTTTTTTTGCTCTCTTCCCCATTTTAACCTTATTGTGACAAGTGCATGATCGGATAGGGTTATAGTTTCCATCCTTGCTTTCGCCAAAGACTCTATAAGTTTATGATCAAGCAATATATAATCCAATCTTGAATATGTCTCATGTGCGTGAGAATAAAATGTATAATCTCTGTCTCTAAGATTTTTAATTCTCCAACTATCAACCAACTGACAATATTGTATCATTTTCCTTAATTCTTTCAAAGGTTTGTTACCCTCTCTCAACACATGAGACGTCGAGTCAAGCTGTGGTTCCATGCAACAGTTTAAATCTCCTGCCACAATTAATTTACCTTTAAAATCTAATAGCTTCTTCAGTATGTTCTTTAGGTAGGCCTCTGATTTTTTATTGGGGCAATATATATTTGCCAATGTACATTCAACCTCTTGCAATTTCCCCTTTAAGAATAAAAATCTCCCCTCCAGATCCTCCATTTTATCTTCCAAACAGAACCTTACATTTTTTGCAAACCCAATTGCCACCCCTTTAGCACGTTTAATTGGGGAGTCTGCATAGTACCATAATGGGTAGTGCTTAGAATGTAATTTCACATTTGTTTCTTGTATTAGATGAGTTTCTTGTATAACCACTACCTCAATAAATCTTTTTTGTATTTCTCTAAGTATCTTAAATCTTTTCTCCCAACTATTTAGCCCTTTAACATTATAAGTCATAAAATTAACCTCCTCCATTATTAAATATTTTTTCCATTCTTTCTTTCCCCAGGATTCTCCCTAATTCTTTTATCTCCTTTCTTTTTGCTGAGTATCCCCCTTTTCCCTTTACCCCCCACCCCCACCCCCACCCTCCCTTCCCCCATCCCTCTCCTCCCCGCACCCTCCCCATCCCTTAGAATACCTTTTTGCCTACGAATTATTTGTGGTCCCTATACCACCCTTGATTCAAGTTTAAGGTGGTACTCCGACAACGGACGGTTTACCAGCCACCTATCCTCCTCCGTTCCCTGTCACTCACTATATCTCATGCATCTTCGATGATCCTTCATATGGAAGGACTGGGGCTAAAGAAAGAAGAGAAGAGGAAGAAAAAAAAAAACCCTCTCTATTCTCTATTCCTCCTTCTAACTACTTGCCAATTTTCTTTTCCCGTAGCCCCTATCTCTCCTTCTTCCTCTTCCCACCCAGGTATCACCATTTTCTCTAATTCGAGTCTCTAACAAAAGTCTCTCATATCTTCAGGCAACCTTAGTTTTGCTGTCCGTCCATTTTTCCATCCGATCAAACACGCCGGGAAACCCCATCTATATTTCACATTTTGCTTCTTCATCTGCTCTAATAATGGTTTCAGAGATCTTCTTCTTGTCAGTGTCTCTACCGCTAGGTCTGAAAAAATCTGAATATTTATTTCTCCATACTTAATCGATGCTCTTCCTTTTATTTTCTTCCATATCTCTTCTTTATCCCCAAGATTGTGGAATCGCACAATTATATCTCCTGATTTTTCTTTACCCCCTTCTTGTTGGAGCTTTCATATTCTATACACACTGTCCAATTTAAGCGTCTCTGATACCGATCTGTCCATTATAGTATTCAGGATTTTACATATTATTCCCCTTAGGTCTTCACCATGTGAAATCTCTGGTACTTCTTTTATCCTTAAATTACATCTCCTATCCCTATTTTCTTGATCCTCTATCTTGTATAGCAGCTTTCTTTGCTCTTTTCTCATTTCTATCGTCTGCTTTTCTAGTTTCAAAATAGTTTGGGCCTGTTCTTTCACTTTTCCTTCTGTTTCTTCCACTCTTGATATCATCTGCCCAAGATCTTTCTGTATTATCGCCATCTCTTGTTTTCTTGATTTTTCAAGGCTTTGAAACATTTCTGCTATTTCTATTTTGTTTGGCATTTGTAGTTCCTTTTCTTGTTCTACCGCCTCCACTCTCTCTCTCCTTCTTTGACTACTATTAGCCATTTCCAGGGATAGTCTAGGACTTTCTTCCATACTGATTTCCAACACACTCCTTTCACTTAGTCCTTGTTGTCTTTCTGGGGTCAGATTCCCCTGTGAGGGCATATATTTTTTTATTGTACCAGTTTGGGAACTCTTGGGTCCACCTCCTTTGGCCACTTTATTTTTCATGCCGTCAAAGATTTAGTTCACTAATCCAAGCTCTTGGGGGGATTAATTATTTTACAATCCTGTATTATCACTTTAAATTCCCCTCTGTTAGGTTCTATCTCTTCTGGGGACCTGTACTATATCGCTTTGTCCTTTTTTTCTTCTAAAACCCCTGGGCGATCTCCCCCTTACTTTCACCTTACATGTCAGTTCATTTCATGCAGTACATTATGCCTTGCCTCACTCACCCTCCTGCCGTCTTCTCTTTTTATGTGAAGTGGCTTCAGGCTCTTCCTTCTGTGGGCTGCGAGCTGCAAACAGCCCCTCCATTTATACTGTACCTTTTCCTTTCGGGGGAGATTCACCCCACTGGCTCCAGTCCCTGGTGGTACAGGCCCCATGTACTCAGGGAGAGAATCTGCATTTCCCTTTGCCTGGGAACGCCGGCCAGCTTCTCCTCCTCCCAGTGCTTCTCTGCGGGATGTCATGTGGCCACCTCCGCTTCCTCCAGTCTCCAGGCAACCCTCTGCTCCAGACAGAAGCCACCGCCGTCCCGCTGCAGAGGACACCCAATGCTCTGTCCTCTTCTCTAGCCGGCCCGCCTCGCAACCTCCGCTCTCAAGCTCCCACTCCTCCGCTGGGACCTCCCCTCTCACAGGTAGGTCCCTGCGGGCTTCTCTGACCTCATCGCAGGGCACTTGTTGAGGTGCAGGTGGCTGCTAGTGGAGAGCGCTCACAGCACGCTCTCCCTCACCGCCATGGTCAGGCTCCTCCCCTCAGTAATCATATGTAATTAATAGTTTCAACCTAATATTCTTTCCACCGGGGAGAAATTTCCACACAAGTCTTTTGGATTTCTCAATGCATTTCGTGAATTTTATTTCGCTTCATCAGGAGCAGTTTCTATTGATAAAAGGTATCTACAAAATATAAATATACATTATAAAGCATATGGTTACAGTAATCTATATGTTATGCCTACTGATCAAGCCAAAAGCCAGCAAATAGGGAAAAGAAAATATATCACTTACAAATCAGCCCAAATTAAAATGTTCAAGAGGAAAAAATCACCATAGGAAGTTTATCCCAGGAGCTGTGAGGGGACTAAGACCCCTAAATAGGGAGGCAGGAGTGGAGAGAACAAAGATGACAAATGAACCAATAGAGCAAACCAAGGCTGTTCTCCCTGTGCCTGCGTGAGTTTCCTCTGGGTACTCCAGTTTCCTCCCACACTTCAAAGACATGCTGGTAGGTTAATTGGCTCCTGTCTAAGCCTTAGGGACCTTGTCTTAGGGACTTTAGATTGTACACCCCTTGAGGGTTAGGGACTGATGTGAATGTACAATATATATTTAAAGCGCTGCATAAATTGACGGCGCTATATAAGTACCTGAAATAAATAAATAATAAATAAATAGTCCCCAAAAAAAGGGGAAACAGTAAAAAGCAGTGTCAAGAATTTATTTGAACAATAAGGCTCACCCCAAGTGCCTCAAAGTATCTCAAAGTGCATATTACAACAGACATGAAAGAATCATATATTCATATCTATGAATAATTTATTGGTCTGAAATATGTTGTATTTCCTTGGCTTTTCTGCCAAAGCGTATATCCAAAAACAAAATGAAGGTACAGGTACTTACTTTACCAAACATCAGCAAATCTCAAAATAAGTGTTTTGTCTATAGAAAACAGTGCACAGAGGATTAAATGACTTACCTATATCTGTAAACAAAATGTGTCTGTCAGTGTATAGAACCTGAACAGACCATAACTGGCTTCTGTGTAGTTTACCTCCCTTGGCTGTTATACAAATCACTAAGGTTAAGAAAACAGCCTCGAGTTCAAGCATTCAAAGATCAAATATCACGTTATTCCTTTTCTATTTATCCTTAAAAATCCTTCACCTTAGTCAAAACTATTTCCAGCTTTGCCTCAAGGGAGAATTCCTTCAAGACATGTTTTTCAGTAGATCAACATTCTATTGGTGATTAGGGGCCACTAGACTATGAATAAAGGGTTACCTACATAACAAATCTACTAGTAATTTTTGTTAATATACAGTATGTAAAAACTTTCAAACATTGACACGAACTGAAAATACTGCATTCACCTTGTTGTGTAGGTTACATCACTGTATTTGACTTGTATTTTGGCTGTAATTTCATTTACAAGACATGCGTGCAAACAAGTCTGTCGGTCATCAAAACAAACACATAGGAATTTTCATTAGCCCAAAATCCCATCATAAGTATCTACAAGGCCACTGTAACAGGTTTTTGCCTCAATATATTCAATATATAGTCACATGCTGAAATGTATAGAGAAAACATTTACGGAATACCACGTCTATAGTAAGGGCTCGTTACCAAAGCACTAGAAAATTGGACTTTTAGGTGCCATCTACCCATATTTAAAAAGAGAAATTCCACAAGATAGAAAGCTAGACATCAGAGAGTTTATAGGGAGCATTGCTACTCCTTTATTCTGATAGACGTCATGAATACTGAGCATGTTCAGTGCAAGGAAATTGTACCATTTATGCTCTCATGAAAAATCGGACAATTCACCTGGTGTGGCAGTGCTAGGTCCTGCCACTATGTAAGAAAAAGGTAAATGGCATGTAGGGTTCTCAAGAATGCAGACTGCAGACAGTTGCTCCAGAATGGCTACTATAAGCAGAGAAAATAGGGGGTTATTTTTGTTTTGTTTCTTCAGATTTTGTAATTCCCAGATTGGATTCTGGAGTCCAGAAGTTTCAAAATCTCAGAGAGGAAGAAGCCTGTAATCTAGGGTCCAGCTCTAACCAGAGACCAGCAGGCTGTGCATGCAGTTGCCTACAGCCTTTATAATGAAGGGGATTACTTTATTTTGGGACTCTGCCTGAGAGACAGGAGGTCCCCTGGTTACAGGGTAGGACGTGGGCCAGAGCAGCAGGGAGCTGCAATAGAGTGCAAGAGAAAGAAGTACAGAGTTTGTACGTGATCACAGATGTGTTATGAACTAGTCTGAGGGAACAGACCAAAAGCGTAAGCTTGAGGCCTGAGCAGTTGTGCTACATCAGGAAGCCAGGAGACTTGATGTCATTGGTGAACAATAGTGGAAATCCCTGCAAGGGAAACTATTTTTGGAACTTTTACTTTCTCTAAATAACAGTGGGCTAGCAAGCCCTAAAACACTATTTTCTCACTGTACTGAACTTACTGGAACACACTAAACTTGAATGAAACCCCAAAATATCACAACGGGTGTATTCAATTATGGTAACTTACATGCATTTTCAGGGTCATAGCTGAACTTCTGCAAACCATCTTAATATTTTTTAACATTTCACACAAGTGCCTCATCAATGTAACAACGTTAAACTGTCTTCCAGTAATAGATACAAACTGATGAAAATATTTATTGGTATAATGTAATCGGTAACCGTATAATATCATGAATCTGCTTTGCATCTGATCTGGTACTTGTAGTTTTACAAACATATGATATCAGTTTAGGCAGGCCATAGAATATGCAATTTTCTTTCCTGCAACCACAGGGCAGCTGACATCCTGCATTAAAGTCAAAAACCTCTAATATGCGCACCCCGCCCAAATACTTGATCCTGATCTCAGTCCAGCACTGTGAACTACAGCAGCAGCGCTGCTCTCCCTCTCCTGCCTTACAGGACTCATATGCAGCAGAAGGGGCTGTAAAGCAAATCCTCTGAGGAGGGCAATGGGGGGCAGGGCCTGTGTGTCAATAGATGCACACAGTCTGGCTTGGGACCGTGCCCGCACAAGTGCCCCATAGTAATCAGCTTGCTATGGGAGTAGAGTGGAAGGCAGTATTAGCCAGAACGCTGGAAGGAGACCTAAGAAGAGGAGGTTCAGGGCTGCTCTGTGCAAAACCATTGCACAGAGCAGGTAAATATCATTTTTATTATTAAAACAAATTGAACCTTTAAACTCACTTTAAGTTTTTGATCATTCATGATGTATTTTACTAGGGATGAAAAATCTAGAAATATTGCCCAAAGTGATAGACAAATTGATTCCATCAACCATTTCCCCATTTTGGCAATGAACAGGTAAATGGGATCCTATGGTTGCCTTCCCAGTTTACATACATGTTCCTCATTCTGACATGCAGACGCCCACTCTCCTAATTCTCTGACACTGTGTGAATAATCCACAGTAGACTGGAAGAATTAGAATAAGATCCTTCCTTGTCAATCATTTTAGTATGATGTACCAAATAAGGAAGCAGCATACTTCACTCTTGAGTAAAGAACGTAATGCCTATATGAGGTCAGACCATCAGATTTGAGGAGACTTGAAGCTATGCAGCCTGTAGTAGCATGCACGTTAATTAGGTTCCATAGCTTCTTTTACAAGTTTATTTCAGGGAGATGATTTTTTTAAAGTAAATAAGGCATTTCTAAAGGTTGACAAAAATAACTTTTGGGTCACAACAAGCTTTTCCCACAGGATGGATAGCCGGCAAAGCAGATTCTCTAAAACCTCTAATCTCAGATTTGCCCATTTGAGGAATGCTAAGCATTATTACTAACAATAATGAAACAAACACCAGCACACACGCAAAAACCTACACATGATCCCAGAAGCAATAAATAATGTCCATCAATAGAGAAGGTTCATGTACAGGGCTATGTGTGATCCTACCACTCCTTGTATTTGATCCAGAGTGGTTAGAACTGGCAGAAGAAACAAGACAGACAAAGGCATGGGATCCAAATTAAAAGCCTATAAACATTTATTTCCATCAAATAAATAGCCCATTGACAGTGAAGCAATATGCATCCAACTGGAACAGATGCAGGAGGAGTGCAGCACCTGTGTTTCCTGTGAACAGCAGGAGCTGGTAAGCCTTGGTGCAGTTTGTTGTTAGGTACACTGGCTTTCAGAATATCCTATGGCAGAACAGAAGACTGCATCCACTTTAGGTGGTCATACCCATGATATCTTTGCCTGGCTGAATTGCGGTAGCTATACAAGCTGCCTGCCAGCCACCCATTAAGCCATTCACCCACATATAGGGTGCTTCATGTTGCTCAAGCTGCAGCTGCTGCCCCTACCCAGGCAAAGATATCCTGGGTATGACCATCACCACGTTAATCAGGAACATCGTGTTACTACTTGAAGGTGACCAAAATGGTAAACCATGATGAGGCAGAGATTAATGACTCAGTATTCTTTCAAGAGCACACATTGTGTGGTATAATAGACTTGGGCACTGGAGGCTCAGTAGCAAGAGGAAGTGGACATCTTCCTGCTGTCTTACAGCCAGCAGGATCCTTTGCTTAATGCCTCTATCATTGTGAGACAGAGACTGCAGGAAGCAGAGGAGGAGGATTGAAGCACTGGCCATGAGGAGGAGGAGGATGTAGCAGAATACACATTGACCTAAATTTAAGCAGAGATTTGATTTTTAATTTTTTATTGGATATGTTTTATAGCAGATGGAAAAAGGAGATACCCCCTAACACTGAGACTTTAAGGGCTTAGAAAGTACTGGAAGTATTAAAATTTTTATTTAATACTTTCTAATACTTCCAGTACTTTCTAAGCCCTTAAAGTCCCAGTGTTGGGGGGGTCTCACCTTTTTCCAATTGTTGTCTTGGGGATGTTGGCTTATAATCAGGAATTTTTCCCTTCTGTCACGATCGCGGCGTCAGACCGCAGACCTTCTCACCAAACTCGTGACCGAAGGACTGGCCGATCCAGACCGCGATGTGACGTGCGTAACAATGCCACACCCAACTGCACCCTACACAGCTAATGGATTTCAATCTGTGCCTGCAGCCTGGATGAGCTTGTTACTAGGTCAGGTTAATTACGCAACTGACCCTTACACACTGCCACCACCACTTTTTTGTACAGAGAAAGAGGAAACTCTCTTTATCAAATATACACTATAATGGTTGAAAAGTCATCTGTCCAATACGGTCACCGCAGGCCGATTGGGCAGAGGATTAAACAAACACAGTAGCGTCTCTTTAGAGGCAGGAATTCGTAAATTGCAATTAAGCGCTTTAGAAACAGTCTAACACTTTCAGAAAGAAAGATTTATTACTAAAAGAGTCAAACAGGTGCAATAAAATATTTACAGAAAAAGATGTAACTAAGATATATATATATATATATATATATATATATATATATATATATACACACACAAAGAACCATAGCACAGCAAAGAGATAACAGGGAGAAGTTAAAGGGTTAAGTTACTTGCCATTTAAGCCTTTGATATAAGCAGATCCAAGTTGCAGAGCGAAAGGGTCTCCCCAGGTGGTATTGATGTTACAAATGGGAGATGTCTTCAACTAGCTTTTTAGGCCTGCTAGCCTGTTTTTTAAAGTCCCCCAGCAGGGGGGTGGCTCTGAGTAACTGACCAATACTCTGTTTAGGGAGGGATCGTCGGGCAGAACTCTGAATTAGAACCAACATCTTTCATAATCCATATTTTGGCCTATAACTTTCCAGCTGCACAAGCGACAATCTCTCCAAGGGTGTTTTATTATGCAAATGAGTCTAGGGATCATGTAGATATTAATTATGAGATTGTACATTACACGGTGTACGAGTTCTATATTTTGGCTCCCCGGAGCGCGTGAAACGAGTGGAGAGACCTATCAGAACGTCCGTCTGCGCATTGGCCATCTGACGAGGTGCCCGGTTTTTATGTAAGTCTTCCATATTTCAAGATATGAAACATAGGGCAAAAACTGACTTGAGGAATGTTCATTTAATTCTGTCACCTACGCTGCTAGGTTTTATGAGGTTAAAATCTCTTTCAATTCCTGGGAAAAGCTGCCTTATCTCTGTTACGAGGTGAGAGATTCCACAGGTTCTTGGGCAGAGCTGCTCTGTCTCTCTTGGGGGGCTTTGTAGCTCTGGGCCCCCTGCTGCTCTAGCCTGCTAGTGACCCACAACCAGATGTAGCTGTGGCTGAACAGAGAGGGAAGGGGGGAGGATGCAGGAAAATATATTTCAGGATGGTTAGTCCCTTCACCAAGATGGAGGTTGAAACCAACATGGTTGAACTGCTTCCATCTCTGATTCGCGCTTTTGCGACACCTTCGTTTCTTGTTTTATAGCAGAAAACAAAAAATACTGTGCTTTTCCCCCAAAAATTCTCCGTCTTTTGTTTATAGTGCAAACAGTTCCATATCACAAAAAATGGCCTGGTCAGGAAGTTGGGTAAATGGTGTGCAGGAAGGTACGGCCAGCAGCCTCTCACGGACGCATGTCTGGGGCTCAGGGATGCTAGCTGCTGTGATATCCTCCCCATGACCAGGCAGTGACACCAGACTTGACAGTAGCACTCCCAACGGTCAGAAGATGTCAGTGACTCTGCCAGCTGCACAGTGTGTGGTCTACATGCTCCCAACGACTGCCCACAGCTCCAGAACAGTCCTTGCTTTTCCTCCGCTGCAGAACTCTGGTATTGCTGGGATATTTAGTGCAAGAGCAAAGCTGCAGCACAGGCTCAGTCACTCTGGGGACTCCCATCTCCCACAGTTCCTTGTTCCTCCCAGCAGGCTTTGTCCTCTCCCATAATGCACAGGATTACATTAGCGCTTCCTCTTCTCTCCCTGGTGGTGGGCAGGGCTTTCCTCCAGTTCTCTTTGTGGCTGCACACAGCCATGGAAAGTTCAGTGTTTTGTCCCTCTCTCCCCACTATCAGGCAAGGAAAGGGAGAACATCTACCGCACTGACTGTTTGACTGGCTGCAGCATGTGTGACATTGCCAGTGAAAGCCCGGTCTGTGCAGCAGTTGTGGAACTAGTTCATAGTGTAAACAGACAGGCACTCTGCCTATCTCTGTAAACTTAGTGTTGCTTCCAATGACCACTAGTTTTATTACCAATGAATTGTAGGTAATTGTCTTTTCACCTGCTGCAGGGCCTTTTAAAAAGGACCATACCAGCAGAATATACTTTATAGGATCCCCCCCCCCCATGTGCCTGTGACTCAATGTAGAAGTATCAGCATCTGGAAATCTTTCCCTAATCTACTATAAGACTATACAATACACTGTTTGTCTGTGGCTCAGTGTGTAGATAGAAATAGAATTTTTGTAGCAGTCAGCACCAGCACCTAACTTTTACTTCAGTGCTTTCTGTGATCTTTTCCTACTTTCATATCCACTTCAATGCACACTAATAAACTGGTGGGAACCCTAACTTTTATAAGGAAGGGACTGACATTTAAGAAAACCCCCGAATAACTTGGGTCCAGGTCAAGCTCATGGTCAACCCAAACCCCAACCATATTTCATAAAGTTTCCAGTTTCCCTAACTCTTGTTCCCAATACATATAACAAACTAACTAAATTGAGATCCTAAATACTTATACACCCTAGAGAATTCCATCAACTGCCCTACCGCAAATCTTTGGGTTGGGCACTGAGCTTGGAGGTTCTATACTAGTCAGTCCTTCCGCAGTGCATTTCCTTCTTCCCCTGCCACTGCATCTTTCACATTAACAGGAGTATGTCTCGAAGACTTCTGTGGTAGTGGTAAGCAGAGCCTGATGGGGAACTCAGAGACTAGTTCCCCATCAAGTCCATCTTGCTAAAGATTGACAGTAAGTAGACCCAAAAGTCGCTATTCAGTCCAATAGCACATCCCAAATGTGCCCACTGCCATGCACTGTCAATCAACAGCAAGGTGGACCTGATGGGGAACAAGTCCCTCAGTTTTCCATCAGGGTGTGCCCAGTGACATCTTGTCTTTTCCCAAATATGGGCATTGCCATATTTGGGCAATGGCACCACCACTATAGTTCTAATGGGACCTACCACCAGAAATGTGTTTTTTCTGCTTTGTTGAATTCCCTTGAAAATGTCCATGACTAACAAAGCTCAGCCAGTATTTGACATTTGGCAGGCGAATGTATTGGCAGTGCAATCAGTCTGCCTAGCTTTACTTGGCCTCGGAGTTATTCCTTTCATAATTCCATTAAACATTGCAAGCTGCAGAGATGGAGTTGCTCTCTTAGAACTCCTAATCACTGCAACTAAAAGTTCAGGATTGAAGTATGGTTTATACCTTATCTATACAATTCTGTGCAATATATAATAACTGCATGAAAGGCAACCTTGCTTTTTAGTTCTTTACCTGGGTTAACAACATGACCTAGGTTTAAGAGACCCTTTGTGTCCTAAACACTGAAAGTTCCTGCTGCATAACTGAGGAGCTCTCAACTGTGACTCCTTCACCACAACAGATACAGAGCAGGTAGAAATTATTACCTTTCACTGTACATCCATTCCTTTTGTCCACACCATTCTCTGCTCCAGAAAGCTTTGTAAATCAAGCAAGTCGTTTTTCTGGCACAAGTTCAGACATGCTGCATCAGGTGTTCTTTCAGCTTTTTTTGTGGGAAATTTGTTTTAATAACGTAATTGTTACAATTTAAAATACACATATTTTATAATCAAAAATCAAGCTCCAGATTGAGTTAATACATAAATGGAAATGTATAGGGTGGTCAATTTGTTTAAAGTGACTAGGTAGCTTTTTTGGAAATAGTAAAAAGAAATAGGAAATAAATCACCATGCTCCAGGTTGCAAAAACGTTTCTTAGGCTCCGTTCACATCAATGCGTTTTTTTTAGTGCTTTTTGAAGAAATGCACTACAATCCATTTAACATGGTTTCCTATGGCACATGTTCACATCTCTGCTTTTTTGAGCTTCTGCATTTTTGGAAAGGGTCAGGGACTTTTTTAAAAGCAAAAGGCAGCGTTTTTGCTACAATAGAGATCAATGGAGAAGCAGTGGAAATGCATGGTAGTGTGTTTTTGCCACGTTTTGCATTTTTGCTTTGCCCAGCAACAAAAAAAAATCCACTTTAAAAAAAAAAAAAAAAGAGCTGAACAAAACGCGGTAAAAACGCATCAAAAACTGGTCAAAAACGCATGTAGAAAAACACAAAATGAACTGCGAAAATCACCGCAAAATAGACAAAAAGCAAACTGCATAGGCATGAATAGAGCCTTAGACCTAATTCACATGGGCATACCTTTGAGTACACCCATGCAAATGGCCTTCTTTGCCAGCACAGGATGTACAGGTGTTCCTTACATCCACATGCAGGCAGTCCCATTCATCTCTATTGGAAGAGAATGCCTGCATGGATGCAGCTGCTGACAGCTGTGCAGGTGTTAGTGTGTGTCCCGAAATGCACACTCTCTGCATTCAGGGAGATGCAACCTCACCTGCATAGTTATCAAATTGGGACCAGAGTCTGTGTCCATGCAGCTGCTGTGAACCAATAGACATAAATTGGACTGCCTGCACATGGATGCACAGTGCACCTGTGCATCCTGTGTGGGCAAAGACAGCCCTTTACACAGGTGGATGCATAACACGCCCGTGTGAATGAAGTCTTAGTTGTTGAACGGGTTTTTTTGTGCTTTGTAGAGGGCTACATGTCAAAGGTGACCCCTGCTACTATTCAAAAATAGGAAAATTTGCTGCCCGGAGTGTGATGATTTATTACCTTATCTGACCACTTTCCTGAGCATTTCAAAACAGACGATCACATGGGGATGTTGCAGCGGTGTCTGTAATCACCCACTCACCTTGAGCTGTATATATATGTAGCACTACCCCCATAAGGGCCGCTGGATATTGCTTGTCCTCTTGTGCTGCCCTGACCATGGGAAATTCCCAGCCCTTCTGACAGTCTATGTTCTGACATGATGTATACCGCTTTAAATGAGCCACAGAACAATGTAGGCTGAATACAGCAAACTTCTGTTTTTACCAAAGAAAACAATGGATTCAGGAGTCAGTCAGTCAAGGCCTGGGACAGCATCCAAGGCTGGTTGGATGGAACTCCGGGCAATTAGGTACTTTAAGATAACAAAAGCAAACAGTAACGAACAATAGCAGTTTAATATGCACAGAATGGTAGATACCAAATAGTTGAATGTACCCAGAGGACTTCCTGGTGGAAAAGGGGGGTTACTACAGAGCAGATGCAGGGAATCCTAATCCTATGGTGAAGGGTTGAGCTCTGTGTGGGGTCAGCTTAAACCCTGCAGATAAGGGTAGTCCAGGTGTCAGGCCTGAACACAGTCACAAAGTCTTCAACCAGCATGTTGGGGCTCAGTAATGGTGAAGGGAATATCTTTGGGGGGGGGGAGATTTAATCAGTCAGCAAGAAAGTAGTGGGTATAGCAATACTGGCAAGTTCCTTTGTGATCCAGGTTATGTCTGCATTCAGTGTCCATGTGCTGAATGTTACTGAAGAGAAGGAGATTTGGGCTAAAGCCCACTCAACTGATCCTGAAGGTAGTCAGCACACACAGGAAGCGATGCAGGGTCTGTACTCCAGTCAGTGGAAGCATGGATGCAGTATGTCAGTCAGATGGGAACACTGCAGTCCGGGTTGGCACCCATAACACGGTTATAGATGGCCTCCTAATGCTGCACAGCGGTTCAGACTCACCCTTGCAGGGACAGCGATGGCTTACAGGCTCCAGGTAGGCCGCGGTCTCAGCAGCAAGATAGCAGCCCTGATGCATGCTGATGGATCCCGAGTAGAAGAGAGCGGGAGTTCGCCAAACGTAGCTCCTTAAATAGCATTTCCCATAATCACCCTTCTTGATTAGCAGCTTGCTGAGAGATGTAGTCTAAGGAAGACTCAGAAGTCCAGATATGGACTAACACAGGGCTGTGAGTCCCACTTTCCTTTGCTTCTGGGCTCAGGAATATGACGAAAACAGTCAGTGCAGCGCTAGAGGAAGAACTGGAACAGTAGCTCATTGTAGCTGGCAAATGGTTACATCCTCCCTCACTGAAAATCTTTGGTCCCCAAAGACAAAATAAAGTTTTTGGAAAAGGATCGGTGCCAATTAAGAAATAAACACAGTTTTATAATAACCAGCTGTAAAAACACTTCAACTAAAAGATGCATTAGTAAATAATTGAATAAAATAATAAATTAATGAAGGATTCTTCAACATCAAATTGAACAAATAAGGTTAAGTCATTCTGGTGCAGGGGCGGACTGACCATTAAAGCACTTGGGCACTGCCAGAGGGCCCAGGGTCAGTAGGGGGCCCCGTGAGATGCCCCTGGATCCTTTCAGAGGCTTTTTTGGGTGTGGTTTGAGTGTGGGAGAGGCAATAGGGGCCCCATGATCCCCTATAGCCCGGGGGCCCCATGAGTTGTCAGTCCGCCCCTGTTCTGGTGACAGGCCATTAAGAGGCTGGATTGTCGCGGGGGGGGGGGATCAGGGTCAGCCTCCACCAAAGGTATGGTGGGAGGGTCTGGCACTTGGCTTGGATTTTGAGCAATATTTATGAGTTCATTAGAACTTTCTCCAAGTGTATTATAAGCCAGTCTTTTGGGTGGACAAATGTCCTGCCTAAATCTTGAGGTCACAGCATCTGTACCCATTGTAAGTTTAGCACCATCCTAGTCAGCTAGGGGGAGCTCTAGCTTTAATTGTTAGATAGAGGCTGAGTAGCAGCCTGAGTGTAAGAGTCAGGTGGGTCAAACTGCAGTCAGAGATGAAAGGCTCTGCAGATCAGCTCTCTGGTATTTCCCCCTGCTTTAGAACTTTGGAGAAAGATCTAGAAGCAGTGGGTGGAGACAAGGAATGGCTGGTCTGTAGTCTTAGAGGATCCTGGTCAATCCTCAACAGGAGGCTTGGCAAGGGGCCAGGACAACATTTAAGAGTAACTGAGCCTGCTCAGCAGCAGGATGGAGTTGGAGGACAGTTCGGGTGTAAGATGAGGAAGTGAGACTGGAGAGCAGGAGCCTGGAAGTAGACCTGGATAGGAGAGGGGCTCACCTCCAGGCAGGAAGCTTGGAAGGAGGAAAGCTTGGGACTTCACCGGCCAACAGAGAGAGGACCATCTGTGTGGCAGGGTTGGGGCAACCCCGGTATAAGGCCTGGTAGCAGCCACCAACCCACCAGCGACACAGGGTAAGGACTAAGTGAGTAGACCTGCACCCCCTGGGCCAGATAGGGGAATAAGCACTCTGGTGGGGAACCAGATTAGGAACTACCCTGTACTTTCCCACTTTAAAGTGGCAGGCACTGGATTCCCTACTCAGGGATTTCCCCCCGACTGGATAAAGAGAGTCTAGGGTCTGGGGTGGTACAAGAAAACACACTGGCTAGTTCTCCAACAAGAGGATTTTTTACTGTAAAAAATACTTGCATATAGTTCCAGGAAGTTGTCCTTGGTTTCACAGTTCCATTGGGCATTCTGTACACCCCTAACCCTATCCCAGTTAAAATCATCCTGGATGCAAGTTATTGGGAAATTGCGTGTTGCCTGGCTGTGCAGGACTATAGGAGGACCTAACATTTCTGCGACTCCTAAGAGGGTAGTGCTACAAAAAGAAAACGTTTGCGTGCCAATGCCCTAGATCTTTAGTTCCTCCAACTGGTGCAAAGGGTTGTGCTTTAGGTATTTGTCATAAAAGTCTCTTTGAGGCATGGGGGACGAGCCTATAAGGTTTTTTAGTAGGCCATTTGTTTTGGGTTTGGCTGTATAGTTCTTTGCTGGCTTCCTTGACTGTTGCAGGGTCTTATCAGTAGTTTTAGGGGAAGGTGGTGCATTGACTTTCCATGTACTTCTTCCCAACCTCAGTGGCTGAGAGATAATCACAGGTTAAGGGCCAGAAGAACATGTGGAAGGCGTTGTTTGGGGTTTAGGTTTGGGATCTCCCCGATCTTTGGAGCTCTAATTCTTGGGGCCCTCAGCTGGCTCCTTCTCTGAGGTCCCTTGAAGTTTCTCCCTTTCTTGGCTAGAAACAGTTTCTGTAAGGCCTTTAACATTTCAACCATTAGCTCCAGCCTATCCTCTTCTCCGGGACATTGAGCTTTGAAGTGTCTGGTCTCTCCACACCAAAAGCATCTCTTTCAATTGGTCAAGGATGATTTGGTCCCTCCTGGGTCAAGCATCGAACCCTGTATCTTTGCTTGTGTCTCCAATCACTTGCAACAGGGCATGTAGCATCTGATTCTGAGTTTGTGCAATTTGGTCAACAGCTCAGCTTGCTTGGATTCACCTTTGCTCTGGTGGAATTGCCATGCCCCTCTCATTCTATCTCTGCTTCACTATCCTCATCTGAAATACCGTTTCAACTGAGCTGCCAAAGTGGACACTTTCGCTTTCTTCAGCCCAGTTTTAACTGGCTCTTTTAGCTCCAGGTTCTTTTCTTCTAGCACGGCTTCTTCTTCTCTTACTTCCCTCACTAGGCCTGGATAGGTGGGGACTGCTTTGGTCCCTTTCAACAACAACTTCAAGACAATTGGGTGGTTAGGATGTGCCCCCTGCAGGACTCAGTCCAGTCAAACTCTCTCAGTGATTTTGGGATCTATACCCTTCTTCAGGATGATCTGGTGTAGTATTCTATCCACTCGTGAAATGTACTTAGAAAGTCTCTTTTCACTTTGTTGATGAGCATGTTTAAATTTGTATTGGATGTCGGGAAGCTTCTCCACCTGCACGATTATAGCATACAGGATTTAAATATAGTCCATAATCCAATCTTTTTTTTCCCATCTGCAGGCTGTGGATCACTTACGCTGCCGTGCCTCTGAGACTTTCACATTGATCTGTTGCTTCCTTACAGTTTTTGGAACGCTACACTCTTCTACTGCCTGAGTGGCATGATCTATCCATGACTCAAACCCTTCCTCTCCAGCTGGTGTTAATATCTGCCCTGAGAAAAAATAAAGTTTCCTATACAATTGGTTGACATAAGCAGGGTAATTTTTCACCAGACTCTCAACCAACCAGCCCAGCTCATGTCAGTGTAGAAGGAAGTAGGGGGGCCCTGGCCTCATAGGCGTCCGTGTCAGCTGGCTCTGAATTTTCTGGGCTGTCCTGTGGATGCCCCTCTACCATGTCCCCCCTTTACTGCAACTGGATCACTTGAGCATCCACCCCTTCTGCTAGGCATATCTCTTCTCCCCAGAAACAGATGGGTATGGCCTCTTGCCACAACACTCGAGTACAAAAATTGAAGGGAAAAGGGCAGGGAAAGGTTTCAAATGGACTTTGGAGGCACAGAAATTTCAAACACATATTAGTAAAATCATTTGTATTTTATTATGACAATAAGTCATGAAAAAACTTTTTGCAGTTTAAAAGATCATAATTATACTATCCCTGCAGACAATGTCCCACAGCCCACCATATACAAGGAACACCTTAATGATAGGAGACATAATAACCGCCATGGGGAGGGGGGTGGAGGACATTAGACCATAGGAAACTGGCCCAACATGTTTCGTGACAATGATCGTTTCCTCAGGGGCTTAGTAGTAAAATCCAAAAGAAATCAAATTACAGCATGTAATTATAAAAAAAGGAAAAGAGAAAAACAAGAAAAAGAAACACAATCATATATTAACATAATGTGACTTACATATGATTTCAATATGCAACATGCAGCAGTAACACCATCCGTATCTAAGGGGTAGGCCTCCTCTGTATTTACCACAAGGCAAGGGGCCACTCGACAGGCCAGATATGGGGCACAAAAACTTGCCTGACAGTTCAAAACCTCAATGGTCTAAAATCAACCAAGAAAAGGAAGATACAATATATACTAGGGTGCAACCCAAAAAAATATATCTTAATAACATGTATATACTTGTAAGAGAAATGAAATTCCTCCTATATTGGCCATCCCAGTAATGATACTAGTGTGTTAAGCATTACCTTTGATAGAAGTAGTTGTATCACATGATCTTCATGATCCTGATATAGGGGATAGAGATATAAGGATGCATTCTCAAAATCCTGTTTACAAACGGAATGATTACCATAAAGATAACAGGCAATACACCAGATCAAATGGACAAAGACCCAATCATATTGTTCACACAGGGCAATCTAGACCACGTATCCCCTCAAGGAGGGAGCCAAGGAATAATGGTCACCAATATCCCCCTACATATCAGAATTCTTATAATAGGGGTACTAACAGACCTCAATACACTAATAATAGTGGATCTTATTATTCTCCACGCCCACAGAAAACTAACTCTGGACCACATTACCAGTATCCTACCAATCAAATTTATAAACATAACGATTATGCAATCGAGAGAACTATAATGAGAACAGCATACAATATAATCATTACCAGAATCCAACATCACATTATAACAAGCAAAACCATTTTTTAGGAGGGGGCCAATCAAGAAAAAGAAATACACGAGTAGAGGAAAGTGAGGGGGAAAGAGAATTAATAGACCCCAAGAAAAGGAGGATGTAGATAAGAATGGTATATTCAATCTAAGTCAGACTCTTTTAACCAGTAAGGAACTGAGTTTGCTCAATAAGGGCCTAAAGTTTGCTCCTAAATCAAAACTCAATAAATTTCAGACGTTTATAGATGTGCATAGGTTTACAAGAAAATTTGCCATCAAAAGACATTTTATTAACAACCCGTTGACTAGAGATGTTGTTCACAATGTTGATATCAAATCCTCGCACCTTAAAAAGGCTTCGCTCTTTAATCCTCCCTCGCACTCTCATATCAATATCTTTCAGAATATGATGATCAATGATTTAGAAACCCTTAAAATAAGAAACTGGCACAAACAACATAACATTAATGAAGGTATTAGAACACTCCTTGACAACAAAGACCCTGCCGATAAAGGAGGTGGGGTTGTTGTATTGGACAAGACGGGCCATGTTGAACAAGTACATAATATTTTGGATGATACAAGTACGTATAAGTTACTACCCAAAAATCCAATACTCTCCTATAAAAAGAACTGAAGAACTTAATTAAAAGAGGTTATGATAAGGGTATTCTTGACAAAACAGAAAAAGATTTTTTATGTCCCACAGCATCCAAGCTTCCAGTTCTGTACTGTCTACCTAAAATTCACAAAGACCCCATTCACTCACCTGGAAGGCCGATTGTTAGTGGGATAGGCTCTCTATGCCTCCGGATTGGGGAATACATAGATTTTTTTCTTCAACCCCTAGTTACTTCTACTCCAGCCTACCTAAGGTATGGACAGATTTGAAGGAAGTTAAGACTGATATATCAACCTATCTGGTCACAACGGATGTAGCGTCTTTATACAGTAACATCAAGCATGACAACGGGATGTTAGCTGTTGAATTTTATCTAGATAAGGCGGAGGATATTCCCCATTGGCAAAAATCATTTATTTTAGAATTACTGAATTACACCATGAACCATAATTATTTTTTGTTTAATAGTCAATTTTATTTGCAGACCACAGGAGTTGCTATGGGTGCAAAATTTTGCACTCAGCCTGGCTAATCTATTGTCACGATGGGAGGAAGATATTATCTATTCTAGAGACTGGCCCGAATTGACCTTTTATCGTCGGTATATTGACAATATTTTCCTCCTATGGAAAGGGAATGAATTTTCTTTAAAAAACATTTTTTAACACCCTTAATTTTATTAATTTAAATATTAATCTAATTTATCAATATGACCATGTAGAGATTAACTTTTTGGATCTAACTCTTATTAATGAAGGTACTAGAATTATTACTAAAACTTTTTTTAAAAGTACTGACCGCAACAGCTACATACCCATGGAAGCTGTCACCACCCGTCATGGTTAAGAAACATTCCCAAAGGGCAATTCTTACGAATACGAAGAAACTGTGACAATTTAAATTATTTTTATACACAAGCTAACATTTTAAAGAATAGATTCATTGAAAAAGGGTATGACATTGCTGGCCTGAATCAAAATATTGAAGTAGCAGCTAATTTAAACAGAACTGACCTTCTTACCTCTAACAATGGTGATAAAACGTTTGTGTCCATTTGTCACCAATTTCTTGGTACAATATAAGGACATAACTAAAATACTGAGGAAAAATTGGGGAGTTTTAAACTAAATTACCTGGTGCTAGGCAACATCCTTCCTGATAAACCAGAAATTACCTTCCGTAAGGCTCCATCGTTGAGGCACCAACTAGCACCTAATATTGTCAATCCACCAACCAAGATTTCATTCTCTTGTGGTTTGAAGGGTTTTTTTTCCATGCAACAAATACGTAATCTGTACATGCAATGGCATTCGCAAAAAGAAAATTGATAATTTTATATCGAATGTCACAGGAAGGCCTTATAAGATTGAATCGCTCATTATATTCAACAGTACCCACGTAGTTTATTTGCTCGAATGCCCCTGCAAAAAACAATATGTGGGCAGAACTCCCAGAAGACTGCGTGATAGATTAAGAGAGCATGTCAATAATATTAAAACAGGACTTAAATATCATTCTTTGTCTAAATACTTTAGATATCACCACCAAAGGAACCCTTCAAGCCTCAAATTCGTTGGCTTAGACCTCATTCACGAATGTTGGAGGGCACTGTCAGAGGAAAAGACGAGGTAGCCCGGGCAAATGCGCCACTCGTACCAGAAGCTGCATATCGGCGTTACCTACGTGTTACGTCACGTGGTCTCGTGACTTCTTCGGGGCCACCACGTGACGTAACGCGTAGGTAATGCCGATACACAGCTTCCGGTACAAGTGACGCACTTCCAGTGGAGGACGCCATCTTAGTACACCCAGTACACCCAGGAAGTACCACATGGATGCAGCATACCCACATATAGCAAAAGGAAGGGACTGCAGGTTCATGTGAGTGTACTTCTTATGTTTAAATAAATACTGCATTATTATTAATACTACACTATGGAGGATCTTTTTTATTACTCACTGGGATTGTGAGTAATATACCCTACAGAGTATCCTTATAACAGGCAGAGGAGGAAGCATTTGGAGGCTGAACAGGAGACCGTTTATGATCCTTAGCTTTCTGGAGAGGAATTAGCCGGAGATATAAAGGATCCAGAGTGATCCTGAATGCTTGTTGGGCCCTTTTGGGTCACAGGAAGGAGGTGAGGAGGCACTGCAGCTGGAGTGTATTTAAAGTGTGCCGACACTTGCACGAAGTGTTCACGTTTAACACATTGCATGGTGTTTTATCACGTTTTATCAGCACTTGTTACTTTATGGAGTTATTAGTATTTGCTTTAAAAGGTTGTTTGATTATTACCAAGGACACTTAACACCAGTTTATTTTATTATATATTGTGTGTGTTTATAACTATTTTTAGGTCACTAAGGTGACCCATACACTAGTATTGTCCACTTTTTATCACGGTTTTGATTAGCACTTTATGATTATATGGATACTTATTTTTATTCATTTTCATTTATTTTTATTCACTTTTGTAGTTAGCGCTGCACCATTCTTTTTCATTTTTTGTTCTGATTGGTATTAGTGTTGGCCATTATTGGTTAGGATATTTCCATATCAGCGCAGGAGGATTTTTAGTTTTTCTTTTCATCTAATGTAGTCATACATGTATAAAATAAAGAAATCCTCATGGGTATTAGCATGCAGCATAAATCTGCTCAGAGCACTGACCAGCTGGTTGGTTGTAATGGCCGCCAGCTCCTCCTTGACGCGTTTTGTACTCCAGTACGTTCTCAAAAGGGGTGTGCCATTGAAGCCTGATGTCCTGTGTGTTCAAAATATAGCTGAAAACACGGCACACTAAATGGCCGGCTCCATTTTCCGTTCGTCCGGTTAATTGATCTTAAGTGATTTTAGTATATAGCTGGTTAATGCGCATGTGCAAGCGCCATTTTCTATTGGTCCAGAAAAAGACGAGGCAGGTAGCTCCTGTGTGTGGTTATGAATACCCATTTATATTAACATATATTTATTAATATACTAAATTGCAATTGAAGGATGTTAAAATGAAAAACCACTTAAAAGTAGACGGGTAAGATTAATTAAAAAACTGAAACAAAAAAACCCCAAAAAAACTGAGCTGCCTATCTATGGTCCAAAAATGTATAAGTGTGATACAGATATAACCATAAGGCCCATAAATATGTAAAATGACATATAAAATAATATAATGGTAAAAGGCTTATTACTAAAAAGCCAATTGATAGGCATAAGCTGGACTTATAAAAGACAATAGCACAAAAAGCAATAAATAGACATATCACAGGTCATCAAATATAAAAAATAAGTTCAAAAATTGACTCAAATAAAATGCAAAGATAAAATATGGTCAACACATGACTCAAAAGATTAAAATAAAATTAAACATTGTAAAGAGACTAAATAACTGAATAAAGATTCCATAATAGTGGTGTAGTAAAAATATAGAATCAGATAGCCAAGAATGCACCATAATGCCATACAATACCC